>NC_084908.1:5805443-6141068 GCF_949316345.1 Pungitius pungitius
TGTGACGGAGAGACAGTTGCGTGACAAGTGGTTGTGTGTGTGTGTGTGTTGTTGTTTTTGTATATCCAAGCACACATAATATTTGTTTGTTTCTGCCTGAGAAAGAATAATATGTTTGATGGAACGTGCGTGTGTGTGTGTGTGCACACGCAATATAATGGTGTGTATATAATAGTTTCTACCAAATATGCATGAATCTGTAATGTGCAGATGGTATGCACGTTTATTCTTATCTCTCTCTCTCTCTCTGTGTGTGTGTGTGTGTGTGTGTGTGTGTGAGAGAGAGAGAGACTCAGAGCTTTCCCTAATGTGTGTGTGTGTGTGTGTGTGTGTGTGTGAGCTTTAGCGAGAGAGGGGGAGGGGTGTGTGTGTGTGTGCGTGCGTGCGTGCATGTGAGCTTGGCTAGGGAGAGGATATTTGTGTGTGTTTGCGTGCTTGTAAGCCTGAGAGGGAGGGATGTTTGTGTGTGTGTGTTTTGTACATGCATGTGGGCCAGATAGGGTGAGTGATGTGTGTCTGTATGTGTGCTCACACATATGTGGGTCTTGAGTATGGACATGTTTGTGTATTTGTGTGCACATGTGGGTTGGCGGGAGGGGGCTGTGTGTGTGTGTGTGTGTGTGTGTGTGTGTGTGTGTGTGTGTGTGTTTAAGCTGTAGTGAAGAAGGGAGAAAACTGTGCAGGGAAAGAGGAATGAGAGAATGGATGGAGAGGGTGAGACAAGACTCGATAGTAGTTGGGACACTGAGGGACACTGAGGGTTAGCTCTCTCAAGAGGTGAAGGTGAGACAGATTTTGGTTGGCAAGAAAGTTTCCACGAAACTTATTAAACCAGAACTAAGTATACAAACATACATACCCCCCCCCATTACCCTTCTCCCACACAGCAAAAATATAAACTGTGAAAGAAAGCGTGTTTTTCTGGTAAAAGCTGGTGACCTGTGCGGATCAAGTGTTACCACTGACTCCGGGTCTGTTCAATCATTCCAAAGTGACAGCCGCTGCCCTTTTTTGAAATGGCATGGCACGATTTCTGTGGTCATTTTGAAACATGATTTTGTGCGGCTGCTTTTACCCCAACGTATTCTTATTGATATCATGACTTTGATTTCAGCAAACACTTCCAAGCCTCGGCTATTGATTAGAATTTAGTTTCATGAAAATGTGACATTCATGTCATTGAGGGATACTGGTTGTATATTATCGATACGTCGATATTTACGTCGATATTGTTCCAATATTGTTTACAGCGGTGTGTAAAATGCCACGAGTTTCCCCAGCTGCGACATGTTTTTCACAGCGTTATTTTAGGGCCTGATCAGGACGCCTGGATGAATGATCCTGTTATATTATATAATTACATTTCCAAAGGCAAGATGTGTGTGTGACTGGTGCACAAGAAAAGTGGGGAAAAGAATCTTGTGCGCCTGCCTCAGAGCGCTCTTCTTGCACACTTCTCAGTGTGTAGTATCACGTGTCCTGATGAGAGGATCGATACGGAGACGGTGGCTCTGTTCCATGTCTCTGCTCCATGTCTCTGTCCTTCTTTTACCCCTTACCTTTCTTCTACATTTCTTCTGTCTTCTTTTTTCTTCCCGTTTTAATCTTCTCTTCTCTAGTTTTTTTCTTCTTTCTTCTCTGCTTTCACACACACTCACGCACACACAGTAATGAACACCTTAAAATCCCAGGCACGATCTTCCTATGGCCTAGTTTTCAGGAGCCTGCAATGTCACACAAGTAAAAAATAGACTAACGGAAAAACAATGTAGAAATCTGTGGCAACAGAGCGAGCCCAGAGTCAGACGGATGAGGCGGGATCAGATGGGTGGATTTTGGCGCGGCACAGGTGTCTGCCGAGCTTTCCGGGGGTAACGGCTCCCTCCCTAGGGGGGGTCCGGGGGTCAGAGCACTCAGCAGATTGCAGGATCTTACTGTGGTCGGCAGTGTCTTTATTCGTACCTTTCAGTTTATCTAAGCATCATATTTAGCTGAATCCAGTTTGTTGATTTTGCTTAAAACATTTTTTTGGAAACGTTTTGGATATATAGTTTTGTTGTATGGCTGGTTACTAGTGTACTGTAAATAAATGCACATCCTGCACTTAGATTCCTACTGTTTCTTAATTAAAAGAAGTGAATATTCTTATTCTTTTACCAAAAGCAGGTATCAAAATAATCACTTACAGTTACAAGTGCACTGTTAGGATTTGTCCTAGACGCCCACAGGGGGCAGTATTCAGATCATTGCAGATCAGAGCCTCTATATCTCTTCTTACCTTCACATTAATCTGGTGTGGGCAGAGGCAACATTTCAAAATGCTTTTGTTTAAGAATGTCCTCTTGTTGGAGGGACGCAGATCTCCAGAGTCTCAAACCAGTGAGCAGCTGTTTAATCATCCACTTGCTGCGTCATTGTCTCTGTGGCTTTTCTTTTATGGCCAGTATGATTTGCTCATATAGGATTTGGAAACACAGCCCATATTGATCCATCGGGTGGCCATCAACTTATTGATCACCCTGTGACCCGATTGACCTTTGGCTAGTGGGTGGATTGATGAAATGATAACGTTGAGTGTGTCTCTGTGTGCTTTTTGCAGGCGTGGCTGTGGGAGGAAACGAAAAGGGACACCCGTAAAAGTCTTTGTCACACAAGCTGAGGAAGAGAGGGTGCCTGAACACAGCTTCAGCCCAGGTGTGTGTTTGTGTGTGTTTATATATCTGCATGCCATATTCTGTGTGTGTGTTTGTGTGTGTGTGCGCCTCTGTCTGTGGGATTGGTATGGGGGTGGAGCGTGTGCAAGTAAGTGTGACCTAGTTTTGTGTGTGTGTGTGTGTGTGTGTGTGTGCTCCAGGAGATGAGGTGATGACCTTTCTGTGTGTGTGTGTGTGTGTGTGTCCCTGCATACTTGTATGTTATAGTTTCACACTGACTGCTGCTGTGCTCTCAGGTGATCGTAAAGAAGCAGCAGAGAATAAGCGGCCCATGCTGGACGGTCCTTTCTACAACACGGAGCACACTCCTCAATACTGGTCAGTGTGCATTTATGTTTATTTGCATAATATCCCATTTTTAGAAAGCAATAAGAAAAAAGTAACCCATGAATGTGACTTCATTATCAATTACTGTTGTTTAAATTTCTTTCAACAAATCATTCAGTGTTTCCCTTAGCTTTATGTTAGAAGAGTGCCCCGCCACAGAAGCTTTAAACCTAGGGGCACCTTGTTTAAATAAAAAACCACAGGTACACAAGATCGTAAAAGAAACAAATGATGTGAATAGCAGAGGAACTCCACCACGAGCATGTGGTGCTGGATGACTGTACTGAATAGAACTCCCCCCCCCCCCCCCCCCCCAGCGGCTCATCAGCGCAGGCTCGCAACAAAGTCCCCATCAGATCCAAGACCAGCTCCAGCTCGGCCTCCGTACCGGCCCCAGCTCCGGCTGCTTCATCGGCGCTCCCTGCTTCTGCGCCGGCCACGGCTACCTCCACCCGGGCCCCGTCTCTGACCCCTGCGTCCACGGCCCCGGCCGCCCCGACGCCCTCCGCGCCGGCCCCGGCGGCCAGCCCGTTCCCCCCGTCCCCGAACTGCCGCATCCGAGAGGTGCACTGTGGCAGCCAGGTGCGGTTGGTTGTCATCGCCATCCGAGACATCACGAAGGGGGAGGAGATTACTGTGGACTACAGCCTGACGGAGTGGGGAGACAACTTGGTCAGTGACCCACACACAACACACAGGTTTCTGGTGGAACACTTGAGAGTCCAAGTCACACAAACACTTTATTGCCAAGAATGTTTGGAAATGAAACCTACACGGGCTTTTCAGAATTGTTTTCAAAATGATTTCCGAAAAAACAAATGTAACATGAACACGAGGCCTGAGGGTGGAGTTAGATTTCGTTGTCTGTTTTTTCACTTTTAGCTTTGCTGGTGGCTGAAGACTCTGTTGCACTGGAGAGAAATGAATGCTTTAGTTCCTTTAAAATTCATATGTGGACTTCCCACATGTAGATGTAGATAAAATATAAGCTTAATAAGGGAAGCAAAGTCTGCTGGCCTCCTCAAAGTATGTACTAAAGTAAATTTTGCTCCGTGTGGCTTATATTGCCAATCGCTCCAATAAGAGCCGTTTCCTCAGCAAGAATGCAGATTGAACTGCACAACAGGAATTACAAATCCTCTAATCAGTTTTCCATTTTTCATTAACCACTCATAGTCGTGGAATCTTTTGGGAAAGACCCAATCAAGTGTGGAAGTTGAATAGCAAGGGCGTCATTCAGGTTTTACACGGACTCTCCGTAGCCTTGTTGAAAGGAATAATAGACAATAGAGCAGGACACAACGCATCCACAGGGCATTATGTTGGGATTAAGTATAGATGTAAATGCATTCTATCCCTATTTTGTTTAATTTCCTAGTTGAATTCGTCTCAGTTTTAACCTAACCTGACCCTGATTTGTATGTTTCTAATCCAAAACCAGCTGGTAAAATCCTCACTGCCTGACTGTACTCGACCACTTGGTCCTCACAAGTATAGAAATAGATTTTAAGCAGTGCACATATCTCTCATGACTTCATTGACCGTATGTGCATTCACACAGTGTTGATCAGTTTCACACAATCATTGTCACGCACGCACGCGCACACACACACACACACACACACACACTTCCCGCTGTGCACACATTCATACCACACAAACAAAGCTAAGCAAGGCATGGGGTTACCATGGAGATGGTTGAGCTGCAGTTCCTTTTCTACCTATAGTGCTTTAGCAACAGTAACCATGGTTTTTTAATGACATCTGTTCCTTTTAATGGATCTCATTAGATCAGATCAATTATACCAAACAGTATGATGATACTAGAATAAAAAAAAAAGTGGGGAAAAAAGAAAAGTGGTTCCTCATAGTTCCTTAAAAGCCATATTTTATATCATTAATTTGGCTCTGATGAAGTTCAAAACTGTTTTTTTTAAACAGATTCTTGGCTGCCTGCTTTCTTCTGTTCTTAGCTTTCCTCATTTCCTCATTTGTTTTATTAAGTTGACAGTGTTTTTAAGAGAATATCTCTTTTCACTTCTTTTGTTTTCTGCTTGTTAGTCCTGATCAGCCTTAGGGCCGTCCTCCTGACTCTTGAGTGACAGCTGAGACTGATTGTGATGGTAAACACCCAAGAGCAACGTGCTCGGCCATTTTTTAACGGCTGCCCTTTGTTTGCTGCAGGGTTTCCGTGGTACCGTGTCTCCTGTGCAGCACGAGTCTCACTCCGACACAGAGAATAACAACAATGTCAAAAAGGTAAGGGACACTACACCACCTTCTCCCTAAAGCTGGATTCAGATGATACGTCCGTTTTCTCACCAAAAGATAGAGTGCATTGCCAGAGGAAATGGTTAAATCACATCCAACTGTTCTCTCATTGTTTGTACTTTGAATAGTCAGCAACCAAGGTCAAAGATGAAAAAAAATAGTATTTTCTTGGCTTGCCAAGGCTAGTTGGTCTCAATAGAAAAGTAAAAGGCATGAAACCACACATATAGACCTCAAAACTCCGCACCCCAATGCTCTCTATTCAATAAAAGTTCATAAACTGAATTCATATTGAGTAGGCAATTCAATTTCATTATCCTAAAAATCCCAAATTTGTTGCAACGCCTGGTGTGATAGGAGACGTTTTGTCACTGACGTGATGTCACTGATCGTTCTGGTGCACACTAAATGGTCTGGTAGTAGCTTACAACTCTGACCCTGAGTAGTGAAAGTTTAACCCGTCGGTGCAGACGTGCACATCCTTTGTTTCTTTTACGTGTTTAGGAGAACACCTGTGTGCTGCCGGTTGGTTTTTCCCTACATATTGAGACAGGAGGACTCTCCAGACAGGAGATGACGTGTTCTCTTGTGTCTCTCATTTCCAGGAGGAGGAGCCTCTATCTGTGACAGCCCAGCAGCAGCAGCAGCAGCAGGAGTACGTCACCCCGTCTTGGTCCCTCTCCCCCTCCTCCTCCCCCATCTCCCACTCTGACGCCAGTGACTCTGATGCTGGAGATGAAGACAACAGCAGCCCCAGAGGGCGGGCGCTGCGCCGGCGCAAGAAACGGCGTGGCGCTCATTTGAAGAAGAAGACGCCCCAACGGACCGCGTGCGGGCCCCCACTGCCGGTCGGCCCCACCAGCATTCCCCATCACAGCAGCCCGCTCCCGTCATCCCACCCTCCAGGTCAGTCTACCCCTCCCACCTCTTCGTCCTCCTCCACCTCAGCAAAGCTTGTGTTCAAAGCGCCGGCCCCGCTGGGCTCCAGCACAAAGGGCAACATCAGCTCAAATGTCCCGAGAGGAGGCGTGTCCATAGACTCCATGCGGCAAACCTGTGAGCACTGTGGGCGCCACTTCCGCTCCTTGGGTCGCCACCTGGACAAGCACCACGCTCACCAGCCAGAGGTGTGCTCCGCCCTGGTGGAGCGCTACACACAGATGCCCCGCCTGCACGCGCAGAACTCACACCCCGCCACTGCTCTCGCACACACGCTGCAGCACTCCACGCGGCAGGCCGCAGGACACGGCCACGTCTCAGATCTCACTGAGCTTGGCGTCCAGGACCTTTCAATGCCGCCGCCCACTCTCGCAGCGGCTAACCAATCCTCCGCCTCGTCCGGAAGGAACTCCACCCCATCAGGGCTGACCCCTCCGCGAGGACAGAACGCAGTGCCAGTGTCTGTCCTAAAGCGAAGCCCCCCCCCGGTGGCCGCGACGCAGTCCAGGAAGGGAGCGGTGAGGAGGTTAAAAACAGAGAGACTTGATGAGGACAACCATCACCACGACGACGATGTGGAGGTCGTAGAGGTGAAGAGGCCCAAAGAGGAGGAGCACGTTGAGGTGGTGTGCGCTCCATCCTTTGGAAACAATTTAGCCAAAGACATGGAGCCTCCAAAAATTGCAGAAGATGAAGAGGATGATGAAGAGGATGAAGAGGAGGAGAATGGAGTGATGGAGGTGGAAGATGAAAGTGGGGCCGAGGATAAGGAAAAGGACTTGCTCAGGTAAATTAATCTTTACACAATTCAAATTGTGCTTCAAGAAAATAATAATAATCGATTTTGTATAGCTTTAAATCCTAAATTAGCATAAGAGGGCTTTAGAATTTGTACAAATGCAACATCCTGTTTATTTATATCATATGTCCTTTTGGGTTTATATCTTCTTAAATCAAACATGCATTGACGCTTAATGAAACCTATGGGTCAAATGTGTGCTGCCTTTGCTCAGAAATGTTAAAAATATAATTGACTTAATGAATTGACTTAATTCAATTTCTTATTCATCCAGAAAATAATCAAAATATCAATTAAGTATTTGAATAAAAATTGTGAATTCAAACAATATTCAGTCGCAGCTATCAAGTAACAAATTGCTCCCCATCTGTCCTTTCAGCGGTTCGGGGCGTCACCACATGCTGCCCCTCCTCTCGTCCTTGTCCTCCCTGGTTCTGTACCTTCGTCGGCTGCAGCACTCGGCCTTCTTGTCCCTTTC
Source organism: Pungitius pungitius (assembly GCF_949316345.1). NCBI lineage: Eukaryota > Metazoa > Chordata > Actinopteri > Perciformes > Gasterosteidae > Pungitius > Pungitius pungitius. The sequence goes on from NC_084908.1 coordinate 5,812,972, forward strand.
TCGGCAGCTCCAATCCGCCGAGGCCTGGCGCCTGCTCTGTCACTCGAGCCTGGCTCTCCTCATCCTGTACAACCGCAGGCGCGAGTGTGAGGTCTCCAAGCTGTCCATCGCCGAATATCACGCTCGCATCACCCCCCGGTGCCCAGTCCCCGTCCCCCCGGGGGCCCCGCCCGCTCTCACTCCGTTGGAGGCCTCCCTGTCTCCGTTTGAGCGCCTGGTGCTCCCTCACCTCGCGAGAGTCGGTGTCCAGGGCAAACGGGGCCGAGTGCAGCCCCTCATCCTGCCCCCCCACTGCGAGCCTTGCCTGGAGCTCCTGCTGGAGACGCGGCAGGACGTGGGAGTGGACCCGGCGAACCCGTACGTCTTCGCTAGGCCCTACCACTCCCCTGCCACGCCGCTGCGAGGCACCGACCTTCTCCGCAGCCTGGCCCGCTCGAGCGGCACCCGCAACCCCCGCGCCCTCACTCAGACCAGGGTTCGCCGGCAGGTCGCCATACTGACCCAGCTGCTGCTGCTGGGGGAAGGGGAGGAGCCCGGGCAGCCCGGGGGCGGCGCGGTTGAGAGGCTGGAGCACTTCCTGGAGAGGGAATACCATGTGACTCAGAACTGTGCCGGCATTGGCCAAGACCCAGGCCTGATGGGCAGAGTGGGCCGAGTGGTGCTCTGCGGGGAGAGAGACGGAGTGCTGTTCAGAGGAATGAGCCTGAACCACATCTGCCTGGAACTGGATGGTGAGAATGAATGAGTGTAACTGGTGTCTCTTTGTGGTCCAGGACCAGCAGCACCGCCCCTCCTTTTATGGTGTCAAACGTCCCCCCGCCTGTGCGCATGTGTCCGTGTTTGACAGGACAACGTGGGGAGTAGTGATGGGTTGGACTAATTAGGTTGTCCTCTACTTTCCCTCCTCTTCTTCCCAGTTATGTCGGGAAACTCTGCCGACTCCTACTCAGAGGGAGAGTCCGACGGGGAGCGGATGAAGGAGAAGCCTGAGGCGCCCGCCCCCTCGCCCGCTCCCGCTCCTGCTCCGAACCCCACACCCACCCTGCTGTATGTCAGGAAGGGCAAGAACAACGGGCGGGTGGGGCGACCCAAGAAGCTCAAGAACGCGCAGCCACCGCCTGCACCTCCTCTCCCTCTCCCCGTAAACCGCAGGAGAGGCTCAGGTCAGCCCAAATCAGGTTTGTTTAAAGTATAAGTGTATCTGCTAAATTTAACAAAACAGATGAAATTGTACAGGTGAGATTTTTTTTATTGTGTTGCCAGTATCCGCTGTTTTAATAAAGCACATCATCTACTTTTCCTGTCTGCAGGGAAGCGCGGCGTCCTGAAGCGCCCCTGGTCAGAGGCAGAGCGCGCGGCGGTTGAAGAGCACCTGACCCAGAACATCACCGAGCTCCGCGTCCCCGCCAAGGCCGACTGCGAGCGCTGCCTGCAGCAGTGCCCCCTGCTGGTCAGCAACCACCGCGACTGGCGAGCCATCAAGTTCTACTGCCACAATCGCATCCAGCTGTTGAAAAAAAACCAGCGGCGAGAAAGTGAGCCCCAGTTGCTCACGGTCTGCTGAAGAGGTTGAGGGGGGGGGGTGGGGGTCTGGCGATCAGAGCAGATCTTCAAATGGTACCCGGCTTCCCAGGAAATGCACAATGACGGTCCTACATTTCAATCTTCTGGTAGTTTGTTTTCAACGTGGTTTCTAACACGTGATGGCCGTGTTGTTGTGAGCTGAACAACTACAGACAGCTGGGGAAGTTTATTTTTTCACTGCTCTACTTTAAGGGTCTTAAAAAAATGACACTATATTCTCAGTGGGGTTCATGGTTCGAGAGTCACCGTTGTTGTCAAAAAGCAGCGCACTGTGATGGGAGGTCAGAGACCCTGAAACTGGCCTCGGCCTTTGTTGTGTTGTATATGGAGTTGTTTTCTTCTTTTCTCCTTCCAAAACGAATACACTAAACTAAAATGTAGGGGGGGGGGGGAAGAGGTGGAGCCCCACAGTGTTGTTGAGCGTCGTGAAGTAGAGTTAGCGTTTATGCACTTGGAGACGTAAATAGGACAAATGGCCTGTCCTCGGGCCACACATTTCTTGGCTATATAATAAAAGTAGACCTAACTACTTCTCACCTAGAAGAACAACCAGATATTTCAAGATCTCTTTTTTTCATACTGCTGTTTTGTCCATCATATTCACGTGTAAGGTACTAACTGAGGACTTCAATTTAATGTAAATAACAATATTATGATGGAGATTCTTCTTTTATTTGACAAACTCCAGAGAGGGGGTTTCATGAGAAAGGCCATGACATGTTGGCAGAATGTAGTGAAGTTCCTTTTGGATGCCAAAGATGACCTAAAACACAGAAACGGGACAACTGTTCCGACGGCCCCCTGTCCCCTGCTGTAGGAACCAGCGTGTTCTTGATTCCTTCAATAGCTTTCTTTGCTGCACATTTGTTGTTTAAAACAGTAAAAAAAGCAGGATATTACTTTATATGATGAGAGGAGATTTCCCTTGGTTTTGTCTTTCAAAGGTGCATTTATCAGAGAAGTGGTTGTTCAGTTGCTCCGACTCTTGCATTGTCCAGGCCACACTACACGCAGCTCTACCACGTTTCGGGGTTTCTCTGTGGCATCGCGTCCATCGAAATAGAACCTCCACGAAACCTCAAGAGAGATACTTGAAGTTATTTGAACCTTTTTGCAGAGTCTTTATGTTGTTTCTTGCTCTAGCCTTGCCAGTTACATTGTACATAACAAATATATTATCATTATAGCTGACTGGTTGTTTGTGCTAGACTTTATGTAGCCTTCCTTTTTTCATGTTTGAGCTGTAAATAAGCCTGTTTGTAAATACTCATCAGAGAAACAAAGAAAAAACACAATGTACGACATGCCTTGGTTATTGTATTAAGTTTTTTCTTTTTTTTTTATAAGTCTTATAAAATTCTAAAGCTCCACAATTTTGTTGTGTTTTTTTCTTTCACCAGAAAAATGTGCTCTGTTAAAATTGTTGTGTAATGTATGAATTATTTGTTTAGGATTGATATTGATGATATGCAATAACGGACAGAAAGCCAGAATGGACTTGTTGTAGTTTGCTGTGAACAACACTAGATGGAGCTGTCGAACATAAACCATCAACGGTTCTGATTTCTCCTACAGGTTGGACTCTTCCTGCCCCGATGTAAACGTGCTACATGGTACTCCACACTGACCTCTAGATACCTGCGAACAGCATGAGGTCATTCCCTCAGCTCCTTGCCATCGTCATGGTTACACCCATCGGCTACTGAGGGCGCACAGTGTAACCGGTCCCCTTGTCTTCGGATTGGTTTCTCATTGGGAGAAAACTGTCCTTGTAAACTAATGTCAAACCACATCAAATCACATCGTGTCCCCGTCGTGCTTCTCCGTCGTAGCCTTTATGTCCTCTGGAGTCCTGTGGAGTTTGTAGCTTCCTCCACCCTGCTGTGCTCAGTTACATCATAGGCAATGCCGCACTGAGGTGGCTCATTTCTGCATATACATGAATGCAAAACATGTTTATGAGTCAGTGTGTGTGTGTGTGTAAGAAATGCAACACAGATGAAATAAACCAAAAGGTAACGGCCCTTGAGAATAAGCCAACTCTCAGCCATGTAAAGGTAGTGCAGTAAAACGCTTCATCCAGCAGATGGAAACAGACCACGTTCAGGCCGAAGACGGATCGCTCCGAGTGGAGACGGACCTGAAGACTATTCTGAGATTTTGGAGTAGACACGAGTGGCTTTGATGTGCCTTCCAGCACAACTGCTGGTTGGGATTGAGCAGCACCATGTGGTAGGAAGAAAGAGGCCTACAGGACCTGCATCCCCTGCACCCCCACAAAGACGGTAAGCACCCCTTCTTCTCTCACCTGTTCTGTGGCGTTACAGGTGATCACCAGATGGGTTTGCATGGGGTCCATTGTTGGCTAAGGCCCTTACACCTTATTGGATGCACCACTCTTTAGTGAGGATTACCTCCCTGCGCCCTCCTCCGTGTTGTCTGTGATCATAGTTTAAATTCCTCTGTGTGAGCCGTGCTTACTCTTTGTTGGACAGGATCTTTTAGAAAATGGAATTGTGAATTGTGAATTTTTGGTTTTTATCGAGGAATTTTCAGATTGGCCCAAAAAATCCCTTATTGGTTTCAGTAGCATGTTTTTCCATTGATACCCCTTCTTCCCCAGCAGCTCCCATCCCTGCACGTTTTAATGGCACTTTTAACACTTTTAATGGCTTTTAATGTCTCCCTGCTACCGCCATTCGACCACTGCAGCTCATCCAGGATGCAGCAGCTCGACTGGTCTCTAACCTTCCTAAATTCTCCCACACCACTTCTCCGTTCTCTTCACTGGTTACCAGTGGCTGCCCGCATCCAGTTCAAAACATTGGTACTGAGGTACCATGCTGTGAATGGATCGGGTCCAGTCTACATCCAGGACATGGTGAAACCCAACCCGCACACTCCGCTCTGCATCTGCCAAACTGCTTGTTCCTCCCTCTCTGAGAGCACAACACTGGACACAATCACAACTCTTTGCTGTCCTGGCTCCCAGATGGTGGAATGAGCTCTCTGATGACATCAGGACTGCAGAGAGCCTCTACATCTTCAAACTAAAGACACACCTCTTTAGACTCTACCTTGACTAAAACACTAGCAAACCGTAGCACTAACAAATCGTAGCACTTAAATTGTACTTATAACGGCACTTTTCTATAACATGTTTTTGAAACTGCTTATTTGACGAAATTGTACTTTCTTGTTACTTGTTCTTCTGAGTTTGTATCTATGTGGAAATGCACTCATTGTAAGTCGATAAAAGCGTCAGCTAAATGTAATGTAATATTAATAATTCTTCAATATCTTAGGCTTCCTAAGTCTGTACTTCCTGTGTTTTAATGTGCTTTGTATTTTCTCTCATCTTTCTCTAAGGCCTCTGCCCAGGTACAGTACATCAGACAATGACTCAAGACACAACCATGCATTGGCATTCCTCTTTTGTAGTAAATAGTATTCACACCTTGCTCACCATTTAAAGGTGGTTGCATCGGTTCGTACTAAATATATATGGCAACAGTTTGCTGTGTCAATGGGCAGGTATATTTATATTTTAGAACATTTACACGTCGTGTGGAGAATACCAACGGATAAGTTTGACTTGTATTAAGAATGCTGTGGCCCTCGTGGTGGCTGCAATAATCTTTGAAAAAAAACAGAGATTGGACTTTAGTGATAATAAAACATGTAGATGTTTGTCATTTCTTTAATTTCTTTATTCAACATACTTATTCATCTAGTCCTGGAATATTTTTACATTTATTTTCAAATGTCTTACATGGGTTTAATCAGTATTGGCCATTTTTAACATAACATATTTGTGATGTACAGCGTAGTTGTCCTCGGTGTCACCACAGCAGGGTTTAGTTTACATACCGCACAGACACACATGCAGGGCAGTTTAAAGGGGATTTAAGTAATCAACCCTAAGGTCTAGTAGTTATGGTGAACACATGGACCACAGCGCTCACGTTCTATTAAATATTTACTGTGGCTTTTGCTCAAGTTCAACGTGGTTTCAACACGGGCCTGGCGACAAAACACCTCCATCACTCTGCACTTGTCCCTCTCACAGATACACAGACCAGTAAACCACATTGAAGAAGAGGAAGGAGAAGGGGAACAGGGCTCTTGCATAGAGGTCCACGCGCTTGGCGGCAGCAGGAATGACCGGTTTGGGCGGCGCTGGTTTCTTGTTGGCTTTGATCTGGGACTTGAGAACCCCCAGAACCTCCACCGCTTTGCCGTAGCAGTCAAAGTTTGAAAGCTCAAAGTCTCGCGGTAAAGATCCCACGATGCTGAAGTCGTTGGAGCGAAGGTCCGACTTGGAGGTGCAAACCTTCTTACAGCGAGTTTCTACCACCTGGTCGGAGACACAGTCAATTCATTGATTCTTGTCACCCTTGATACAAGTTTCACATGGATCCCAATAAGATTCCAAATAAGGTCAATTGTGATCTCTGAGCTACACCAATGGCTGCGTTGTGTTTACCTGCAGAGTGTTGGCATGTATGGGGGTTCCACCGGTCCCATTCACTGTGTTGCTAGCTTTATTTGCAGCCATCTTTCCTTCTTTCTCTTGTAACTGCCGCTCTTTTTCTGCCATTTTGGCTTTCTCCTCCTCAATGCGTTTGGGACTGTTAAGCATCACCTGGAGAGGGGAGAGAGGGAGACGCAGGGAGTGGGAAATGGAGAGGGGGGGGGGGGGGTACAGTGGGTGAATGCAGTTTGAACCTTTCGAGTAAAAGATTTACAGCAAAGCCTTTGCCCACCTCAGGTGAGCTGGTGTGTTGGTGTCTACTGATGCTAGAGCCTAAATACTGCTTAGCCAGGTGGGGACAGGCTGTTTGTGCCTTATTGAACGCTATAAAACAGGAAGTGGTTGCAACTCTGCAGTAGACCACGTATTCTTAAAAGCCTTCTTAATGGCTTTGTGTACAAACACATATTTGCCTTCAGCCTGCTTACACGTCTTTCTTAAAGTGATGTCTTGTCATGTGATCAGTTCCGTAGTCTTGCACCCACACACACCAGTAAATGGTGAGACGTGCTCGGCCAGGTTTGTACTGCAGCCTCGTTCAGTTGCTGCATGTTTGTTGGTCTTTCTCTGCTTGTAGTTTGATCTTAAGTGAAAAGCAGGTTGAATGGGGTTGAGATCAGGTGACTGACTCGTCTATTGAAGAGTACTCCGTTTCTTCGCCTTGAGCAGCTTTCGGGTTTGTTTCCGCAGCATTTTTTGGGTCATTGTCCATCCGCGCCGTCCAATCGGCTTAGTATCCTTAGGCTGAATGAGCGGATAGTGCATCCCTAAACACCACAGAACCCTCCAGCTACTTCTGTCAGCTGTGACATCATCAATGAACAGTGACCCGGCAGCCGTGGTCATGCTTTGGCAGACAGGGGGGGGGGTATATGTTTGGGCTCATGAGCTGTTCCTTTCCTTCTCATCCTATCATTCGGGTACAAGTTCATCCTGGTTTTATCTGTCCAAAGAATCTTGTTCTTCAAACTGATCAGGCTTTCTTCTCACATGTTTTCTGGCAAAGTCTAATCTGGCCACGAAGGCGTCTCTTGATTGTAGACTTTGACGATGACGTGTGAACACCTCCGCCAGGGTAGTTTTGATTTTAATAGCTGTTTTTAAGGGTTATTTCTTCACGAAGGAAAGCATCCTGTGATCATGATGTCCTCTGGCCTTTTGGCTTGGTGGGAGGTTTCATTTCTTTTGAAGAATGTACCAAACTGTTGATGTTGCTGATCCTAATCTGCCTGCTTTGTTTCGTGTTTTCAACCCAATAACGGCTTCCAATGCTGAATGCTACCAACAAGCAAGCAGCTCCAGACCCTTTATCTGCTTCCTTTGTGGTGGAGTACAGAGGAAACAGGTCACACCTGCCAATGGAGTCCTCTGGAAAACCATCCGCAAATGACTTCGCAGCCTCGGAAAACGGGTCACTGTTCAAATGACTGTCAGGTAGACTTCCTGATGCTGAGTCATCAAAAGGCTTTTCCTCTTGCTTGATTGGCGGTGGACCTGGCGACGTACTGTGTGTGTACCTTTTATGCGTCTGTGTGTAAAAACTGACCTGCACCACAGCGTATTCCACCAGCGATGAAAAGCCAAAAAGTAGACAGGCTATGAGCCAGATGTCGATGGCTTTTACGTAGGAAACCTTCGGGAGCTCCGACGCCAGTAGCATGCTCTCACTGGATAGAGAGAGCACCGATAAAATACCTAAAACACACAGACGGCAACACGTTCATGCCGGCACGGTGGGGGATTTGTGTCAAAGGAGCTTTACTCCGATGGGTCACCAAGACGTGGTCGGTTTGTCGCGATGGCGGTTTGAGTTTGATGATGTCAACGTGGTATTCATCATAAAGAAGATTTCTGGGATAAAGGAAAGTTGGTTGAATCGATGGATTTATGTCCAAATGGGATTCCTGATGAGAGCAGAATTTAGAAAATCGCTAATAAATGAAGTGGCAATATAATAAAATTACAACACATTCTATTGGGAAATGTTATTAGTTGAACAGTTTAATTTCTCATATCTGATGCACACATTGCATTCACCAGTCACATCTTCCCTAACTACACATGTGTACAAGCTCTGGAAGAAAACCAATGACAAAAAAAAAGGCCCGTGGTTTGTGAGAATAATAATAATAATAATAATAATTCCTTGAAATACAATAGGTTCCACTACGACTAGTCGTAGCGAGGACCCTAAATAATGCACTACATGTCCTCAATTTCAGTCCATGATGTAGGGCAAGATCACCATGACAAAACTACAATAAATAATTAAATCGCGTCACGTATGGAAATTTCCAAATGTTAGCACGGACTGTGGAGCTCATTTTGGAGGCAGCAGTCTGGTCGCTGCAACATGATCACGTGTTCAGGGTCCACCTCACGCATTGACACCGCGTGTGTCCAGGGATCCTGTCTCTTTGTCTCAGTGGTTGTCAACTTTCACTCTTGATCTATTTTGTTTCAACTTTAACTAATGCCATTAGACGAATAAATATCAAACTATGATATGAATGATAAGGAAAGTAGAGGGTCAGGATTGTTGTTGTTGAGCGAGTTCAGCAGTAAAAAAGAGCTAAAGCCGACGAGTACAGTGAACAACCACATTGCCAAGCCGTCAAGACACTGAAAATGAAGTAACACAACTGTTCCTGTAAAGCCAAATAAGCCAAAGCAGCACGTTGTCACACCTTCAGTAGCACACAAGTGCTAACGCTAGTTAACGAAGCCCTTACCTGCTCAGCTGATGTCAGCCCCACAGCGTTTTACTTTGAATCATAACGTTTTTGGAGAAGTACAGTTTTACAAGCGTCTCTTTCTGACCAACCAAACAGTTTCACGAATAACTAGCTTCAAATGCACAAAAATCACACACATCTGAACCAATTGCACAAGAGTCTATGGAGCAGAGTGCGATGAGTTGGTCAGAACTGATCATTGCCACACAATGTCACACCTCTATTTAAGGTTATTCACGCGAGTTGCATGAACCTCCCTCAATTCTCAGATTAAGGAACAGCTGCGTTTGGTGACAAACATTAAATTGACATCCCTGTTTGGAAATAGAAGTGAACAGCGATGCAGATAGTCTTGGTTTATATAACTTTGTTTGCTCGTTGCTGTAAGCTGTACCCGTGTGGTACTCACCCAATGGCACCCTTGCAGCTGAGGCATCAGGGTTGATCCAGAACGATAACCACGACAAAACCACAATCAACAGAGTTGGCGCATAAACTCCCATCAAATAGAAACCAACCTGCCGACGCAGCGTAAAAATCACTTCTACGCAGGTGTAGTAGCCTGGAAGCACACGGAGAAGGAGAAAACAGTCTTTTTCAGCATCTTTTTATTTTTTCATGGATTGGTTGTGTCAAGATGAGATCCCCCATCACAATGAATTCGATATCACCAAAAATAAGGTAAAAAAAACTAGATAGTGTAAAATGAGTAACTTCATATTGAGTTAAACACACTACACCAAGGCAGGGTGATGTACTGACCTGTTCCTTGATAGAACTTTGTGCAGTTTCCATATATTATGTCCTCTTTTTTAAGGTCGAACTGCGGCAGGGCGATTTCATCCATCTGAACTGGGTCGGACTGCCACATGAACACGAGGTCGCTGGTGGTATAGCCGACTAAAACCAGAAAAGGAAAATGTGTGAGCCTCATGCCACACACAACGTTAGTTTAAAAACACACATGGTCTGTACATTTGTTTTCTACACGTGACACAACGCTGCTTTGTCGGATTCTGGGACGGGCTGGTTATTCAACCCCCTCTGAGCACAATAACCAGATATTTGGTCCCCAAAAAACACAAAAGCTTCACATTTTCCATCACGGAGGTCTCCACGGTTTGGCCGATCAAATTTAACATGGATCTGATCAACCTTCAAAGGAGACGACTCGCTAAAGCCAAGGCTCTCATCAAAGGAGGGACATCTGGAGAAGATTTGACCGAGTTGCACTTTGTTTTAGGCGCCCAGCTTGTGCATTTCATTGAGAATTCATCATTTTCACCATGAAGAGTAATCAAGGTCTTCATAACTCATAACTCTCTGTGGTCGGTGTCTCTATGGTTACAGTTTAAAAACAGCCTGTGAACGAAACTTTTAATAACTTTCCTCCCCTATAAACTGGCAACAAGTAATTAAAACATCTAAAGATATAAGAACCAAACAACATGGCATGTTATATATATTGCCATACTATTGAGTAGTATATAGTGAAAAGTGTGTTTAGTGCGATTAGTTCTTTAATATGACAGCTGCTGAAGGTTCAGCTGAATGAGTAGTGTTTTTATAATATTAGTCATTTGTAAGGTTCCAATAGTTCCCTCTGATATTTAGTGGATTAGAACTGTTAACAAGCAAGAAAGGGAAGTACTTCAATGGGGGGTTTTTAAAAGGCAAACCTCTAACTTTTAATAACTTTTCATCGAAATGTTCTTTAGATCATACTAAGAGAAGTTCAGTGCACAGAAATGGATAAAAATACACAAGAAATCGATATGGCCAGTTTCCCTGTTGCATTAAGAGTGTTTAATGTCTAACTCGTGCACTAGAGAACAGACTGGTATGATGGCTTTGATCTTGCTTTAGCAAAGTGATGGAAAGTAATGAGCGGCTGCTGTAAAATCATATAACGTCACTACAGTTGCTAGTTTCTCTTTCAGAGATGAAATGTGACACATTCTGCCTCATCCCAACTTTTAGTTACAGTTTAATAGCTGTGGAAAGCTGGGTACGTGCTTCGTTACTCAGATATCAAACAGTGCGTGTGAACTCACAGCTCTCCAGCTGCATCTTGCACCGCTGGGTGTCCATTGGGAAGAGCTGGAGATCCAAGGGACAAGACAGCGTCACCGAGAGCCTGCACACAGAGACACGCGCACAGCTTTGGACCAAATTCCATGGTAATTCTTTCAATAGTTTAGTTTTTGTTGTGGAACCAACAAACTAACATTGACAAGTAGAAATGATTTTTTAAAAAGACACCACCAAGTCACAAAAAGCCGCTCTGTGGCTGGGAGAACACCGAAAGATGTTATGAAGTAAAATGAACAAAATCTTTAACCTCAAAGTTTCAAACTTCTTCCAGAAACTGTCTTCAGGTTATGCCTGGACAGTCACAGCAGATACGATGCAACCATTGGGAGTCAATATCGACACTCCAACTTCCATTGGAGCAGATAGGACAAAATGACCAAACAAACACTCTCAATATGCTAAATATGCTCACAGTTCTACTGGGTTGTCTTTGAACTGTTGGTGCAATTCTTTGGCTCCTCCAGTCCATTTTAATGCGTCCTTGGGGACATATTAGTTTAGTCCTGGTGGGCAGGTGGCTCCTTCAGGGTATCAGGGTATGAATGTATGTGAACGCTGACGTGTGAGCATATCAACTAGTTTGAGTCTTGTAAAAGGTTCAATGAAGATAATTGTGAAGACGGCGGAGGTTTGCACCACTTTCCCAGCAGACCAGAGAAGCCTCTTGTTCTCCTAACCACCTGGACTACAGCGACCCGGTGCCACCCAACATGCAGCAACTACTAGCAGAAATAGTGTCAATACTTTTATAACTATTATTTATCAAGTCTACTCAGATCAAGTGAGTCGTGGGTCCTGGGGACTGATAGAAACATCTGAAGACATCTGTGTGGGTACCTCATGCTGATGAGGATATCTCCGTTTCTGAAGATGAACAGCAGTATGTTGTCCTGCGTCACATCGTGGAAGTTTGCGTTTTTCTCATTGGCAAAAAAAAGGTCGGGTTTCCACAAACACTGGAACATGTTGGGGTCAATAGTGAGGGAGTCGCTCTTAAAATCAGTAGGAAGTCGTAGGCGAGGGTCATTCCACCTCTGACGGAGAAATATGTTCACTCTGTAGTCCTGTAGAGAGACGGATAAATGTCACCATGTCCCACAACCACTACTGCATCTACCGCTTTTACTAAGAGGTTAATATTATGTTTCATCCAAGTGAAGAAAACACTATATATCATTTCCAGTCTTACCATGGTGGTCTCCTGGATGGACCCAAAGCTGTTTATGAAGATGTTCACTCGGGATTCAACTGGGATACCTGAATCACAAACTTTATATATTTATATATATTATATGAATCTATTCTTCTGTCTGAGATTCTCCAAAGGAAAATGCAGTACAAACATGGACTTCACAAATAATAAATGAATACTTGTTAAAGCGTTAATGCTAACCCTAATACACATATGTGTCTGTGGTGGTTTACGTTTCAGTCTGTGTCAGAACAAGGTCTGTCTCATGGCAAAAGTTCCAAAGACTGACAGAAACACACTTTTCGGTCATGTGTGTGCCGTAGTCTTTCAAACAAGAGAGAGTCGTGTTTGTCACTACTTACCTGTATAGTGTGTGACATTACCTTGAAAGTTAGGCCTTATTCTTGCGTCATAACTGACCATCAGGCGGTTCAAGATGTTGGAGGTGGAGTTGGGAGGGACCTGGGCCAAGTCCTCTGGGGACAACTGGCTGTTCAATCGAAATGAAAAGGATTAACATCCAAATCGAAGCGCTGGAAGTCGAGGATGTGTTTTTTTTTTGGTAACAGCATAGAAAGTAAGTCCCAAGGTGCAAACACGTCCAAAGACAAGACTCCAAAGGCACCCACACGGCCTCCAGCAGGACTGCTGACACCTCGTTTAATGGCAGCGTGTTTATTGTGGATCTGATTAAGTGCTGGATCCGGTTTAGTTCTGTGTTGAGACTAACTCAATTATTGGACTTGCTCTGTGTTTCAATGTGTATCACTTTTGCATTGATTGTGCTTTACACCACGCTGCAGGGCCCTGCTCTTGTTAGAGTTGGTGAGCTGCATTTAAATCAGTACAAGGTCCAGATTTGTCCAATTCACGCTGTTTTTATACCAAGAACATGGCTATTATAGTCAGTGTACTGTGGCTAAAATAAGTTAGTATTAAAGTATTAAAGCGCAACTAAATTGGAAACCAAGAAATGGAAGAGTAGTTAACTTCAATACCTGAAAGAACAAAGTGTATTACTTGTAAATTGCAATCCTGTCAAAAGTGGGAATTTGAAATAAATTCACTGTGCTGACAATGTTAATGAAGAAAAGCGTTGTACCTCAAAAGTCATTAAATAGTACATAGCATAAAAATCGAACTAAATACAAGCATGAATGCCCTTATACAGCGTTATTTTTAGACACTTAAATGGTTCCTTGTGCTGAAAGTATCATAAAAATGTATACTTTTCCATTCATATTTCTTTTGAATATGCTGTTTAATATTTGAGAGGTGTATGTAAGAGGTGTAAATGTAGAGCCTCTTAGAGCTATAGTTTGACCCAACAAAGGTCATCCATTCTGTATACACATTTTAGGTCATTTATTTACTTTAACCTGCAAGCTTCTCCTACGGAATGAATCCAACTAGCACGCTGTGGCCTTTAGTCCTGGACATTTGTTGGAGGCATCATTCCACTCAGGAAAGATATGTTGTTTCATTGGTATTGATCGTCCACGGTCTTTAACTATAGCCCCCCCATTATCCATTTGTTAGCTCTGCAGATGAACAAATTAATAATGAAATTAGAAAATGCATGAAACCCATGTAACCATCACAGAACTTTACAAGATACTGTTCAACCACAATCAATTACAGTTGTTTCTAACAGCACCACCACCTCGTGCCAAGATATAGAATATATATTATATATATTGGGTTGTACAGTCGTGAAACTACTTTCTACTACTATTTCGGAGATTAAGCCCCTTCCATCAGTTCTTCTCTGCTCTTACTTTTCTATGTTGTTTTTATAGCTTTGTGAAGCACTTTATAATGCTTGTTAATATATATAAATACTTAAACTAATACTTCCTTCAGCCACATTTCAATTCCCCCCCAGGATTATGTTGCTATAACATAATTCAAAATGAGAAAATACAGTGCAGTGCTTACGATGGACAGACAACTTGCTTCCCTTTCTTTCCCTTGGATTTTCCTTCTTTTCCATTGGTCTCCTTCCAGCAACTCAGCAGCAACAGTAGAACGATCATCGGCCTGAACCCAGCAGCCATGGCACCTGAGACAGAATAAAGCACATGCTAGATCCATCGGTTCAAACAATGTTGACTCCTAATGGAACTTTTAATGCTCTATTACACGCTTGTTGGGGCCCGAGGATGAGAGGGACACAGTCCCTGGCATTGATTGATTATTAAGATGAGGATTAGATGAGGATCTCTTATTACTAGAACTCGCCCCCCCTCACTGTGCCAGCCTCCACCTGTCAGTAGATCGTTAACTTCAGTAAGGCTGGGGATGATCCCCTCCGTCACCCTGAGTATCACCCGGGACCCAAAGTGGGCCTCCAACATTGACACCCTCAGGGAGAAGGCCCAGTGGAGGTGGAACTTCATGAGCTGGCACAGGAAGTTCCACCTTCTTCCCACCAGACAGACACAACCTGTTCAGACTCCTCCTACAGAGCATCACCCTTCTCCCTCATCAACAGTTTATACTTTTTACTCTACTATACTGTATATCTATATTACATTGCCTCACATGTTGCATAAGCATGCATGGCCAACCAAGCTATTTCTAATTGTGATTGTGATTACTACTAATGTTTACAGTCATTGGCCCTCATGTTGTTCTTGCAGAGACTATTAGGACTAATGCATGTTAATTGGAACCCATAGTGCCCCTTTAACGTGTAGGCCTCTGTTGTGACATATTGGTTATATTTAGATCCCACATTACTCCCATCTTTCATCATTTGACATTCTGCATTGTCTTTCATTAGTTCTGTGACCAGTAGTTGGCGCTTTCTAATTTTTTGTAACATTTTTATTTTGATATTATTGTATTCTTTTTTTTCTTCTTTTTGATATATATATATATATATATATATATATATATATATAGGAACATCCTTCAAGGGGTGATCAAGGTGATCAAGATCTAATTATTCAACCTGCATAGAACCAAATATAAAACTAATTCCTATGTGATGTGAGCTTTAGGGACTTCATGGGTTGTTCATTTTTCACGATTCCTCCTCAAAGGAAATTCACAGAATATGGTCACTAAGTGCTCTCATCAACACACAAAACAATTTTGTTGGATTACTTTAAATTTCCCATCCCAATTTTCGAGGACAAAAGAATGCACCTATGTCCACTATGTGTTATTGTTCTTAAAAGACACATAAAACTTTTAAAGACATACAGTATATTCTGTTTGTTATGTACATACACGTTTGCCGTGCACAATCATGTGTCAGCGATGTTGGGAGATATTCACGTTGACATTCACCTTCCTCCCTTGATGCCATGAGGAGAGGAAGGTCACTAGTTTGGGGGATGGGGGGTGGGGGGGTGAAGGGGGGCAGCTAGCAAGGCAAAGCTGTCCAGCTCCCAGTTTGCTATGATTGAATATCATTTATTTCACATTGTAGTATAATCTGAATAGTCTTTTCGTCTTATCTGGCCCAGGTCACAGTTTAGGAGACTCCAAAGTTGGCAAACTTTACATTCTAAATATGCTAAATTACGCAGAGGATAGAATAAACCTCTCATTAACTGGTACAGTCACAACGCCAGCGCTTTGATCGCTCTTTCTTTTCAGAATATTTGTGCGGCGGCTGCAACTAACAGCGTCAACTTGTGGTGACGACTAAGATCCACCTCACAGGGCCACGGGACCATTGGACCGGTCCACTCTGAAACCAGAAGAGGGGCGTCATCGGAAGCCTGACATCTAAACCTACAGAGGAGGAAGGGCTGCAATTAACCCGGCAACCCTGCCATTAACTATGGACTCAGCAGCCTGCTATAAGCATGCAGTCAGGGATCCATCAGGGTGGAGCCACTCGCCAGGTGTGACGTGATGCTGATGAATGTTAAACTTTGAATTATGTTACGTTTTATTTAGTTGGTTTGGTTCTCGCTTTGTTTGATTCTGGTACCAATCCTACGTTGTAAGCCCCTACTTTTTCTCACTCTACCAGCTCTCCCAGCGTCACGAGCGCCCTGGCGCCTAACCGTAAAAAAAAGAAAAATACCAAAGTATTTTTTAATTGTTAAAACAGTAAAAGCAACAGGAGAATAAAGATCCAGAAGGAAGGTCCTTTCAAAGCAGCTGTGGCTGCAGCCTTGGTGCCGCGTTCTCTACACAAATGAGATCATCTGAGTTGTTGCATCGCTGGCTGTGGAAAAAAGGTCCGTTTAACGTTTACAGTAGACGCCCCACCAGAGGCCACTGTTGTACAGAAATACTTATTGTCACAGGATTGGATCGATTTCTGACACAATGATGGCAAACTCACCTTTGACTACTTAAAAAAAACTTTCTTTTGAGGTAGCTTACGTGATGACAAAAGCAACTTGTGTGGTTGGTGATGATTAGGCTATTTGATGTATAGAGACGTGTCCCATACGTCTGTTATAATAACAAATGTTCATTTTTGTGCTGTGGCTGATCCGTTGCAGCGTCGCCCCTCTCTCGCTGCACAGTTAATTGGTTACGAGAGTATGATTCAATGCGATATATCTTTGGTATATTTGTATTGCATCATCCAATTCCCCATCACCCGGACCATCTGCATTGACATTCCCCCAGAGACTTTCCCCCACTGCTCTTTTCCCCGTACGCTGACTACAGCACCTCAGGAGACCTGTCCGTTAAAATCCTTAAATTTGCTCACACGCTACGATAATCTGCCTAATGTGGGGCGGAAACAAGTTTGCATGCAGGCAGGAGGTCGAACAGCTGGCCCTCTGGTGCAGTCAGAACACCCTGGAGCACTTTTAAGACTGTAGAGATGGGAGCGGGCTTGAGGAGCAGCTCCCTTAGACCACCCCATCACCCTTCTAACCAGCCCTGTGTCCGCTGTGGACCCCTTCGAGGCCCCGGGACCTCAACTCAGACAGCGTCAGGAAAGCTGCTGAGCAAGGGGTCTTCTTTGTTCCCCGTGTCTCAGCAGCTGTCTGCCTGTGCTGTGTGGAGAAGGACCAGCCTACAGGGGACTGCAGGACTGCAGCCCCATCCAGGAGCAACACATCAAGTCTGCCTACAACGCTACGTAACCTTCTTCCAATAAAATATCCCCTGCTGCCATTAGATATTACCATTTTAGAGTTTGTTGCTCTTATTTGTACATTTTGTTTCAGGGGACGTGTCTTTCTGGTTTTGAGCTGCAGTGTGTCTGCTGCTGATTGGTCCGTTTGCTTTCCATTCCATCTCTTTTTTTGAAAGCCTGTGCTTCCTGCTGTCCCGGGGCAGCAGTTTCACATCAGTAAAGAACTGTTCTAGACCTCCGGCCATGTGTCATTGTGTCATTTTTGTTGATGCTTTGGCCTTGATTCAACCTGAGTCCTTTTTTTCAGGTTGCTGTTCTTTTCAGTGTAACTTAATCGAGCTGAAAAAATACAAATAGTTTCCTTCACGGCGAACCAATTTCAAAAAAAGGATTTGAGTCCCAAAGAGGGAATGTTCCTTAGAACTTTTATGTTGCGTCTCTGCCATGTAGACAAATGGGGGGGCTGGTTCGCACAATGAACCGAGGACCCCTCGGACCTTTTCTCGCTCCGCTCACTGTCCCAGTCGCTACGGAACCAAACGTTTGCTCTGTTCAGGGCACAAAGCGCTTTGCACAGTGATAGTGCGAGAGGCGAGCGGGACAGAGGGGGGGCTACAGAGGGGGGGCTACAGAGCGGGGGCTACAGAGCGGGGGCGACGGAGTGTGTGGGTCGGAGGAAGAGGGGGGGCTGGACTGCGGCATTAGAATTCACTGTCAGGGTACAATGACACAGCTCGCCGAAGCAGTTGTTGCCACACAGGCGCATGCACGCCGACATTCAGCCTCCTTCTGGGGGTCGTTCATTTCCATTTGTACTCCAAACACATGAATAGAAAATAGGTTGTCACACTCACGTGCAGAACAGGACGGAAAAACCATTGGAATTGTCCTTCAGTCTCAGGGATAAAGCTCTGTTTTTCTCTCACTCTCCTTCCTCCATAGAACAGTAAGAGACAAAAAGTGACATTGCATTTTTCTCTAATTCTTACCTCTAGAGTGACGAATCATCAGTTTTGCTGCAGCACAGGGAGTCCGTGGTTAGTCACAGAGATGCTGTAGCCTGACTGCATGTCCTCCCTCTCTCTCCCCTTCTCTCTCTTGCTCTCTCTGCTGTGCTGTGCTGTCCTGTGTGTGTTCCTTTATGTGCAATGATTTATCGTCCCGCTCCGACTTGCTCTGTGCCTGCCAAGGGGAGCGTAGCACAGAACTGTTACGGACTGTTCTCTGTTCTTAACACAATCACTGAAGGAAAATCCAGTCAAACTTTGAAGCAGAACGCATCACTGTAGAACAAAACTGATTGGATGCTATCTTAAAGAAGCCTGTAAAGCATTTTACAAAGGAAATCTGCAGTGAACACAACCTTTGCACCCTAAATCATTGTAAATGATACGTTTCCTTCTAATTGGCTGTTTGTTACTATATGATGTATCATTGTGAACCTCGCCTACATGCGGCTTGTTGTCTCCTCCGGAGCAATGTTAGGGTTATCGTAAACGATGCAGATGCTCAAAGGAAATTGCTGAAATCAGGGCAGAACAACAGAGTGAAATACGCAGGAACCCATGATGGATGGATGGATGGATGGATGGATGGATGGATGAATGGATGGATGGATGGATGGATGTCTGCGTGACGCCCGATCTTCCGAAAATGAAAAAGCATTGGCCTGGACATTTGCTCCCTGCAAACAAGTGTGTGAGTGAGTGAGTGTATGCGTGCGTGTGTGTGAGTGTGTGTGCGTGTGTGTGCGTGCGTGCGTGTGTGCGCGTGCGTGTGTGCCAGTGTGTAACGGAGTGAAAGGCATGATGGATGGGGCGTCGCGGCGTCCTTCGACGATTAGGTAATAAACTACAAGGTCAAGATTAAAGCCATGGACTTGCTGCAGCATTCTCAGACATGCCTGAGGCGTATATGACATAGAGGAAAAAGAGCAAATGACTCGGCATCCACTAGTGAGCTAACGGCCAGTCACAATGAGCCATCGTCCGTCATGGACCCCCCTCCCCTTCCCCCCCAAAATGACAAGGGGGGCAGAATGGCCTGGACGAAGGACGACCTCCATTGACACCTCCGCTTGTGGAAGAAGGGCGGCATTGAGTTGGTGGAAAGGCCCAACGTGTGTGTAAATATATACAATGAGTGAGTCATGGTACTCTTTGTTCTAATGGGAAACCAACGCTGTGTAATTATGTCCCATTTAAGCCTCAATGGCTGTAATTAGTCAATTAGTGTTTCTTTGTTCTCTGCACACTGACAGAAATATGTGTAAGATATTATAGAGAGATAAAGTACAGCATGTAGTGCCCCAGCTACTCTCTTACCAATAGTGGTATTTGTTTAATGTAGGCATCTTCTACACATCAATGCTGAACTGTAAAGTTACATTCTACAGCGGCTTCACTTATTTTTTAATAATAACATCGGTTTCGGAATCGCACCCAATTGTTTGACTGCTATCCAGAAACCTTTCAAAGAAACACTGTGTGTGGAGAGCAGTTAGATCAACGCTGTCAGTGAGCCAGTAGAATAAAGTGCGTAGAAGAAGCACACAATGGACGGAGAATGGTGGGATGCTGATGCTGGCCTGCTGGGAGGATGATGGAGTACGTTAAGGGTCCATTTCTACGGATACCGGACCGGAGCAGATTGCCACCGTTTTATTATGCACATTATCTTTTGAACTTTTACCAAAGTGTCCCCTGTTGGCAATTGTCATTGTAAAAGTGAGTATTGTGTCCTCCGTCTTCATGTCCCCCTGGAGGATTCATTCTTGTACAGGCTGTATTGTCTTTGATGAATGGGACACAACAGCCCACCTTGATTATTTGCTCAATCCAGTCCGACTGGGTCGCATCTGGGCCTCAAACAAAATCTAAGTGCGGCATATAATATCTGGTTGGTCATTTAAATGATTTAATACCTGACTAAAGTCCTGTCCTGGGTTTCTGGCTTTCCATTGAAAAAGTGACAAATTGTAGGTGAAAAAGTGAATCATTTCTTTTATAGTTTTATTGAATCGCATTCTGTACTAGAGACACCAAGGCACTCATTTGCTGCCTCCACAATTGTTTTCTTTATTTAATTCCTCCATTTTCTCCAACCCAACCTTTACTACACGTGGATGCAACAACATTTACTCCGTCCAGCGTATGTGTGAGTGTATGAGAGCTGAGAGCATTGTGGATCCAATGAGGTTGTTTATACTGTATGTACGTTTGGAGCAGTTTTCATTTGTTAAACATATATGTATGAAATGACCTTTTGTGACATCATGGAACTTTCCAACCACAAAGTAGAGACCTACAGCATTGAGAGAATGGATGGTTTACACAGAGAGAGCATGAGGCCGTTCATGGAGGAGGAAGGATCCATGAAGGATTTGGGTTATTGTTAATCGTAGCTCAAGGTACAGAGTATGACTTCAACATTCTATTGAAATGAGCCAGGCAGATCGGACAGGACCTTACCGGGACACTTGGACCCGTCTTACGAACACAGTACAGCTGCAGTGGCATCATTTATTATCAAAAGGTGAACTCATTTGATGTGCATGTCCTCTTCTTTATTGTCTATTCGCAGAAGCAGAAAAGCTCTCTTCCCTTGAGGAGCTGTTGGCTTTGTGTACAAGCTCCAGTCAGAGGATACATTTTCTACTGCTGGGATCACAATCAGCCAGAACTGTGCTGCTCGGTGTAATGGGACCAATGTGGACAACAGCATCCTTATAAGTGACTGTATGACAATACGATTGTGCAGAAAATGTAAACCTGTCACGGTGCACTATGTATGACGTACTCCAGGCACAATGCATTTCTATCTTTTCAGATTGATACTAACTGGTGAAACTCTTTGGCCTCACGGTGGTCTGCAAGGAGCCCCCTGCAGCCCATCAGCATGCACACAGTACCTCCCCCCCCGTGCATCTTACAGATGTACTCAACCCAAAAGGTGATTGTAATACATGTCCATGTATGCTATATACATATAATCTCCTGTGAACTTCAGCAGATATTTCTGTGATCAATCGCATTTGCAGATGTATCTAATACCCGTATAGGTGATGGTTAAGAAGAAGAAAAGAAAGAAACGGTTGTCACAACACATCACATGGGCTGTGTGTCGGCAACAAGGTCAGCGGGATCCTTCCTAACAGTTGTTGAGGGGCCGGGACTGGAAGCAATGGCCCGTGGGGTGATGGAGCATCTGTTCCTCCCCCGGTGCAGCCTCACATTGACTCAGGCTGCAGCGTGACGGAGGGGTCGAGGCTACACCAACGTCATCGACTCGGGGCTGCTAACGGGAGGGACCTCATTGCCACCGCTGCCACATCAGATGCATCCAGACGTTCCAGGTGTGCACCTCCACCCCCAACAGGGGTGTAGTCCTGACTATGTACCGCTGGGAAAGAGGGTCCACATCCCTGGAGTCCTGAACACCTTCATTCCCAGTTGATTTATATTCTAAGTAGTTTGTATGATTTATGACAACATCATTTTGATTTCTAAAGCAAGAAAATCGTCAAGCAGCTTGCAGTGCAGCGTCGGGTCCTTGCTGCTTCACCCTCGGGCCCCCCATCTGATGGTTCTAGAAACACGAGGTCACTGCTCCTGTTCCAGGCTGTCTCAAAGTGCTGCACCACTCTGTGCACGAAATGTGGGCACAGGCCACACACGGCGCGTACTAGGGCATCGTATGCTGCCCCTCAGCAGAGCCTGATCCCACAGAGCAAGGGTTGGAGGACTTGGAGGACTTTTCACTTTTGACCTAAACCAAATTAGACGACAGGCAAAGCCTCTTTGTTTCTTTTCCAACATTTCTCTGGCTGAGCTCATAGGGGTATAATTACTAATGAGTAGAACAAATGAAAATGTAGATATATTTTGTTTGACCAACAGCTGGCGTGGAAGAAATGTTTCAGAGTGCAGAGGTTAAGTGTCATGTGTCATGGTGTGGGTTCAGTTCCTGTTTTACTTTGTAGTTTCCTGCCTCTCGTGTGCCTGGGGGCCGCGTCCCTGATTGGTTCCTCCTGGGTCCAATCACCTGCAAACGGGGCGATTGGTGGCACCAGATCGACGTTAGGGGGTGAATACAAATGCACTCAACACTATTTGCAAATCATTTTGAAATCCATGTAAATTTCCAGATGATGGAGTATTCCCAAACCCAAAGAAATACATTTGATATATATACACACACACATCTCTATCTCTTCAGTAGTAAAAAGAGCTTGTCCTCTCCTCTCTTATACTCTCCGCCTCTGCTTCACCCTAATGTCCTCCGTCATTAGATCCAGCAGCTCATCATTACTCTCCTCCTCCTCCTCCTCCTCCTCCTCTTCATGGTCACATTCTGATGTACTTGGTCCTGGCGTTCCCAAAGAGATGAGGCAATTAAGTCAAGGGAGTTATATAAAGCCTCGGTCCCAACACCTCATCTGTGAGGTCAAACCACGCTCAGTGTGCAGCAACCAATGTTAATCTAAGGCAAAAAAAAATCCAACAAGAAAGTTAACAAAACGACATCAAAATCAATGTCAAGGAAAATTGTTTCTTAACTTAAATTAAATGTAAAAAAGAATAATCTTATTCAACGTGAACTAATTTGTAACCTGGATATGTTTAAATGTTGAGTTAGTAAGTTAAGAGATTCAGTTCCTTTAATTTAGAGTTTAAGTTTGATCAACATGTTTTAATTATACCTTTAATGAACCTTAATCCCAGTTGAGGCATACAAATACAATACATACAAACATGAAAATAAATGATTAAATAAAGTTATGTTTTTAAGGCAGCCAGATTCACCTTATATTTTCGGATAATCTAGAGGGAAAGGAGAGAGAAATTCAGAGGAAGAACAAGGTGAGACAGTTGGAAATAATCATTGAAGGAATCTGAAAATGTGGCTAATGATGCAGAAAATGACCAGATAGACACATATAACAGATGTGTTCCTCCCTGTAGGATGGACCCTGTTCTCAAAGAATGCCCCCCCACCTTACGTTCCATCACCCCACCCCTGCATGACCTCTAGGGACACTTAAACTCTTTCGCTGTCTACTTCATCCAATATAGCAGCACCAGCCTGCAGCTCAATGGCCCCCAACGTCACGCAACTCCCAACCCTCTTGGAAAGGTGGGGGACCAGGCGGTGCCAGAAGAGGCGTGGTTTCAGTAGAGATGAATGTTACAGACTGGCCCCACGGAGGGGAAGGCGGGCAGCGGGAGCGTCACTCATTGGATCGATGCAAGGAGGAGGGGGTGTGCAGAGAGGGGGGCGGGGGGGCTTCATGCTGCAGTGAAAAAGGGGAAGTGAAACACGGACACCGTCGCGTTCAGGCTGCCTCGAGAGGAAGGCCCTCACTGGCTGGAATCAAATCAAAGGATGTTTATTTATATCACAAATGGAATCATACAAAACGACAGAAGCCTTACTGACCCATCCCAGCTAGCTGTAGAGCATATGCTGTCCAATCCCAATGTCACCCTGAACCCTGAACCACGACCCCTGACCCCTCAGGGACTTAACCAGGGAAGTGGTTGAGTGTGAGAGTCTGTGATGGCTCTGGATGGTGTAAATATGAAAGGGATCAAAAAATCTGATTTGCAACTAAGGTTATTTGTTTCATACTTTTTACTCCCTAATTTGAACGTCTTTCAGGCTCTTTCCTCATAAAATGAGGTCATTTAGTGTTTGCATTGCCCCTCCCAGGTAAGGCATGCACTGAAAGACAGTTTATGGCTATTAGTGGTGCTTTAAAATAATCATTTCTTAACAATAGACATCCTTACATATACGCCAATGCAATAAAGAAAGGCTTGCTTGATTAACCCGACGACATACACATTCATGCACACGCACACGCACACGCACAGCATCACAGCCAGCCAGAGTTTACCACTCCTCTCACGTGTGTAGATAACGAAGATCCTCGACCTCCAGCTAAGAATAAGCTTCAGACTGCTGTCCCGTAACCCTTTTAGGTAGAAATGTAATACCAGCACGAGGGATTAGTTGTGATGAACTGAAGGAGGAGGGATGGTCTTCTTCATGGGAGAAGATAAATGAACTATTCAAAAGTCCTCCTGTGTCCGGCGGCTAGTTTGAAACTCTTAAACTCAACATTAAAGTCTATTTCAACAAGGCACTCACATTTTAGATTTCACAGAATATGGACCAACAGAGGAGGATTGTTGTTTTATTGCAGCCACGGTGCTGATCCTAGTTCTGGCCAGCAAAACGTTGTTTAATGTTTGAATACACTTCAACAGGTCAAACCACTAGTGGTGAGCAGTAACCTTCTGTTGGCTACCACTCCTGACCGTGTCAATGAATAAGAAAATGATTAAACATATCACAGTGAAATAATTCAACTACACACAATATTCATGGAAGTACTTAGTTCCACCCAGATCACATGCAAAATCCTCCACTAAACACCTCACCTCCATTTCATTTGACCTTTAAGATTAGCGACAAACAATACATAACTTTTATATTTATTAATGTAAATGTTTTTCGATACCTATTTATGCATGTATATATTTATATCATCATTATTATTATTACCCTTTCCTAAGGTCTGTGCTTCTGTGGATGGTGGTTCTATCTTATGGTGGTTCTATCTGATGGAGGTTTTATCTGATGGTGGTTGTCCCTGCAGTGGTCCTTCCGTACACTTGGCTTACTGCTACTTGCAATATTTGAATAATTTTGGTCATAGGAATTGAATGTATTGTACATCTTTTACATTGTTGATTCTGTACACATGACATCGATTGCAGTCTGTCCATCCCGGGAGAGGGGTCCCTCCCTAAGGTTTCTTCCCTTTTTTCTCCCCATGGACGGGTTTTCGTATTTTGGGGAGTTTTTCCTGTGCCGATGTGAGGGTTTCGGGACAGAGGATGTTGCATGCCCCTCTGGGGCTAATGAGTAATTTGCGATTTTGGGCAAAACAAAATAAAATGAATTGAATTGAATCAGAGTATCAGAATGTATGTGTACGTGTACCTGGAATCTGACTCTTTGGTCTTGGCATAAATACACAGCAAATACAAATAAACACTTTATTAGGGCCGGGACTCGATTAAAAATATTAATCTAATTAATTAGAAGCTTTGTAATTAATTAATCGAAATTAATCGCATTTTAATTGCATAAATATTTGACCTGAGAACAGTGAGTGAACATTTTTGTTCAACCAATTCCAGCAGACAAGTGTAATAATAGCATATTTAGAAATATAGTACTTTCAGAAATTCAGGTAGCCTATAGATAAGTAGACCTTCTGTAAACTAGTTTTTTTTAAGTAGACTAATACTTTCAAGGACATTCAGAACATTGGTTATTTTTTCAGACATGGACTTAGTTACCCTGGTCCTTAAACCAGTTATCTGGTGCAGTGTGGGTTGGGTGTGGGTCCTGTACTCGGGTCGGGCTAACGTCCACGCTAGCTGCTAATTGTTTTGCGTTGAGGTGATACTTGAGGCTCGATGTGAATTCCTTGTTGCATAGCTTGCACACAACAACGCTCTTATCGACGCTTCCATCCGTTTGTTTTTTATAATAAAATTTCCCATTCACGGGGCCAACCGACGCGGTCTCGTCAGCTTCTTCGTTCACTGTGGTTTGTTGTTGTCTGAAGTCATGAGCGCTAGTTGGTGCTCCAGTATAATCGGTCCCCCCGAAACTCATCCAGTGAGAAACGTTCCGCGGTGCAAAAAATAAGTGTAAAAATGCGTAAAAAATGTTTAATGTGTTATTTTTTGTGTAATTAATTAATCTTAATTCACATTGTAATTAATTAATCGTAATTAATGCGCTAAAGTCCCGGCCCTAGTATTATTACATGAATATGTTCATCACTCAGATGCGGCAGAAAAGTTGAATTACTCATTTGATTACTCTATAATACATATTTATTACTTGATTGTATTATCTTTTAACACAGTCTTTAACCAAATTCTAAGGATAAATGTATAATTAAATGTATAACAGTAAAACGTACACTGTCTCCCTCTGAGACGCAGTTTAGAACCATAAAGTTACAGAATATAGAAAACCTCAAATGAGGACTTTATACTTTTTAATTGCGTACATCCATCATGTGACCAATAGCTGGCCGTGCAGGTTTCACTACTTGTATATACTGCATGTGTGTGCTTTCTTCACAGCACAAACACCTAGCATAAATATAGTGTAGTAACATCGTATTATTAAAAGATGAAATAAAGAAAGTGAGAAATTGGTTTTACTTTAACAATTACATATTGCCAACATTCATTTCAGATGTTTTGTAATGTGGATCATTCGTTAACTTTTCTTGTTTATTACTTTTTATACATTGACATGGTTTCAAAGCTCTTGTTATCTAATCACCCAATTTCTGTTCTCCAGGCATAAAAATATGTAAATATTAAAATCAGGGAAATAAAACCTCCAACTGGTAAATGGACTTCCTTTTTATTCTCCTCTGCAGTGTTCTGACCACTCCAACCTCTTTGAACCTGCACGTCATCATTCCCCCATTCACGACTGACAATGAAGGAGTATTTGCAATCTGCCGTCACTGCAGTCAGCCGTGTCAGGTTGGGGGAGTTTGACCACGTGCAATCAAGCTCTTTGCACTAATATGTGCAAAAGAGTCAAACCCGCAGTGCAAGAACCTTCTTTTACATACTGAAAAAATGTACTAATCCGTCAAATGTGAAAGACAGACACAATCCTCCTGCTGCGGATCGTAGAGACATTTCTCCCATATCCAATGTGCAACGGTTTCAAACAATTCTATCTTCCACAGTACGAACATTGGACAAAAGGCAGAACGGGCTATAAAAGCAGAACTTTGGCTTTTCAATTCACAAATTGCAAATATTAAACAATTGTGATGAACAAATGCTTGACATACTAATAAAATGTAGAGACATTACAGATCTAGAACACTGCTACTGACTTACATTGAGTAGCCTTATAGTTCTAAACAGGAGTGATAGGCCTGTAAAACCGTTTAACCCGTTTAACTGCGGCTGTAGAAAAACCTCAGTCATTTTCTATCTTAAAAGCACCTCAAATAAAGCCTAAAATGTTGGTATTTGACTCAAAATTGATTTATTCTACTTTCATTCTATGTAGTATTTAGAATCCCGCCCCGGATTAAGCCGTACAAAAGCTTCTAGGAGAGGATGTTGAAATAATTCAATAAATATGGCATGTTGATTGAAGATCGTCAATGGGAGCTTAAATGTACCAGAGTTTTCCGTGTAATGTAATGTATTGAAGTGAAAAAAAAGGCCACAAAGAGTCAAATGTGATTGAAGGGGAAAGACATCCCCAAAACTCATTTGGGGCTGAGAGAGTTAAAGCAAGAGCAGATGCCAACGAAATGAAAAGAAATCAACTTGAAAAAAAAGAATGAATCACAGTGAATATTGTGTGTTGAGCTGCTCTTGTGGTAAAAGTTGGCTGAGTGGTTTTTACGGAGCTGACTTTCAGATCAATCTGCTCCTCAAAGTGCCGTAACAGTCAGTTCCCGACATCAGCCAGCAGGTCACACTGTAACACAACATGACCATGACAATGCTAAGTACACAGGACCTGTAGCCAATGAAAAAACATTGCTTTGGTCTTTTTGTTTTCACAGAGAGCTTATAGTCATCAAAGACACGACACATCTGGAAAGTATGTATGACGGAAAAAGTAAATATACTTCCCACTAACGTTGCCTCACCAATATTTAGGAATAAGGAAATGGCATCGTGCCTCTAAGTGAGAGAATACTATTGTCAACAACTCCCCCTCTGCTCCTCTTTGATCAGCCAAGTCCGATGCTTCCCATCGCTTCTGTTGCACAGCCTGTGGATTGCTGGTGCGTCCTGAGGTTGCAGATCCAAGCGAAGCTCTTCCCACACTGTGCACAGCGGAAGGGTTTCTCCCCGGTGTGCACTCTCTGGTGCTTCTTCAGGTTGCCGGCCTCAGAGAAGTTTTTCCCGCAGGTGTCGCAGCGGAACGGTTTCTCCCCCGTGTGGACCCTTTCGTGGGCCTCCAGGTTGGACAGGCCGGAGAAGGCCTTCCCGCAGGCCCGGCACATGTAGCTCTTCCTGCGCCGCTCGCTGTCCGTTTGGCTTCTGTCGTGGCGAGCCGGGAGGCTGGCTCGGTCCGCTGCGGATCCCCTGAACGGCGGCGGCGCCGTGGAGCTCAGAGCCTTAATGATGGAACTGTCACCTCTGTGAGTGTTACTCGCGGCGGTGCACAGGGAGGTCGGTGCAGCGGGAGGGACCCTGTTCTTGTGGCGACGTTGCTGCTGCTGCTGCAGCAGAGCCTGTGCACTTCTTATCATCGCGGCGTGTTTGCTCCATGGCGCCTGGGCAGATGGAGTGTGCATTGATACAGGTATTGGCATAGAAGTCCCTGGGGCCAGATGGAGAAAAACAAACAAGAGGTCCACAGTTTCAGGTCCACATTCAAATATGAATGAGTTGATACCAAAGTTAGTTCTGACCAATAACACCATCGGATGTCATGGGAGTGAGTGGGTCGGGTGTAGATGATTCATATATATATATTATATATATATATATACACACACACATACATACTAAGCCAACGGTGGGAAGTGTCATTTCTAATGAGTCAGTGTTGCAGGTGAGAAAGTTACAGGAAACGGTACTTCCTGTTTAGTGAGACATGCCGCCAAAGCAACTGTCAACAGACCGGATGCAAAAGAAATGGAAACATGCATGTGAAGTGTAAAAAGGAGAAAATGTTTAGGGGCCATTTGAGCCGAGTGCCATAAAAAGCCACGATACAGAAGGCAGACTTCTCTACTGTACTCACATATCTCACACATTCTACATTGATGCTATAGATTAGAGGAACATTTGTAGGAAAAAACAAAACCTAATCCTGTAAGAAAGAGTTGTATATTTCTCCATCTTTGTGTGTAATAACATGCTTTTAAATGTAGTTTCTTGGTCTGCTTCTAGTGTGTAAATACTTTAAAATATGAACAGACACATCTCCTGTTGCTCTGTGAATGAATCCGAGGGTTGGATAAAACTACTAACATTTGTTCTTGCAACAAAGTATTTATGACTTATTTATTTTATGCATATAAATATATATTATATAAAAACATTTAATCTCCACGTGCTAAAAATATATAAAGCGTCTGTCTCCTTGTGTTGGAAGACATTGAAGGGAAATGAGGAGGCACAAAAAGAGAGCAACGCAACCGGCTGAAGGCCATCAGCTCGGCCAAACCCACATTATCTGTGACATAATAGTGTCTGGGCCATCGCTCGAAGCCTCAAACTGTAACGCAATGTAAAACACACTGGAGAACCTCCAACCCTTCAAGAAGATCTATTATGAGTGGGATAAATGTGTGGGTTTTGGAAGTGCTCATCCAATCAGAGGTCAGCATTTATGCTTTCGTTTAGGTGAAGTCATTAGTACCTGATCATAAAACAGAAACAACCACAAGCACAAACAGTGGAGCAGGGGACCTCCTCTGACCTCGTGACGTGGTCTGCTGGGTGGGAACGGGGGAGGGACTCCGCCTTCTGCTCATCCTCCCTGCTGTGGAAACGGACCCTCGTGGTGCCTGAAGACCGGGTGGAGGTTTGGCGCCGTCCATGTCGCGCCCTGCTGAGTTAGCGGTGGTGGAAGGACACGAAGGGCCACTGTGAGGCGACACAGAGTCGCTATCGGGGGCCCAGCGGGTGAAGAACGTCTCCAGTTCAAACAGAGAGTACTCGGAAGGGTTCCTGGACCTCTGCTGTTCTGTTTTGGCGTTGGCCGGTGCGTCGGTCTGCACACCGTCGGCGTCCTGCGATATCGTCGACTGAGGTGCTGCAGTCTGGGGAGGAAGAGTGGAGGGAAGGAGAGGTGCAGATGAGACCACATTTGGTTTTACATGCAAGAAGTGTGTGTGGGGCGTGTACACAGCGGGAAACTTCCAGAACCCCAAACCCCCAAATCCTTGAGTTCTTCTCAAACAACACAGCTAGCGCTTGTGTTGTTTTGCATCAATTCTACCACCATTACAGCTGATCAGTACCTCCTGCCTGAATCTTACTGTAAATAATAAAATATACATGTGCATGTACATACATATTTATTCAAAATAATTTAAATATTACTAAGTTAAACCTAATATTCTAACCTAATACATAGGCACAATACAAAAGGACAAAATTAGATAATTAGACAGTTTCTCATGAAGACTCAAAAGCTGAATTCCATGAGAGGAAAGTATGTGCCTCAGTGATTTGTTGAAATTGAATTCTACATTGAGGCATACACTCAAGGTAATGTGTACATATGGTTGTTATCAATTAGAGGGATTTTCTCTATGAGTAATATTGTGTCACAATTTTGCAATGCATTTTTTCATAATAAAAGGACGAATTCACATGTGGAGTTTAAAAAAAAGGAATTTTAATGATTAACAAAACAAACTGGACATTAAGCAGGAATTCCAAAATTGTGACACAATTGAAAAAGCGAGTGTTACATGAACAGTGTTAACGCTACAATGCCTTGTTTTTTTTACATGACACACTTTAAAATGACATATTCCCCAAGAAGATTGCATTGAATTATTCTTGTAGATAAGAGAAAAGGGAAAATAAGTATAAGTCATTATGACTTCCTGGATGTATTTCCACTGCAACCTAAAAGGCAATTTAGAAAATGCTCACATTAAAGCAAATGCATTGATAAAGCTGCTGAGAGGACATTTCTCCAAACCATCTGCCCTGCACCGTCCCACATGTCTCATTGTCTCAGGGAGTTGTTGTCGTTTGACCCTTTTTGTATCTATGACAACCATAGGTACACAAATCTACAAAAAGAGCCAAACTCCCCTGCAACTCAGATATGACTAGAAATGTAAAAGTAAATCCACCTCCACTGCAGAGAATTACACATGAATCTGCAACGGGCCCATTAATCAGCAACAAAGCTTTATTGCTCATTTATATATTATCATATACATAAGATAAAGACAGGATCAATACCCTCACCCCAGCTGCTGAGAGTTTTATGCAATAGTTATTTCTAAAGCTTTTTTCTTTTTAAATGGCGTCTTTCAATGACACCACCCTTTCATGCAAATATGTTTTACATTAAAAGCCTCCTAGCAGCTCAGCTGTGCTCCCGCGCAACTCCCTTCACGTTCATTAGGGACCATCCTTAACGTCTTCGTGATGGAAGCTGTGTGAGAATTTACAAATCATTTGGAAAAATGTTGACTTGTGTATAAATCCATGCTGGAAAGTTAAAATTGTTGTGCGAGTCTGAACCTCCATCAGGGATTGGAAAATAATTACCAACAGAAGACTTTGACACGAGGACAGATGTGGTCTTTTCATCTTACAGCTGTCTGTAACTTTCATTTGTGGTTTGAGTTTAAAATGCAAGGTTTGTTATTGATGACGGAGACATAACAACAGCATCTTCAGCTCTTCTAAGTTGTCCCTGACTGTAAGTAGTGTGTCTCCGTGTGGTGTCTCTTTTGGTGTTTTTTCAGGTTACTAGGGTCAGAGAATCTCTCGGGGCATAGCGAGCACTTGTATGGTCTCTCTCCGGTGTGGATGTTCTTGTGGATCTTCAGGTTCCAGAACTGGGAGAATTTTTTGCCGCAGATGCTGCAGCCGAAGGGCTTCTCCCCCGTGTGAGTCCTGAGGTGGGATTCTAAATTTGCCGGCGAGGTGAATCCCTTACCGCAGAAGCTACAGATGCTAGCCCTCCTCCTCGCACCCCGGGCCTGACCTAGACCTGGGTCCATGAACTGCTGGGGTCCCTGTATCCTTCCTAAAGCCTGAACGGGCTGCGGCTCCTCTGACAGGTCGATAACGGCCGCGTGCTGCTGAAAGGACGGAGCAGTGCGGAAGCCTCTTGAGCTTCCAACAGCCAGCCCCTTCCCTGCTGAATCCTCAGCAGCCGATCCCCTCCCAGAACCCGCAGGCTCTCTGAGCGGGGCGCACTGCGAGGACGGCCCCGGCAGGCTATCGCCATGACAATGACTACCTCCCCCATTGGTCCACAACGAAGAACGCCCATAGCTGACCTCTGACAAGCCCGGCCCGGACTCCTGCAGGTCACACAGCTGATTGGTGGACATTAGTGTCACTTCATCGAACGGTAGAACTGCTCTGTAGTCATCGGTGCTCGACTCCACCAAGCCTGCATGATGAAGATGAAGACACGTATTGCTTTTTCTCCTTCAGCCCCACAGTTGGAGAAATGCACATGAAATGAAAAGCAGCATTTGGCAATGATCCATCATATAGTCTGTGCGAGAGGCTTTTTTTTCCTTCTGAAATCATCTTTTGGACTTGCGTGCAGCATTTTAATTTACATATAAATATGTAAGATGATATTTATGAATGATATTATGCACATGTTGCAGTTTCCTTTCACAAGTAATCCATTTTCTTTGCCACTGCACAGAATGAAGGCATTTTATTTTGAAATTGATTAAAAAATCAATACAAAGCGGAGATACCGGATACTGGCTTGTAGTAGCGAATGTTGTACAGAGTCAGCTGATCTGGTGTGATGTCAGAGATGCGTCCACTCACCCTCTTGTACACTGAGGCCTGACTGGCTCCTCGCGCTCGAGGCTGGCTCCATCTCTTCTAGCTTCACCAGCACAACGTCCGGCTTCTCCGCCTAAAGGGAAATGTTGGGGATGGTTTTAAGCTTCATTTAAGCTTTTTACTTCTGAAGGAAGAGTTTCTCACGCATGCATTCAGAGAACGACAATAATTAGTCCTTTATTGCTGTGCAGTTTAATTTTGAAGAAGACATATGTGGGCTTCTAATGGAAATGGCTTCAAAGTAATGGAATATATAATATATAGGAGTGAAAGCAGACTATTTGTACATTGATCCTACGACATGGACCACAAGGGGAAATTTAAAGTTCTCCAAAAGTGCAATTTATTTAGTGCAAGATTTCAAATGAGACATGTGGAATACATTTTGTGGTTTCTGTGCAGCCATTTAACTCTGAAACTATTTATTTTGCCCACCTGGTGTTGCAGTTTGTCCTATTGTATGTCGGTTTTCATGGTGCTAAAAATAACTTTTGTTGCAAGTTGTTTTTATTACGTTTATCGTAATATATCTAATGGTACGGTTACATTAGCAGCCACTCATTTCTGGGTCGCGAGTGTCATCTTTTGTAGAAAAAAGCTATCCTTGGTGTTGTGTCCTACCCACATCGGCTGCATCTGTATTCTGAATAGTCTTTATTTGGGAGAAGAAGCTGCACTTCCGCTCCCAGACTACACTAATTCAAAGGAGTCTTTCGTCACCTGGGTAATATTTTAAATATCAAGCCGAAATATGCATGCATTTGTTACTTCTAGAATTGATTACTGCAGTAATTTATAATAATGCTATTCAGCCTGTCCTGTTCATTCATGCTGCAGCAGGTGTATTACCAAGGACCAAGAAAAGGGATCATAGATCTATTAGCTTCTCTGCACGGGCTCCTTACTTTTAAGGTACTAGCTGGTCAGGCACCGCCTTATCTTTAGTAGTTTATATTATGTAAATCCCTCCATAAATCCTGTTACTCGAGGTTCCTAGAGTCTTGATGGAGACACATCATGCTCATTTCAAGACTCATACCTAAACTAACACGTTCACATGCTTTAAAGTTAAAAAAGCATACCATCTTTCTCGCATTGTCTGTGTGATCATCCCTGTATTCACCTTCTGTCTGAAACGTTGATTTTTAGTCGTTTAATACATGTTTTAGATGTGATGCTGTGATGCCTTGCAGAGGAACAGTCACTGACGCAGGTCAGATGAGGCCATCTATTGCTCTGAGTGAGTTGGCGCCTTCAGGCATGTGTGTGTGTCTAATACATTTTTTAGAAAAAAGAGCAAAACAATTCAACATCCACAAGGGTATTTTAATAAATAACAATGTTAATTGAAATGTATTCTAGTAAAAACTACAGTGCTTGTTTAGTTTTTTTAACTATAGTTTTCCCTCCAAAATGTTTTTTGAAAATGGACCCAGGAAAAGTAGAATGTGAGTACAGCATCATCCTGTTTGGACATTATTAAACATTTCTATACCCTACATAAAATATTTTTTAATAAAATAAAATAATATTATACTTTTTACAGTTTAACCAGTTTTTTTCATCAGTCTCAAAAGTATTTTCTAGAGAGATGCTGAACTGATTAAGTATCATAATGCTGAGAAACTAATAATAATTCCTAAGGCACTCCCCCCAAATGACCACCCCAAACCCACTGGAAGGTTATTTGTGTTAAATTGCATTGTCTATTTAGTGCCAGATAACAAGGGAAATCATTTTTCTATAGTGGAGCTCTAAAACTTTTTCATTTATTAAGCAGAATATGCTTTAATACCTAAGTAGTCTAGTTATTTATCTTATGTAATGTCTGTCATTACATACTCCCCAATCGCCCCCCCCCCCACTCCACTCACTCCCCTGTCAAAAGCTATAAACCAAGGGAAACACTGACTTTATTGTTGTTTATCTCTCAAGTCACATTTATATGTAAAAATACATTTTAAAAAAGGTCCTTATCACAAAATGGTTTCATTCGGTTCAGCCAAATCTTTGTCACAGCGAACATGAGTATTTGCTGGACTATTCCATCCTACAGGGATACACAGTAAGAGGACAGGTCCGATCTAGTCCCGGGTGTCCTCTTCATTAGACTTTTAGTGGCTCTTTTGCTGGTGTATTTTCAGGTTTCTTATCCAGGCAAACCCCTTGCCACACATACCACAACTATACGGTTTCTCTCCCGTGTGAACTCTCTGGTGTTTCCTCAAGTTCCCGGCCTCCGAGAACATCTTCCCACACGTGGGGCAGCTGAACGGTTTCTCCCCCGTGTGGACGCGTTGGTGAATCTCCACCTTCTTGGGGCGGTTAAAAGCCTTGCCGCAGTAGCTGCAAACAAACAGTCTTTCCTTGGCGCCCGTTTGACGGTGCACTCTGCCGCTGCCGACAGCAGGCTGGGACGGGGGGAGAGCAGGGCCGTAACGATACTGCCCGTTATAACTGGAAGCGGTTGATGGGAAATCAGCCTCCGCCAAGGAGTATGAACAAGACGGCATCATTCCTTCCACTTCAACCACGGAGTACTTGTCAAAACCCTCCCCAACCGACGTGTTAGTGCTTTTACTGTTGTCACACAACACGGCGAACTGTGAATCACTGCTGTCGCCACCGATATATTGCTGAGGGTTTGACATTTCCTGCATTGAGTCTCTGCCCTTAACAAAGGCATTGGGTTCACATTTAAGGAGAGGAGAGGAGTCACTGACCTCCACTCCTCTGCTGCTGCCGGTACGTCTTGTCCTGTTGCTTTGGGTCTGGGAGTGGGATTGACTGGAAGTGGACTGAGTGTCCTGAAGTTCAATGCTGGGTCTCTGTCCTGCAGGTCCTCGAGGGAGACACTCTACCACTCCTTTGAAAAAAAAAAAGAATACGAGGGGAATGGTTAAAGTAACACGGGAGTTTAGGATAAATTTCATTTAAATTACACATTCCGAGTCGTTTATTTTGAGCAAAAGCGCTTATTTATGCAAGAGAGGGCGATTACATTACATGTCATTTAGCTGACACTTTTATCCAAAGCGACTTACAATAAGTAAGTGCGATGGTGGCGCATGGAGTATGTGATGTGCTGCGAGCCACAAGGTTGGTGGTTCGAATCCCAACTGCCCCATCTCAAAGTGTCTCTGAGAAGACACCTAACCCATGTAAGCCATGGGTCAAATGTAATGTAAGTCGCTTTGGATAAAAGCGTCAGCTAAATGACCTGTAAATGTAAATGAGAGGTTTCAAATATGTGATCGCTAAAAAGGTATGTCATGTTTTTCATTAATACATTTCAAACCTCATCCTCAGAGGAAGTAAAGGGAATCTGACTAGTTTTCAATGTCAATTTGTAGTTTTCCCTGCTATTGATTTTTAATAATCAGCCTGTCAGAGGGTAATGTTGTTTGCACAAGAAGCAGTAATTACCATCATCGCCAATAATCGGCACGTTTTCCACCGATTGTTCAACCCCTGACATGCTTGCCTCCACCATCTCTTCCTTCACCAGCACAACCTCCGGCTCCACCAGCTCCACATCTGGAGACTGCAAAAAGAGGCAAGCATTGTCTCTCAGTCAGAAGAGACCATTGTTTTACATTCTTGCAGAACCCCCTCCTCGTGTTCCAGGGTAAGTTACTGTGTGTCCCATCCTGTGTGCTCGTGAGGGCTTACCGTACTCTGGATGCTGTCCGAATGGATCGGCTTGTTGCTTGCAGCCCCGGCTGCAGCTTGACTGGGCCACAGGCCCACGGCCATCCGTTGTTCAAAGACACCAACTGCACAAAGGGTACATGGTCATCATCAACTACAGTGGAAAATACAAAGTCAACAGTTGTCTTTAGAGAATCACACAAGTTGTTGCATTTTGTGCCTAAGTGTTTATTCGCAGGCGTTCCACTGCGGACATGTTTCGTCACTTCAAAATGAACCGGATCTGGCGGAACGCCCCCTTACTATAATGGTAGGAGAAACATTAAGCTAACAACAGGGTCTATCTAAAACCAGCCCAAAGTTTTAATAGAAGCTGAATTAAAATAAAGGGTAACATTATGCAAATGTTGACTAACGAATTAGACAAGACAAAGGAGCAAGAAACGTTCATAATTTTCTATTTTAACATAGTTCTTAAATACTGGGCATGAGATAAACCAGCTTTTGATCTGATGATGCAAATCCAACACATGAAGCGACCAAATCCAAATATCACAAAATATTTAGCCATTGTGATGAGATGACGTAATGATTGAATAATGACAAATCTTAAAGTAAGTTGCCTTTATTTACGCTGTGATTAGGGTTTATCTTTCAATATTCAGTAAAGTCAGTGATCAGGACTCCATTGAGGTTCTTCTGTTCTCCAATCTCTGATCATGTGACATGGTAAACAACCAGTGAGCCTTTAGACCAATAGAAGAGCTAAGTTACGTTAGCTAATGGGTAATGGCTAGATGTAGAGGAGTTTCAGGCAGTTAAGTAAAAATATTATAACGTTACCGTGATGTCTCCACGCGTCATCTGTAACATGTAGTTTTGTGGGAAACACGAATAAATCTGTATGTTTTGACACGCTTCTGTTATTGGCATCTTACCGGAAGAAGGCGAGGGTAGCCGGTCGCTGCCGTGGATCTGCACCCTCGCTCGGCCACCGTTCACGGCGCTTTCCCGCAGCCTCCGCTCGGCGTTTCCACGGGCCATCTTCAGCTCCATGAAATGCAGCTTCCTCTTCAGGGCTTTGTTCTCTCTCTGGCACTGAGACATCTGGAGACTCACCACCGCGTAGTCGTCGTCCACAAGCTTACATATCTCCGCCACTGCGGCGTTAGCCAAAACCTCCATGATGGAGGCCAGCTGGGTCTGGAAGGCCAGACGGCTGGACATTGTTGCCGCACTCGGTGGCTTGCTGGCCGCTTCGCCGTTTAACAAATACCGGTATTTTGCTGCAGGGCTAAAGAACGGGGAGGCTTAGTCAAACCATCACTGCTATAGACGCTCTAATCGGTTAAATGAAGAGTAGTGGACAAAAGGCTAATCTATGCTAGCTTCTCCTCGGTCCGCAAACAGCGATGACAAACTAACTGCGTCACTTCCGGCTATAGAATCACATCCGGCGCGTATCTGGCATACCGGGCAAATGCCGGTCGATAGGCCTATACAATACTATACTACAGTACCTGACGACATGTTGCAGAAACAGCAGGTGAACATAGCACAGGAGGAGAGGTGACTAGCCATAGCAATAGAGGTGCTTGCAGCTCGCAGGCAGCAGAGGAGAAGGTGCAGCAGGTGTCAGTGTGACAGTGAAGTCCAGGAGGGGCAGAGTGAGCAGGAGAGTGTCATTGAAACGGTAAGCAAGCAGGTAGCTACATGAACAGGGAGGGAGTGTTAATCAGGGCGGTGCATGAGGACAGTGTGTGTGGGCCTGGCTGGGCCACAA
This sequence comes from Pungitius pungitius, assembly GCF_949316345.1. Taxonomy (NCBI): domain Eukaryota; kingdom Metazoa; phylum Chordata; class Actinopteri; order Perciformes; family Gasterosteidae; genus Pungitius; species Pungitius pungitius. The sequence continues at coordinate 5,851,209 of NC_084908.1, forward strand.
CCAAGATGATGACGATTTAACTGTTAACTCATGTAATGAATATTATAATAAGGCAACAAACATAATCGTTGTCGGTTGTTGCTATTATAAAGTCTGAGTGTCCGGTTGTCATTTGTCAAATTGTCACTTAAAAGTTACTGCAATGGCCACTCAGCTAAAGTCAAATAACACAGCATAAGCTATTTGGCACTGTTTTTGTAGCTAGCACAGTTGAGAGTTCACTTATTCAATTGCAACTTGGGATATTCTAATGTAAACATTTAAAACTCATAACGGCCCCTTCTTCTCTAGAAAAAAACTTAAATGATGCCATTTGAGTATTTTAATTATTACTCGCCCACAACGAGTTACAAGTTAGGAGAGGTAACAAACGTATGTTATTTGGGGGTTAAAAACCCACTTTGCATTTTGAAAGCTGTATATTCAACTAACTAGATATTTTCTAATGTTTCTTCTGAATTTCCAATCTCATCAATATGCAATATTACGGCAACTGAATACTCTACATTTTATATATATATTATCAGGACGTTTTGTGTGAGTAATTTGTTTGTATAGGTTTTTTTATGGGAAGTATCTCAACAAATAGAGGTAAATGTTGTTTGGTGTCATATTAAAGAGGGGTTTGTACTCTTTAAAGGGATAGTTCACCCAAAAATTAAAATTGTGTCATCATTTACTCACCTCCAAGTTGTTTCAAACCTGTATGAATTTCTTTATTCTGCTAAACAAAAAGAAAGATATTTTGAAGAATGTCGGTAATCAGACAGTTAATGGACCCCATTGACTTCCATAGTATTTTTTTTCCTACTATGGAAGTCAATGGGGTCCATCAACTGTAACTGTCCTATCTTTCCAATTGTAAACTGGTCCATGGCACTTACAGTAGTTCTCAGCTTTGTATGGGTTTTTGGGAACGGAACAGTAGATATGCATATCTACAGGGACCGCAAGGATAGTGTACTGGTTGGTGGTTGTGTCCGACCGATTGTGGTGGGCCGGTCTGAGCAAAAATGCCAGGGCCCTTTTTTTGTCCCAGTCCAGTCCTGATCCGTACTGAGGATTTCTAATCGTTTGATTGACGTGTGCACTACAACAAATTAAAACGGCGAAATAAACAACAAAAGCTGAAAGTTTGAATCCAGCATAATGAATCACAGTAGGTCAAGCTAAATGTATATTAAGACACTTTTATAATTCACCTCATTATTCTAATTTTACACTTTTGTGCCACCTCGAATCCTCGCTCGAATCCTAGAGGTTGTTCTCACAGTGAGGACCTTGTTTTTTCGGCATACATAAACAGATCAAAATAGACACGACACGCAGAGGTTATGATGCCACTTTAGGATGATCAGATGTGTGATTAGACTTTGCTCCTTAAAAGACTTCCTCCACTTTCCTTAATGACCTTCACCTTACACGAATATAATATGCATGATATTTACACACGTCAAATGATTATGTTCACATGTTTCATGTTGTCCTTTAGGTAGAAAGGATTATTCTTATGTATATCAATAATTCATATATATTACACATCACCCTTTATTTGTATAGTACTTTTGATGAGACCATCTGTAGTGCTTCACACAATAAAATACATAGTCTATAATGTGTGTGTTAAATAAAAAATGCATGACATCCAAATATTCTTCTCACATTATCCCACGCTGTGAATTGGTTTACTTGTGTGAATTTATAGAGATAAAAAAATACAGTGGTATATCTAGAAAATGGACAGCTGATGCAGCATATTTAATTGTTGTCGCTTTAAAATGACGGTCCAAGGCGAGGATGTCTCATTTGTTAAATGCTTTTTGCCTCGACTCCTCCGACCTCTCATTTCTTCCGCCGCTCGCATCTCCCATGGGCGGGACTAAGGCGTGAGGCGAGGAAAATATGGGGGAAGGTTCCAGAACTGGGAAATGACTGGGTTAGCTATGTAACCACACAGAAAACCTTAAATGACAATGTGATGGATTAAGTGCTCTAAACACCGTCTCAGACACTACAATCTGCTGTGTGATCTTCTGTCAGGTTGAAAGTAAACGTCCTTTTGTGTGCATTCAAGACAGATTTCACTATTTAATGCTATGGGCAAAGACAAATATAAACTGCACTTGCTATGACATCACAGGATAAATCCTTGTTTCTGATTCTGGTATTCTTTCAACCATTCACCCTCTCAGTGGCCAAAACGGCACGTGGATCAGTTGCACATGCCGTCTACAGGCCACACTGGGACTGCTGCCGGTGTCTCCGAACGCTACACATCTGGCTGAAGGACTGTCCGCACCGCGAGCAGCTGTAGGGCTTCTCCTGCGTGTGCACCGTGCGGTGCCTCTTCAGGTGGCTGGACGAGATGAAGCTCTTCCCGCACAGCGTACACCGGTAGCGCCTCTCCCCAGTGTGGATGAGCAGGTGGACCCGTAGGTTGTTGGGCTGAGCAAAGCCCTTACCGCAGTGGGGGCAGACGTAGGGCTTCTGCCCCGTGTGCACCCGCTGGTGCAGCTCCAAGGCTGCCGCGCTGGGGAAGACGCAGCCGCACACGGCACACGCCGCGGGCTCTTTGGCAGCGGCGGCGGCGCTCCTGTAGAGCCTCCCCGGGCTGGGCGTGGTGGCAGGGGGAGCTGCGGGGGGAAGAGGTGGAGGAGGCACAGGGGCTGGTGGAGGAACCGCAGCAGCGGCGGCGGCGGCCATGTCGAAGGACGCGGCGAAGGCCGCCATTTCATGGGTGCTGCCTGTGAACAGCATGGCTGCAGGGCCGTCCACGCTGTCTCCTCCCTGCGAGGGGAAGGGGGCAGAGGGATGGCCATTGTCTGCGTTCCCCAAACCCAGCTGTGCCGCTGCATAGACTGCACCGAGATGGCCGACCCGCTCCTGCATCCAGGCCAGGTCCAGGCCCAGGCTGTGGAGGCCGTCGGGGCTCGGCTCATCCGGGCCTACAGCGGCTGACAGCTGATTGGGATGAAGTGCCTCTTGTGTAGGATCATCTGTCTGGATCTCAGGCTTCACAGCACCCTCTGTTAGGTCCCTGCGCACGACCCCGTGGGCCGCGACCCCCCCGCTACCGGCTGTCAAACTGTTTCCCGGAGGCATGGTGGCTTCTGTTTTCTCTCGAGGCCCGCGGGTCAGGTCCATCGTGGAGTCAGTCGGCGAAGAGGAGGGCTGGTTGGTGCATGGAATGTTGTTGAGACTGCTGTCGGGACCAACGTCACACGGGGGGGGGTCCTCAGTGGGTTCCATGGCTGAAGATGAACCGACAGCCACAGGAGAACAGGCTGGGTGAAGTTAAAGAAAGAAGAAAGAAATTCAAAGATTAAAGAAAACACTGATTGACAAGAAGAGGATGAATCGATAAACCAAACAGACTTGTAAAACCTGCTTGAATCCCATAATATTCTCCACAATTGTCCTCGCCTCAGACGCTTTTTGAATGAATGCCATTTTGTGAAAGAAATAACTACTCCTTTGGTCATTTCTCACCACTCGGGGAATGGGAGTGTATTTATTTGTCTGCAGTGTTGGTGAAACACAATGAATAAAAAGCCTTTTTATTTCGAATTAACACAAGCAAATTCTGAAATCCAAATGAATGTATTGGAATCACAAACATCATTAATTGATTTATTCAATTCAAAGCTTTACACAAAGCCACGGTGTCGTAATAACTTTGCCTGTTTTACATGATTGTCCACTAGAGGGCAGAGTGGAGCTTTGGCCCATGAGTGAACCAATGGGATGCAAAGCTTCACTGCTTCATGAGGCTTCATCTCGCCATCACTGCTTCGGCTGTGTTGAACATGGGGGGACCTTTGGACTATCACAGATATGGTTACTTGTTTTTTGACAGGACATTTTATGACATTAAAACTGTCCATTAAAGGAAGGCCTCTTTTTTCCGGCAAAGAATGTAATAAGAATCATGTTATATTTCTTATTGGTTTTCAGTTAGTTCTGCTTTCCATTAATATTATTTACTTTCCAGAAGCTCCTGTACCTACATATTTCATTATTTTTTTACTCCTTCAGTAAAACCTTACAAACAAACAAACGCTATAAACTCATAAGGACTGAGGTGATGCAGACCGTTATTTTTTTTTCTGGACACACAATTCAAAGTGCTAATAATTGAGTTGGTGATGAGTTTACAGCTGTCAGCTAGTGACAATAACAAATTTATGATCATATTTATTTCATTTAAAAGGGACCACGTACGGTTCAAACATAAATGTCCCCATTTGATGCACTGTACAGGATTATAATTTAAGCTAATTTGCATCTGTAGTCCCTTGATAGGTCATAACCAGGATAACAATAAAATACAGTATATAGATAATACAAAAGTATATGTGGTGAAACACATTAGATGCACGTAAGTACATTTTATTTTCATGTTTACAATTGTCCACTCCAACACGTGGGCGACTAACCCCCCCCACCCTCCCAAAGTGGTAAGCCTAGGAGAAACACTGCATACATCTGTTTGCTAGGCAGCAGCTAACTCAGCAGTTTTTACATGTGTGTAAACAGTGTCCTCCGCAAACATTTGCAATTCATCTACATCGCTACTGATCAGGGAGATCATTGGTATTTAAACCAAATAATGAGGACCCTAACACTGATCCTTGTGGAACACCCATTGTGCAATTAAGTGCATCAAAAACGTTAACACGTGTTATCCCTGTTGGTATATGAAGACATCCGTGGCAGTGCTTTAGATGAACAGTTCAATTTCGTCAGTATTGATAATAAAACACGATTGACTATATTAAAGTACAACACCAACTCCTCCTTTGTTGAACAATGACTGGAATGATTGGTTCTAAAGTCTAACTGCATACAATGTAGACCAAAAGTGCTAGTGTTAAAAATAGTTGTCAATTATTGAATGACAGTCAAAAGTTTGAACACATTATCTTATTGAATTTAACTTATCAGTATATAATTACTGGCTTAAAGACGCTGTGCAGATTAAATTAAGGTAATACAATGAGCAATAGGGGGAGTTTAAGTGTCTTCCTGGGGGGTTACAAACATGGAGGCAAGTATCTCTACATTTGGTGATTTTTCATCATCATCATTTTGATAACTTGTGCCTCATCGTGTCATCATGTTACTTTCTCGTGCTTAGCGTTAGGTGCGCACAGAAAGATCTTTGTCTTACTTGCCATATCCATCAACCAATTTTTGCTCAGGTTTCTCGAAAAAGTAAAGTTGTGATCTGATGAGCCAGTGATTCAATATTAACTTTTGGATGTCCTTTTCTGCTTTGTTAGTAAATATCAGATCAATTTGTGTACTGGAATGTTCGGCTTTTACCAACTTTTCTAGGTGAAATTTACCAGTTCACATTTAAATCACCCATAAGAATGAATTATTTGTTCACAATAATACTTTGTGAGTTAATCATAAAAAAGGTATTGTGTACAAACACCTAAAATGGCATTTTTGTGTCGCCTAAATCATGGCCACTGAATAGCCCTTCGGGTTCAGCTTTGTGACCTAAAAGACTTTTGCATGATTGAGTTTGGAAAGTTCGGAGTAACCTCTGCTTCGTCACTGCAGGGTGTGGAACACACAGCGTGTCTACAGCAGGTTTCGTGAGAAAGAAGGCAGAGCTGTAAAGGTCGCCACGGTGCTGCTATTAAGACATCCGCCCGGTGCCAAAAGGTTTGTAATGCCTTGAAGAATATGACTCATGAGGATAGCTTTTGATTGTGTGATGGCAGAATGTGGAACAGTCACTGCTGTGTATACTGTATTGTCCCTGTACAATGAACCATACATTAATGAATTAAGTTGTTTTCAATGCAGCTATTTTAATGCCAATTCTGCCAATAAAATTGGCCCCTTGAGCTCTTTAATGCAGGAGCAGTCCCATGATGCATTGCAAGGGCCATAGTGCTCTTTTCCAAATCAGATAGTAAATTGTGATGGTTATCCGTGACTCGATGAGCCCAAGAGACATTACAGAAGAGCAGGATGTTTATTCAAGGCCAAGAGGCTAATTGTCTCCCTGGATATCTTCAACTTTCAACAGACAGCAGTTTAAGTTTTATTTCTCTATTTGATTTCCAGGTTTTATTGAAAGTTATTGATTTGGTTGTAAATACTTCCTCCACTGAACACTGAAGAGCCCAGAAGGAGCGGAGGGGTTTCTCAATTACTTAAAGTTGGAGAACACTTGGACTGATTCTTGCAGACATCCATGTCCCATTTGCCCCCCCCCCCACCCCCTCAATGTGCTGACCCAATTTCAGCCAATCTCCACACTTCTAGAAACCACTGTCAGATTAAATCATCTTCCCAGCTCAGTACTGTTCCCTCCTAACTGGTAAAAGACATCCTGCACACTGTCAATCCATGCTTTTTATCAATGGAGGCTTATGGCATCCCCTCAAGTAGTGTGTCAACCCACTGAGCTCCTAAGGGAACCTCTTCTCTTGGACCTTCTGCCACTCACGGTCCTCTAAAATCTCAGGTCCAATTCTTCCATTCATTGGCTGCTCTTGGGTCGGGTCATTAAAGCGTCATTATACGCTCTACTGTGCCACTCCTGTAGCGCCGTCACTTTATATTAAGCCGTGTGCACGGCGGCCCTCCTTCAAACGTGTATTAAAAATCATCTCCTGCAAACATAGAGACCTTCATTATTTTGGATTTGTAAATGAGCTTGCTTCATTTTTGATTGCAATTATAGAAATATGTCTCAAACTGAATTTAGGTTTTCAATAAAATGTATTATTGTAAAAATGTTGAAAGATGTTATTACACTATAATTATAGCAAGTGTTTGTGTAGTTAAATTCAGCTAATAGTGTGAAATCCAAAAAACACAGTTCTGTGGTTTGAGATGGACCAGGTGAGTTTGGTTTGGTGTTGGACAGCACAGGGACATAACCCTTTATTAGGCACAATGCTTACAACCTTTTCCATCGCTTTCTTTTCCTCCTCATCTCCTCCCTTATCTCCTTCCTCCCTAAAGCTGAACGTTGATTGAGAGTTCTTTCACTTCTTTCACTCTCAGTGAAGAGAGAACACACATGTAAATGTAATGTAAAAACAAGGGCTGTTGTAATGTAATGAGTAATCAATTTAGAAAACGTTTTTTAGACACTTTTTTATTGTTAATGTTATTTTAAACACAAAGTAACCCACATTCGAACATCTTGGAGGCGGAATTCCACCGGTGGAAAGTGTTGATCTAGCAACTCTTCCAGTTAGCTTAGCCTAGCAGTTAGCTTAGCCTAGCAGCTAGCTGAGCATAGCGTTGTGCTTTAAGTGGTCCGTTTGCCACTCATCCCCCTTCTGTTTGACACATGGAGGAATTCCTCTGCCCAGTTCTCTGCTCTATGTCACGTCTCTGTTTTACTTCCGATGCAAAAGCCTCTCTGCATCTTGACCTGCCGTCTTGCTTTCTCCGATCGAACTGACTGCAGCTAGCGGCGGTTCGTTTCCCCGGTGTAATACCGGAAGTAAACAACGGTACGTTAACTACCCTAAAATAGTTTGTTGCATTAATCTTGGCCACAATAATCGCATAGATTAATGCGTTTATGTTGACAGCCCTAGTAAAGACTGTGACTTATCTCCTTTCTTTGTGTAAAGGAAGATGGTATGCTAAAGGAGCTAAGTAAGGAAGTATTGAGGCTCCTTTCCTTAGCATTTAGAGAATTCAAACAGCTCTTATCAAGGTGGCCACTTCCACTACTTCTGGGTCATTTCACAGAGTTAGGAACCTTCCTAAGCAAAAAGGACTATTCCAATCCAGCCTTTAAGTTGGATAAGGACACGCTTCTTAACGGTCTGATCCGATTCATCCTTTTACTCCAAAGGACTCGCTGCTCTCACACTCCACTCTGTGCCCAAAGGGCCTCTTTCTACCACACCCACTTCCTGTGAAATAACCTCTAAGTTAAAAGCCCAAGAGTAACTGCTATTAGATTAAAAAGAAAGAGCATGTTTTCATTTTCAAAAGGAAAGCCCAATAGACTGTCCTTCTAGAATGAATGAATTCAAACACTGCTTTCTGTGTAACGACTTAAAGTTCAAAGACAAATATTGCTTTGCTCCCTATGTGGTTTGTATTAAAATGTATTGGATGATTTATGGAACACAGATGTCATACTCACCAGTAGACAGGTCACACTCTGCCCTAATGTTGACCTCCACCTTCAGGTCCAGGTTGCAGTCATCTCCCTCCACTTTCTCCTGCTTCACCAGCAGCAACAACTTGGGCTCCTCCTGCCGTGAGACAGTGAAAAGTAGCTGCATCATTGCACAGCTCAAGATGATCCTCGACCTCAGACTCTGGGTCATGGTCCTACATGTAGGCTGAAGGAAATTCAGCGCGTCATTAAGTCGTGATGGTGGGCGCCGCAGCCATACCAATTGAGAACCACTGATGTAGCACTGATTTAAAAATGACACCTGGGGGGGGGGGGGGGGGGTCATTCGAGGTTACAGGTGAATTTGTTGGTATGAAACTATCAACCTCTGGCAGTCAGGAAGAAAGAAATAGATCATTGGGGATGACGGTGTTGATACGCTGAAGTTTCCAGGTAACCTTCTGTTGTCTGTTCTCAGAGGGTAGAATGGATGTCTCACACCAGGGGTGTCAAACTCATTTAAGGGTTGGCCCAGATACTGCCCACTTTGATCTCAAGTGGGCCAGACGAGCGGATGGTCCGACCGACGGGGGGGGTGTGCGGATGGTCCGGTCAAAGGGGGGTGGAGGGGGGAGCAGTAGCCGTAAACCGAAAGGAACAACAGCGCTGCATGTTGGGAGCACAAAACAAATCGCTTGCTTGGTGACATGGTGATTTAGTTTTTGTTCAATAGAGGGGATCGACCCGAGCTGGTCCCCTGGTCTAACGCATGCGCTCATGCTGGCCGGATTCGGCCTCGAGCCTTGAGTTTGACACCTGTGTCTTACACTCGTATGTACAACCTGCTGAAAAACCCTTCTGTTGATTTACCTTGGAAATGTGGTGGCAGGGTTTGTCTATAGGAGGGGCAGGAAGAGGCGGCACCACAGGCTGATGGTTGTCTCCTGAAAGAATAACACACAACACTGAGCTAGTATTCTTCAAAGACATCTCTTAGCTTCTGAAGTACTATAGTACATGGAACTGTTCATCCGATCATCAGCCAATAGGACTAAAAGCTGATGATGGCAAAGAATTGATTACTCAAAGCATTCGTTGATATACCAGCGTTTCCCCTCCCATTGAACAAGGGGGGCTCATGGTAGTCACTGTAAGGGTCCATAAAGCTATTCAGGGAGCAGCTTGTTTAAATGTCAACAACAAATAACAGAATTAGTGTATGGAGATGGGGAATGAGGCCTGCAGGATATCAGGACAGAGGAGGACAGGGGGTATCTTTAGACCTGATGTTGTGTGCTGTATAGTTAAAGAGACTTTTTTAAATAGATGCTTTTACCCTCCCGGCCATTACGATCAAATCTGGTGGGTCCACTCTTTTTTTTATCTCTATTCTTTAAAAGTGACTCTTCCTAGTCCTTCCATTTCCAATGTAAACGGACCGATCTTCATTGAGCATCAGGCGGCTCCAGGCCAGGAAGCTCTGCACACATCTGCTGGCAGGACACAAGCTGCTGCATCGGTTGCCACGGCGAGCACAATAAGATGTTATTTCCTGCAAGGAATATGTGGCACCCAAAAGTTCAAAATATAGACGCAGAATGCAAATTCAGCCCCTAGAGAGCACCGATGCATGTAGGTACATCAACATAATTCAAAAGAAAATGGGATACACCCGCTGAGGAGTTCTTTTAAATTTGTAAATACTGAATATAAAGAAGAGTTGTCCTGCCTTCATCCACTGGTTTATGGACTAAGGTTTTGAAACCTTGAACTTTTGTCTGGAAATTGGCCCTCGCCATTGGACCACCGAGGAGTGGTGCTGTGTAGGCCTTTGGCAGCTCCCTGTCCCTCACAAAGCAATCCCTGCTTTGAGATGTCAACCTGTTTGTGTTTCTTGGCTGGTCTTAAATGTCAACGTCCTTTTCCTGTGAAGCAGTATGTGTTTGTACGGGTACAAGTTCATGGAGCACAGAATCGGACCACGAACCCAATGCCGGTAGGGATATTGGTTAAATCCCAGAGACACCATTGCCTGGTGGACTGGCATCACACTGCAGTGGGTTAATGGGGGGAAACCACTGCTGCTTCCAGCCAGGCTGATGGGAGCCGTGAGACCGAGATGGAATTTGGCCACTAAGTCAAACTCAGATAGTAAAAGACTCACATTGGCTCCGGATTTATTGAGGTTCCTCGGGTCTTTCTGCACATAATTTAGCCCGTGAGGATATAGTTGCTTAAAGGGAGATCACGTTTTATTGCTTGATTGTTTTATTTGAACAAAGAAGAATCTTAGAACATTAATTTGGGCATCTGGTGGGATCTAAGGGCCCCTAATGGTGCTGAAGTCAGCAGTAGTGCAGGGGCCACGGGGCGGGCGTGTGTGTGTGTGTGTGTGTGCGTGCGTGTGACCAGTCTAGACAGTTGAGATCAAAGACACGAAGCATGTGGACACAGCAGGGTCCTGGCGCTCCTTCACATGTTAACACGCACCTTCGGGGAGCCCCAAATGAGCGGCGGGGGCTTCCTCTCGCCGACCCCGTCTCCTCATCTTCCTCTCGTAGCCGCGCACCTTCATGTCGATGTCCCGCAGCTTCGTGCGCAGCGCGTCGTTCTCGCGCGCGCTCTTCTCCCGCTCGCGCTCCATCTGGGAGCGCAGCGCCGCGTAGCCGTCGTCCACCAGCTTGCAGATCTCCGCCACGGCAGAGTTGGCCAGGATCTCGATGATGGAGGCGATTTGCGCTTGGAAGCCGACGCAGTCCGCCATCATCATCATCATCGCCGCCGGGCCCGTCCGTCTCGGCTCCTGCGCAGACAGACAGATGCGCGCGGCAGACGGCTGCAGCCGCGGTGCACGTGCATGAACAGAGCCACGCACGGATGTGTGAGTTTGTGAGGGTTCGGCCCACTCGGTCCCCCTTATTGTTGACGTCCTCTAGAATGTGTCGGGCTCTTCGCGGTGGGAGAGTCGCATTGTGATGATGTCAGTTTGTTGTTCAGCAACGCTTCACAGGCGGCTGCGTGCACGGAGCCTCTCACTTTGCACCTTTTACGCAGAGACACACCGCCAGGACGACAGATGAAACGAGGAAATGTGTGTGTTTTTTTTTTAGATAAATGACACGCCTCCTGTGCTCTTAGCGTCACGGGAAGCGACGTCTGTTTCTGATGACGGCGGAGGAGGATCGCAGCTGGATCAGCTGGAGTGTGTGAACGCGCACATGTGCACCGTGCGCGTATTGCTCAAGATATAGTTATCGGTAACACGCAGGTCACCGGGGAGATCTCTCTGCCGACCTGATGACCTGCATCCTGTAGTTGTGTGTTACTTCCTGCCCCGCTGATTTTTCTATCTGCAGATTGAGTGTTTATATTCATTCGTTGTTATTGTGACAGTGAACGCATCGTTTGATGACACGTAACATGATTTCACTGTTTTTTGACGCAGTCAAATGTAAATTATCTAACGTAAGGTCACATCAAACCTAAGCATCTATTATGGAGAAAAAAAGCATGAAGCATTTAATATGAATAAATACTATATTCATTAATACACACTTTAGAATATAGTTGTAAACAGAATTACAGCAAATTTATTTCGGATTATTCCAAATGCAGAATACAAGGCGCGGGGAACTTTGAGGTGCATAAACACTATTTCAAGGTGTGTAAACGTCATATACTGTAATCTTTGCTGAGCATGATCATCAACAATATTTCCGCTGAGTAGTGCAAACAAATAAATAGATTTAACAACGCCACAGTCATTTTACAAAACATGAGTATACGTAATTGAATTTGAAATTATTTTGGGGAATTTGGGATTACAAATACGTGATTGCCATAACCCATTCAATTCAAAAAAACAATTCAAAACTGTTAAAGTAAATGTTTACCCAATGTTCTATAAATATTCATTTACGCATATTTATTCATTTGAGACATGAACAAAAAATACTAATCATCAAATAATACATAAAATGTACATTTAATAATCCACCAAACACATAAAGAACTTCTTGCCATATTTCTGATGAACAGTTAGACGTATATTTATATATACTTCAGGGCCCCGAATAATTTGGCATTATTGGCTTCACAAACAGCCAAACCAAACCAACATTTCACAGGTACCGTTTTCAAACACCTTCCTTCTTTGGGTTCTAAAACTCTAAACCTCAGAGTAGTGCGCCAGGCGTGAACGTTTTAAAGCATATACGTAGTGTGGGTGTTGTTGTGTTTGTGTGTGTGTGTGTGTTTGTAAGGATCTACAGGCCCTCCCATAATGCTGCAGGGCGCCACTGTGGGGATCTACAACCCACCGGCTGTCATGCCTCACTGTGTGAAGGTTGTACCCCAATGCAGGGAGGGGCCGAGAGCTATTTCACAGTGCTTGGTTATTGTTATTAAAAAGAAACAGTTCTCTAGTTAAAAGAAAAGGGCTCCTATCGTTCCCGATGAACTCACTGCTTCCACTAATCTGCTGCCCTTTGCACCTTCTCAACCTTTAACAGCTGTGAAAGGACTTGCCTTGTTTACTTCACCGTTTTACTAAAAGTTGCTTAACTGGCTACAAAGTCATCATGTCAATCTGCTGTAATCGTAAACCCTGAGAAAATCTTCGGTGAGGAATGGTGGTCCACACATGAGTAACTTAACAGTTCATTGTTTCTGAAATAAGAGGCCTGACTGCTTTGTTCACAGAAAACTTAAAACGGGAAATATTAAGCCATGGTTTAACTGCACTATAGAGACTATAAGAGTCCTTGTTTACCCTGATCATTTTATTTTGTAGCACTAATATATATACAAGTTATATACATTATTTGTGTATGGTTTATGCAAATTGCAAAGAGAACTGTCAAGAGGCTATAACATAGTGTTATGTTATTATCCCTATTGCTTGCCTACTTGTGCATGAATTGTATTTAGTTACTGGTGGAGACTTGTGACTGACCAATACTAGCTTTGCTCTTCCCACATGTGCTGCTTGTTAATAAATCCTGTTTAAAAATGAACAATGACATCAAATATTGCGTTTTAGAAATGGGCTTCATGCAATTCATCAAACTTCATTCAAACTTGATTTTTGTTTTAGATGTGTTATTAACAATCCTCTTTTGCCCCTGTTTGCAGAAGAAAAATGCTTAAAACGGAGGTCGTGTCATGAAGATACAATACACCATCAGCACGGGACAAAGGTCAAAAGGGCGTGTTGAGCCGAGACAGAAAGAGGTCACTAGCTGGATGTCCTGAGACCACGTCAACCCATTTGTAAATTCAGGTGACAGTTGGCTAATTACACCATGTAACACGTCCTCTATTTCCTTTAATATCAGAGAGAAGAAATCCGTCCTGCGCAGCTAGCAGCTCGGGAAATAATCCCATCAGCTGTCGGTGTGTAAACCAAGAGCAGAAGATGGATGAGGACGTCTCTGAACTCACATTACGATGCAGTTGGGTCTTCCAATGTGACTGTATTGCTGGACTGCAGTAGGACATGCCTGCAGATATGTGAGGGGAGCCTGATGATTGTATTTGCATCCATTTGAACTTTCCCACATGAGATCAATGAGATGAAGCAAAAGATCTCACACGTTCTTCACTTGTCTTCAAACTTCTGTTGTGAAAGCTCAGGGGAATCTTCCTCTGATGTCAGACTCCTTTGACACGTCCTCAACAAAGGGACATCTGACCTTTGCATAGATCGTCCTCACTTTAAATGGGGCTCCACAAAACACCTGTTGACCAGTGACTACCTGAATAATCAGGAATTTCTGTATTAGATTGTGTTTTCAAACACATACAAATAAACTCCTCAACCATTAGTGGATGTGTAAACGTAACAATGTAATAACCTAATTACCTACTGACAAATCCAAAACAATTGGTTTGCAGTTGAAATGTGGAATTGTTGAATATAAAATAGAAAAACAAAATAATGAGTTAAACATGTAGATGTTTGTGTATTAATATAGTGAATCAAATATTGACGCTTATTATATGTGCGCTTATTTTTAAGTGTTTCACATGACTACTTGTTTTCTCATTTTGAACTTCTTCCATTCCTCATCACACTGATGATGGTATTTAAGCAACAGATTTGGGAAATTTTGAGCTCAGATATTCTCTGCAGTCAGGGTCTTTTTACAGAGTCTCATCATTCTCATCATTCCACTACTGCAGAGGTTGTACTTTTAAATAAGCTTTACATTTCCTGTGTTTGTTCATTTTTCGTGAGAACTGATATGAGCTTTTTTTTAAACGGTTCAGGATGCAGGTAAAGGGGGAAATAAAGTATTCAGTGAAGTGTCTTTGTATGAATAGTGGCACACACTGTGTAGCAATAATGTCTGTCCTTTCTTTCTCTACCGCATATGGACATCTTCTCGCCGAAGTATCTTATAAAGAACCCAGTAGAATATATTGAAGAACAGAAAGGCCAGAGGGAAGCCGGCCCTCGACACAGTGTCGATCTTTTTGGCTCTGTCGATGAACAGCTTCCTCATCTCCTCGACGCTTTTAGCCCCTCCCCCTTTCTGGCCGGGGTTTGCTGCGGCTCCCGGCGTGTTGGGTACAGTTACAGCGTTGTTGGTGTTGCCCTTCAGGTCCTTGCTGTTCCTCGGAGTGGAGGTCACAGCAGCTGTGGAGGTCCGTCTGTTGTCACGTTCCTCCCCTTCCTGCTGGAGAGGCCACGAAGGAGAGGAAGCGCTCTCAAAAATCCGATTATAGTGCACATTTAGGTTCTTACCGACTTGCACATGCCGCTGATAGGCTGTTGAGCAAGGCACTGAATAAGGGTTGAACTGATTTGCTGCGTTGTTTAAGTATAATCTTGGCCTTGGGTTCGATTGGTTAGTGATGACACGACTAATCTCACTAATCCTAAGCATACTCACAAGTCTCAATTTGCCTTATTTCACTTCAAGTGTAAAATCCACCATGAATCTTCTGCAAATCCAAATGATTTACTACAGTAAAAAATTGCATTCGAGGACATATCCATAGTTTCCTCTGAATGTTAAAGGTTTTCATAAAGACACTGTCCTCAAGACATAACTTTTCTCCATCTATGGTCTAGTAAATCGTGGTTGTTTGGGGCATCAATGTGGCCTCCGCCTCCCAATCCGTGCACCCCTCGTCCAGTGCTCCTGTCAGTGCCTTTGCTAAACCCACAGAATGATGTGGATGTGGTTGGAACATGCAGGTGAAACACAAAAACATGCACACAGACACACACGTAAGTAGTGTGCCGTTACCCTGCTGGTGAAGACGTTGGTCATTGATCCATAACGAGGGCCTGCGGGTTCGAGGCCGTTGTCAACATTGAGCCGACGGAGGGAATAAGCTAGCTCCTCTGGATCAACCGCACCTCCACTGATCTACCAGTCGTCAGCATGCACGACCAGCATTGAGCAGACAGAAACAACACGTTCATTCAGCCAATCTTTCAATGTTAAAAGCAGGCAAAAACATTTTGTTGGTGTCATTCTACGGTTGATTCTTGCCTCAAAAACACATTTTCTTTTTAGTTTTCTTCATCAACCATTTTCTCCGGTGTGTTTTTATCATTATCTCATTTTCCTACTCATCTACTAGCTGAATGAATGCAGAGTGCTTTCCTGTACCACAGAGATTCTAGTCATGCTCGACAATAGACGACGGCCTTCTGACAGCGAATTGAGACAACTGTGGACCACACGGATGAAGCATCAGCTGTTGCATCATGCACTAATGCACTTAGGGAGGCGTTCAGGAGACTCAGACATGCACATTCCTTCTCTTTTTGCACCTAATGCCATTACTCCAAAATGCTTGCCGTCTTTGGGTGCTCGTGCACATCTGGAGGTGGCGTGTGGAATGTTCCGTACCTTGCTCTTGCTCTTGGGAGGCCGTCTGAAACGCAGCAGGTCTTTATGTTGCCTCGACACAAAGTTGACGGCGGCGTACTCCAACAGCGCAGAGAAGACGAAGAGGAGACACACTGCCATCCAGATGTCTATGGCCTTGACGTAGGAGACCTTTGGACACACACACAAAAGGTGAATTTGTCCATCGGCAGACCTTCCCCTCCCCAAAAGGTTTCTTTTATGGATGATCCTGCAATGCAAGTGAGATCGGGTTGAAGGTACGTGTTTGTTTTTACCACTAGTGAACAAACTTTAGGACGCAAAGTTGCTGTCCACCACGTTGGGAGACTTTTCTTACGATTTCTGCTTTAGATAAATTAAAGAATGTTTTATGTGTTCAATCAGTTATAGTTATAGTTATATTTTTCATTTATTGTTCCCTATATCCCTATAGTACTTATATTGCAACTTAGACCATTTTATTCCCCAAACCGTATGTTGGAATAGGGAAAACACAATCCATCCACAGATACATAATATACAGGTGAAACTCGAAAAATTAGAATACTGTGCAAAAGCTCATTACTTTCAGTAATTCAACTTAAAAGGTCATATATATAGTCATCAAAATTATATCAAATAAAGGCTTGAAATATCTCACTTTGCATGCAATGAGTCTATATAATATATTAGTTTCACCTTTTAAGTTGAATTACTGAAAGTAATGAGCTTTTGCACAGTATTCTAATTTTTCACCTGTATGCAGCTGAGACGGCGGTTGTGTGAATTTCTATTCAAATTGTAACTAGTAACTTGTAACTAGTTTGGTCCACATTTCCCTCGGAAAAAAGTTTTCTATCCCGTTGGGCTTTTAACATTTAAAAGGTAAGCAATTGAAAAAAGACCTTAGGCAGTGAAGTGCGGGACCCTGAACTCTGTGTAGTCATTGTGAGGACAGTGGTGATGCCCAGGGCCACTCTGGCTGGGGCAGCGTCCATGTTGATCCAGAAGGAGACCCAGGAGAGAATGACAATGAGCAGAGAGGGGATGTACATCTGGATCAGGTAGTAGCCCATTTGACGCTCCAGGTGGAACCGCACTTCAATACAAGTGAATTTACCTGCAACAGAGCAGAGACACACTTTAAATAGTGTTTGCATATTTCTATTTCCGTATGTTTGTGAAGCGTGGTATTCAGGAACAAAGGTGGGGCGCAGTTGTGATGGGAACAGCAATGCTGGCTGTATTTACCTGTGCTTGCACCCTGCTTCACCAAGGGTTCAAGTCATGTAGGGTTAGGGTTAGCACTTAAAGCCCATATGGCCCCCCGGTTTTTGTCAACAAAGCAAGAAGAAGCTCGGCAAACAACAGACGCAGAGGGGGAGAGAGACGTTGTTCAATACTCCAATACAACATTTTTACAGAGCAAAGATCTGTTTGTTGCTATAGCAACCCTCTGAATGTTTATCTTGTTCCTGTTAATACCGTTACTGTTCTGTTTGTCCCATATTCCAGCTGAATTATTTCCTCGACTTGATTCCAGCTGCACGTGATTGATAAAATGTGGCAACCATTTCAACAGAGCAGGCATGTGACCACGCTTGGGGTGTGTGTGTGCGTTACCTGTGTTATAGTGCTTGGTGCAGTATCTGAGATCTGACTCGTCTTTGAGCAGAAACTGTGGCAATGTGAGGCCTTCGGCCACTTGGACCGATCCATTCTCCTGCCACTCAAAGATCAGGTCATTCATGGTGTAGCCAACTGAAAAAAAAGTGAACCACAGCGTCATTTGATTATCACAATTAACAAACCATGCAAAAAGAAGGTCGTCTCTGAAGCCGTATTTGTAATAAATGATAAAAGGCGTCTGTGTCCTGTTTGCCGTCTCTTTTGTCGTTCAGATTGCTGCTGGTCATGAGCCTGAGCGTGACGTGGTGATGGCTATAAGGAGAAACCATCTGAGCTGCCGATACCCCGTCTCCTCCTCGGCTCACACGGCTAGTTTATGCGTTCTTTAAATGAATGTGTATTAATTAATTCCTTAAAAGTGATCTGGCCTCGCATCCAGGTTGCAGGCCTCGAGCAGGGTTGTAACAGAACACAATGAATTGTATTGTTGTGTTGTGTTGAACAGCTTTGGGAGCAAATGAGTAAGGAGCTAGGAAATGTGCAACGTCAACATAAGGTCTCCCAAGTAGAGCTAGAGACATGAATATGTGTGTTTGACCTGTACTTACAGCTCTCCAACTGCATGATGCAGGTCTGAACATCCATAGGGAAGTTCTTAAGATCCATGGGACACGAGAGAGTTAATGTTAATCTGAAAGCAAAGAAAGCAGAGACAACAAGTGACTAGGGAGTCACATCGAGCGACATGGTGAGATGTCACCCATGATGTCGTACTAATATACTGCATCAAAGCACTTTCTGCTATACGGATATATAAAAATAGAGTGAGCTCCCCACAATATATAAGAAACAAAACTGCCATTTTTGTGCCATGTTTTCTTTTCCTTTCTAACACATCCAGCGTAGTGAGAATAACCAGAGGGTTGGCAAATACACTACACACATTCACAGAAACTACCCTGCTGCAGTACAGAACATCTGGAGCCTCAGAGCTGTGATTGCAACTTTAAATTAAATGTTTGTGCTGCTCTTGGTTACTTTTTGATTTACTTTTTAAAGGAAAAAATATAATTTCAATAGTTATAAAATCCATATTATCTTGGGTTGAATTATCCAATGTGAATTATATCAGGCGTAGGCATTCTGATTATCCAAAAAGAATATCACCTGATGTATCAAAGTACAACCAGTTAGGGTGTATTCTTCTTTCAACTTGCATCTTGCACCGTGTGCTAAAAGTTCCCTGACAGGGCCTCTCTCGCCCCTTACCTTATTGAGTATAAAACATTCCCATTCTTAAATATCCTCAGCAGCTTGTTATCCGTAGTGACTTCGTGAAAGTGGGCCCCTTTCTCATTGGCAAAGAAGAGGTCTGGCTTCCAGATGGAGTCTAACATAGAGGGGTCCAAGTCCAGGGAATCATCCGGATATTCAGCGTAGGCGAGTCTGGGGTCGTTCCACTGCTGCCGGAGGAAGATGTTCACACGGTAGTCCTACCAACACAAAGATAGCATGCAGGCATCACTCAGAGACGGAACCAATGTGCAACAATCACACACATTTAAGTTCATGGTGACGTGACATTTATTAAGGTGCAGCAGCTTCCCAAAACTGCACCAAACTTCTGCTGCTTCATCATTTACAGTGTAAACTGACTCGCAGGTTTCAAGCCCCAACGGGTCTGTCTCATCCATCATCATTGGTGTTACCTAAAATAGTGCCTCTCAATACGTGGATATCAGTGGGAAGTGAATGGGTTCAATAAGCAGCGATCTGTCACCCAGCAGATTGTTCCCCACGTGAAACCAGAGGTCACAGCTGATGTTTCTGACATGTCACTTCTATAACAGCACCTCTGAGGGGATTGTAACCCAACAACAACAGTCTACTCCCCAACCCGACCCAGTGGTTGATAGTGTCCTTACCGTACTGTGTGGGGGAACTTTGAAGTGAATTTGTCATTTCTGGACCCTTGTGGGTGAATCTTGCATTTACAACCTTTGGTTTTCCTGCTGTTCTTTACCCAGCTGCCAGTAGAGCACCACCCTAATCCCCCAGCTGCATGAAATGCAACATTTAACCATTTTTTCAAATATATGTTGTGATGAATAAACAACTGAAAAATAAGAGTAGAGTCTAGAGTATTTTGGAGGCAGTCAAATGGATTTTCAGCTAATTTATTCATGTAAAAGGAGAGTGAAAACCCTTTTAGTTAAGAGTCTAGTGAGAAAGAGGTAAAGAAGTTGTTGTTGAATTCACAGTCTGTTCCATTGCCCTCGAAGTCAGAGTATAAATAAATGCAACTTTAAACAGACATGATAAAAGTGGACAAAGTGGTGGCGATCGGACGTCTCCCAGTGCAGCCGGACACACTGAACCCAGATGGAGGATGGATTAAGAGGGATGGAGAGATTCACTGAACAAATGAAAAAAATAGTCTTACAGTGGTTAATCTGTTTAATATAGAAAGTGTGTAAAGAATAAGCCAACATGGCTTTGAGCCCTGGGTGTGTATGTGTGTGTGTGTACTATACATGTGACATTGGGAAAGATTTCCTCTTTTCTCTTTTTCTCGTCTCTGTCAGTGATGTAATGTTAAAATAACCCAGGCACAAACTTGTCACAAAACAATAACCATTATATAATAATAAACAAACTGATCACTATTATGATGACAAATCATTTAATTGTTTGAAAAAGAAAATCTTCTAAGGCACATAGTTTTAGAACATTTCAAGCTCTTTGATTAATGTGTGTTGAGATGAGCTCGATGAACATAAGAGATTAGATTCAATTTAAGTCACCCAACATTTATTCACCATTTAGTCCTCCACTCGGGTAGAACACGTGAGAGACAAGTAACAAATAAGAGGCGAGCAGAGGTAAACTAAGCAGCTTGTATGGCTCCGTCTATGCTCACAACCGTGTCATTAAGGTCATTCTGAGAATTCAACAAAAGATATTTTGATTATTGGCTGTTTTATGAAAATGTTTTGGGCGCAAGTTAATACCCGCCGGGGTCACCGACCTGCTGTGAGCCGCCCGGAGAGCCGTTTCATAGTCGAGTGGCTTTTATTTCCCTGCTGAGGGTGGATGGTGTGTGAAACTACCATAACACAAATGTCCATATCAATATAAATATGGGCCGACTGTCATCTGCCTTTCAGAGTTCCCACTCGCCTTTGGCATGGAGGCCAGCATTTCAGTCTATGCATTTGACCCGTAAATGATATGATTGATATTATTTTGGGCTGCAGTTATAGTTCCTGTCATGTCACTACAACCTGTTGTTATTTACAGTATGTGTTGTGGCAAACCAGGGGGAGGAACCAAGCACCGGGGGCGGAGCTCCAAGCTCCGGTTGGGGGAGGTAATAAGGGGGAGGGATATATTATCCTGTGCAGGTGCTCCAGCCACTAGGAACGTGGCACTGGTCACACCTGCGGCCTATCAGTTAATCAGAGCAGACACTAGAAAAGGGGGGAGATGGAGACCGGAGAGCCCAGACATCTGAGAAGAGGTAAGAATCAGGACTCACCGCTCTCCTCTCCTCTCCTCTCCTCTCCTCTCCTCTCCTCTCCTCTCCTCTCCTCTCCTCTCCTCTCCTCTCCTCTCCTCTCCTCTCCTCTCCTCTCCTCTCCTCTCCTCTCCTCTCCTCTCCTCTCCTCTGCCCCTAGCAGGACGAAGAAGCTGGCGCCACGTTGGAGAAGACGTGGGGACATTAGTTATTTCTGTTGGAAGTCAGCCTAGAGAGCTGGAGTTTTGACCTTTGTTATTAAAAGGACCCTTTTTGATTGCAATTACTGCCTCTGAGCCTCTTGTTTTACGCCTGAATCTGGCCTCACTCCCCCCGGGTTAGCACAGTGTGTAGGGATATTTGATGGCGTGGATTATTAAAAGGAAGTGATGGTAGATGAGACAACAGATGGTGAGAAGAGAGAAAGGTCTTAATCCTCATATGGCATGGTATGTATACACAGATCCAAGTGCTCCAAGCTCTTAACAGCTCTCAGACTGGGTCCTTACACACATGTCTGATGCTTGTACGGTATGACAACTTAGTGCTATATAACCCATAGAATCAACAAGTTACACATGGAGAATGGATCAAAACACCCATTCAGTCAGTGCTGATGTGCTAGCAAGCAGTAGCCACCTATCCATCAGGACCAGCTGACCATTTACACCCATTCACACACCACAGGAACGCCACATATTGGGTGAATGTCCAGCTCAAGTGAGTGACACATTGGCAGGTGTCTAATCCTTGATCCTTGATTCAAGAACGACCCGCTCTACCACTGAGCCATAAATAAGTTAAATGTTACATGACACAAACTATTTGGATAAAGTTTTCCATTACCATTAGAACCTATGCATGCATGTTGCACTACTACTAATATCTGCACTTTGAAGTTCTACACTGAATATATATATACTTTTTGAAAATATTGTGTAGTTGTTAAATACTTGGCATTCATTTTTTTCTTGTTTTTATTCTAATACACATTCCCCTTTCTTAATTTATTTAGTATATTCCTTGCATTGAATGTATTTTGTGTTTGTAATACAAAGCACATGTAACCCCAGTCCATGTATGCAAAAGTGTCCTTTGCAAATAAAGCTGATTCTGATATCATAAAGATTATCAAACCTCTGAAAAAATGAATACAGTTTTAAATCTTGCACTGCATAATGGGATTGTTAAAGATAATAATGATAAAATGAATGCCTGGTATCTTGAAAACTGACCAAAGACGTTTTGTCGTTTCAGTAAAAACCAAAAAGAGAAATTGTAGTTCCCCGCATTACATTCTACAAAAAGATTAAAAAGTTGTCTTAAACCAACAAAAAGTCCTTCTGGAAATAATGCAAATACAAAAATGTAACTAGACAGTTTGTGCTTGGCAGACAAACACGCCACAAACAAACGCACAAACAAATGTCATTTCCGTAGGAACCACTCCTCCCAGTGGTGCAGGGAGCACTTAGACCATGTTGCTTCAATCATCCATTCACTTTTCCATCCAACCGTCTTTAGAGAAGGCTTCACTGATCACAACCAGTTCTGCTCCGCTGGCTAATTACGCAAGAGAGAAAGTGAAGTAGTGTTGGAGACTAGTGAAGCATCACTAATAGGTTTGTTCCTTTCCGACACACTGAAACGTGCTGAGTGGTGCTATCAATGGTTACACAGTTCCAGTTAACTAATTTATATAATTAAAAACATCTGACATTTTGGGATTGGCCAACAGCAACTTCAATCTTGGCAAAATGTACAAAACTATGAAATCCCCAACGAGACCTCTCTATTTATTTTTTAATTCATTCCTTTAACACATTGAAAATTAAACAAATACCTAGATAGTTTGGCATGAATAAGCAGTATGTCGAGGTCCTACTTACTTTTATTCTATTTTAGACTAATTTATTCTGCATTTAAGTCTATTTTACTTACCATGGTGGTTTCAGCAATGGACCCAAAGCTGTTGATGAAAATATTACAGGAAACGTTCACTGGAGGACCTGCAAAGTGAGAGATAGATACAATGAAGACAGTAGATGGACATAATTACTCTAGGTCATCCTATCTTCTGGAGCTTATAGTACCATACTATCCTACTAGAGTGCTGTGCTCCGTAAATGTAGGGTTACTACTGAAATGTAGGATGAAAGCCAGAGCCTTCAGTTATCAAGCTCCTCTTCAGTGGAACCAGCTTCCAGTCAAAAGACTTTTCTTTTCTTAACGTATAGTTAATGCTGGCTCAGGTTAATAATTAGGGCTGGATCAGGTTAATAGTTAGGGCTGGCTCTTGGTATAAGTTAGGGCTGGCTCTGGTTAATAGTTAGGGCTGGCTCTGGTTAATAGTCAAGGCTTGCTCTGGTTAATAGTTAGGGCTGGCTCTTGGTAAAAGTTAGGGCTGGCTCTGGTTAATAGTTAGGGCTGGCTCTTGGTAATAGTTAGGGCTGGCTCTTGGTAATAGTTAGGGCTGGCTCTTGGTAAAAGTTAGGGCTGGCTCTGGTTAATAGTTAGGGCTGGCTCAGGTTAATAGTCAGGGCTGGCTCTGGTTAATAGTCAAGGCTTGCTCTGGTTAATAGTTAGGGCTGGATCAGGTTAATAGTTAAGGCTGGCTCAGGTTAATAGTTAAGGCTGGCTCTGGTTAATAGTTAGGGCTGGATCAGGTTAATAGTTAAGGCTGGCTCAGGTTAATAGTTAAGGCTGGCTCAGGTTAATAGTTAAGGCTTGCTCTGGTTAATAGTTAGGGCTGGATCAGGTTAATAGTTAAGGCTGGCTCAGGTTAATAGTTAAGGCTGGCTCTGGTTAATAGTTAGGGCTGGATCAGGTTAATAGTTAGGGCTGGCTCTGGTTAATAGATGGGGCTGGATCAGGTTAATAGTTAGGGCTGGATCAGGTTAATAGTTAAGGCTGGATCAGGTTAATAGTTAAGGCTTGCTCTGGTTAATAGTTAGGGCTTGCTCTGGTTAATAGTTAGGGCTGGATCAGGTATGCCTTGGACCTTGGAATTCATGTCCAATTAATGCACAGTTCTAACTTTGCTTCTACCACTGAGTCTGCCCTTTCTCTCTTCACAGGGTTTCCATGGACGGTGGTCTACTCTACTGCCATGGCCCTGCTCAAACCCCTTGTTACTATCATTTTAAGTAGATACCATTAATGCTTTTTTTCATCATTGGTATTTTACTATATCCACTGCTTGTTATTCAGGAAGAACCAACATCTGACCGATAAAAGAAATATAGGGAAGTTTGCAGAAGCTACTGACTGCTGAGTCAGAATATTCATCCTGTTTTTATCTATGCAATGACATCCCATCTATATTGGTCGTGCCCAAAATAAGCATGTTGAATAATTTTGTATTTTTTAATTTCATTAGCTAAACAAAAAATATCAATTAGGGTACATTAATCTGCAATTGTTGTAGATGTTGTCATAGCAACGTGATATGTCACAGCAAATTGCTGTACCGTTCTTATTTACCCCATTTAAAGCTCTCACAGCCTTTCACACTCAATGACGTCAGTGACGCCCTGAAAGTTCACACGACAGCTCGCTCGACCTTCGCTGCTCTTTCTCATCCTCGCTTGGTCCTTGAGCCAAACTTTGGGTTTACAAACAGCAACCGACAAATGTGGCGTATTTTCTTTTTTAAACCGCTACTAGTTCTCCTGACATCTGGCGTTTCTGAAAAATCTCTCTCTCTCTCTCTGTCTCTCTCTCTCTCTCTCTCTCTGTCCCTCTCTCTCTCGTGTCACAGTTTTTGCCTACAGTAAAATGACTCAGCTGTCTAGCATTTTAGTCCATTATCAAGCCACAATATGAGAAAAAGTAACAACTATAAAAAATAAAGAAAATATTTTATATAAAATTATGTGAAATAAGTATCTTCTTTGGGATCAAAGCAGTAATTGTGAAGAAGAGCAATGTGCTTTTCAGAAGTTCCTTGAACACCTCGAGTTGTAGAGCATCCAGCTCATAGAGGAGAGGCGGCTGACGGCATTAGTATTTTTTTTCTCATGTGGTGATCGATATCTCTACTCTATATAACTTACCAACCTTAATAGCCATGACCAAAACAGGTTTAGAGATTTTCATTTATCTTTGGAGAAGTTGTTTTCACAGATTTCAATCCTAGATATTGGTGGGAAACGTGTCTGTACTGCAAAATCAGAAATATTAAACTAAACTGAGATAAGACAAGATTTCAGCATATTTCTGTAATGAGGTGTGAAGGCGAAGGTGTACCTGTATACCCTTATGCACCATGACACCATTCACTGGTATTTTGGAAGACTGAGCGTCTGCTAACTAAAGAATATTTAAATATAAATGTGCTTTTCTCAACTTTCACAAATCTTTAACATTATTCTAACCTTTCACTAACCATAAAGACTGCACTTTCCCTACTAGTGAAGGGTTGTCTTATCTTATCTTAAATCTTAAATGTTTGCCTCTGAGCAAACAACATTTCACCTCCTTTCCTGGCT
Source organism: Pungitius pungitius (assembly GCF_949316345.1). Classification (NCBI taxonomy): domain Eukaryota; kingdom Metazoa; phylum Chordata; class Actinopteri; order Perciformes; family Gasterosteidae; genus Pungitius; species Pungitius pungitius. Next base: position 5,876,805 of record NC_084908.1, read on the forward strand.
TTCCGTGACTGAGCAGATGACACCTTAGCGGTTGATACCCATATATTTTATTTGTTTACAGGTTTATATTAATGTAACAACCACACATTCACGCAAGCATTTTTAAAACTACCCGGAGCTTTTTCCTTATTCATGCAGACAGACGTAGACAGCTGGATACCTTTAAAGTTCGGCCGTATCCTGGCATCATATCCCGACGTCCTGCCCATCAGTTTGTCCAGAAAATCTGAGGGAGACATCGGCGCTTGGCGCGTCCTGGCAACATTGTCCGCCTCTTTGCACTGCCCCACCCTGTGATGGAGACCAAACACAGATAATGCACGGGCCACAGAGGTACATGCACTTAAGGGAAACCAAAGCTATTTGCTACATTGTCTATGGCAAAGGTAAATTATAGTATGTTTTGTCATGTGTTTAAATGTTATCTTGTAAAATCAATTTTTTGATGAGAAAAGGTTAATGAATAATTTCTTAAGCATTTGAATGATGTGCTTTTCTTCAAATAACCATTGTAAATGACAATTACAAGGTAACATGATAACATTTAGAACTGTGGTGGGTTTAAAATGACTTTGGCACTGTTTAAATTGTTTTTAGAACTGCTTAGGAGACTGAGGCAAAGAAAAGTCTGTCGATTAACACAAGAAAATCCAAATCTGCAAAATTCAGATTGGAAATAGACAACAAAATAATTCAATGGTTGCATCTGTACATTTAATCAAAAATGTCCAACCAAGGAGTTGAATGTGTGAGGAAAGTAGGAAAAAACCTCTATTAATTAAACATTTAAATGAAAGGAAATGAGCCTTTGGTCCAAAATTACAAACAAATAGCCACTTTGACCAAGGGCGAGCTTTGCACGGCAGACCTCTGAGTGAATAAGAAATGAGTCCAAAATGGGGGAGCGATGTGGAGATCTACGCTGTTTCTGAATGCCACTTCAGAGGCTTTTAGGCTTCTCGCTTTCACATTCCCTTGTAAAATATATATTGTATCCCTTTGAAAATGTCACAGTAAATAAAGAGAAAAACATTCATTTTCATGGAACTTCTTTCGTAGACCATAATCAACCAAAAGGCATAGTTTATAAGATAAGGAAAAGCTTGTGTGTGTTTGTGTGTCTGGAATAAAACCCTCCTGACATAGCTCTTCTAACTGCAAATATCATACTGTTAAACACACACACACACACACACATCCAAGTGCAGTCTCAGGCTCATCAACCTTTACTTTGACATTTGGGAGCAGCTTCCACTGACCCCCGGCAGTGAATAACCTTATACAGCCCTGAGACCAGAACCAGGGTGTTTACCATCAGTTGTTTCCTCATTTAACCTCTTCTAAACACACACTCATGCTGGCGGGGCTATCACACAAGTAGGCTTGCACACATTAGCATGCATTGGTATTTGGGAGAGCAGAGACACAGCAGGAAGAGAGATCTAGTGACACAGAGGCAGGAGAAGGTTTAACTCCATGGCAAATAAAAATGTCAATAGGTTTTGCTTGAAAAAAAATAAAAAAAAACCTTCACTTTGGCCACCAATACTCTCTCATCAAATGCCAAAGTACCACAAACTAAATATCTTATATGTCCCCAGATCTGTGGCCGTGCCGGGGTATCATGAAATATAGACTCTGGAGTAAATGTGTCTGACTTGAGCATCATCAGCTGGGGGGGGTGAGTTCATCCTGCTGCTGGGAGCAGAGTGTCGAGCGTCCTCCTGGTTGATGCATGGCCTCGCTCGCCCTGCTCACTCTGTGTGAGTCTCCCTGCGGATGTGCATGTGCATGCTCAACATCATGTACACGTGCATTTTATTATCGTTGGTGCTGGCAAACAATGTATTAATTCAATTATTAATTCAATGGATGGACTTAATGTCTCAGATGAGTTTTCTGTTCACACATTGTATGAAATATACATTTCAGAAAGTGGATGCCGATGGGGCTGAGAACATGGAAATACACCTCACGCTTATTCTACTACAGAGCCTTCAAGTTCAATAATCATCATCCCTATGCAACTATCATAAAATATCAATAGTGTAGTGCACGTACAGCAAACCAGTTACACCTCCAGCTAACCAGTTAATATGTCAGCCATCCATTTTGTTCCACCTCTCCCTGGAACAGATTCTTTCTTTGCAGAGCACGGTGACCAGTCGAGCTCACACAACATTGTCAGCCCGGAGCATCTCCAATCAGCTGCTAAGCTGCTTATGTTGCTGCTGCTGATTTCTCATGCTCTCTCTCTCTCTCTCTCTCTCTCCTCCCCCCTGCATGTTTTCACCTCCTCCTATTCCTTCCTTGTTTTCTACTCTGTGCTCTCCTCCACTAAAACATTCGAGAGCAACTGTTAAGTAACGTAGAGAGACGCAACATCACATCTGATCAATAATGGATTTGCTTTTGACCTAGAACTGCTGTCTCTCTCCAAAAAAAACGAGATAGGTGTCATAAAGATCTCACGATAACAACCATAACGAAACAATTGTTTTAAAGCACATTGCATGTTGGAAGGCGAAGCAACGCCACTTAATGCCAGAGTGTTGTGATCATAAATGTTTAAGGAAGAAAGCCTCTAAATATATCATAGTGTGTCCCACATTCATTTGTTGAAGACACTCAAACAGCCCATTATATTTTAAAATGTGACACAGAGGTCTGGGTCTTTTCTTCTGTGCTGGCACATGATGAGTGGGTTGTCCAGAGCCAACTGTGTCATCATTCTTAATTCTTCGTTTTACGTCTGATTGTGTGTCTGGGCTTCATCAGAAAGATATCGTCATCAAGGCTTCGATGGCTGATCAGTTTCGGGACCAAAAGTCAGTTTGATCTCTTCACAGCTGAACTGGAGATGAGGCCATGCCATTTAGCTTGGTTCATTCATCACTGGACCAAGAGAGACATATTGACAGTTTACACGTACCTCGTAAGTGCAACATTTAAAGTTTAACATCAAGAGGGCAAAACAGGAAATTTTAAGGCGCTTTGGCCAATTTCATTTTTACAGACATACAAATTATTTTTTGATAATTAGAAACAAAACCTGAAAGTTTAAATTTTTGTCTTGAACAGTGAAAAATTCACTGACGAATTCCAAATAAAAATACGTGGGGTTGAATCTGCAACCCAAAAATTTGATACAATATGTAGTAAATATGAAAAAATATATATTAGTGAGGAATTTAAAAAAAAATGGATTAAAAAAAATTATAGAGTCAAAACTACATTCAACCCAAATATAAATTTTGTCCACTTATTCTATGCAGGTATTGACCACTGTGTTATTGTATATTATTCCCATATGTGAGTACCTCTTTCATCACTGTATGTTGAAATGAGTTTATTGAATCAATTAAAAAGAAATCTTTCATTCCCACACACATCCACTGTCTGCTGAATGGATAAATGAATAAACCTGATCCCTTTGCTAATTGTTCAGCTTCTAATGTGTCTAAAGATTTGGGAATTTATTGTATTGCTGCTCAAGGAGGACATACAACAATTATAAAGCAATGTTTATCCTTTTAATTAATAGTCTCTTTCTCACAATACAATAACTGATAAGAGAATATATAGGGAACTGAACCAATTAGCAGAATCAATAAAATCCCAACATTGGTCAACCCTAATGCCAGCTGCTAGAATAAATTCATTGTTCTATGTGCTCATTGATGAAATCCCAACTGTTTTGTGGTCCAACACACCTCTAACAAATGAATGAACGAATGTGCAGCAACGGGTTGGTTGTAGTTAAAGCAAAGGTAAGAATATGTTTAAATGAAACCCTTATGATGAAAGTCATTATGTGATTGCTATGTAAGGAAACGTCTTTTGAGCATCAACACATGTAAACTTGGTGTAACAGCAAATGAGACAGAAACATGCAGTCATACAAAAAAATATAAATCATCTAATAATCTCTGACGTATAGTAGATTGCCTTCTCGCCAAGACAAATAGTTTGTATGATCTTCACCTTTACCAGCTTTTGTTCCCTTACTAACGTATTTGTGGTGGAAACAACGAAAGAAAGGCACACTGTCAAAGCATGAACTAGTCGGGGTGTGTTTCAAAACACCAGTCTGCTGCAGGGGCATGTCGAGGTCACATGACCCTGTGGTAGATTAAAAGTTCTTGATGGTATAATTCTTCCAACCATAACCGCTACGTGATGCTCTCCTCCTCTACCCGGTGTAATGCATCCTTGAAAAACACACAAGTAAAGGGTTTTGGACGGCAGCTGTTGTTCCGTCTTGTGGACATGTGCCGTATATCTGTATCTATTCATCTCTGGACCATCTACTCTGAGCTCCAGGATCCGTCTCGTCATGTTTGCTCATCCTTTGAGTACAGCCATTTCGATTGTTTTACTGTAACAACATGAATCTATACAAGGGTGTTTTCACCAATAAATGTTTACATGGAGTTACAGTAAGTTAATGTTTAAAAAATAAATTAGCAGAAGAATTTTACAAAGTAAAGATAAAGAAGCGAATTTAAGTCAATGAGTATTTGAGAGAAAACACTAAGAAAACAATATTTGTTCTAAACTAAATGAAGGTAAGATTTGGTTTGTTCTTGCCATAGACCACATAGGAGGGGGTCGGGGGGGTCCTGGCAGGCCCCCACTTACCCGTGGAACAGCATCAGCGTCCAGGCGAGTAGAGAGCCCGTGACGGAAAGCCTCTTCCTACTCATCTCTCTGCGGGGGGGCTCCGGGACCTCGGCCGCCTCAAACATACCGTGGCAACCGGAACTCCAGAGGACTCGAGTGTGTTCGGTTCATTCCCAAAAGTGCAACCACAAACCACAGAGGGCGGCCAGATGCAAAAGAAAAAAAAGAAGCGGAGGACAGATGTTCGGACTCCATCTGCGGGCTCGTGCCGTGCGCTCGTTCAGCGCGGGCATGGAGCAACGACCCGCCCCCCGCTGCGAAGCGGCGAGACCGGCGGGCCGCTCAGCCAATCAGCAGCGACCGTGGTAATTCTTCCACTTGAGTCGCGTCTGGAATTAGAAGCCCAGCGAGCTGGACATGATTTAACACCCACCCATGCATTATTACGCGTTCTCCTGTGCGTGTGTCGCTGTAGCTCACTATCCTGTCAACCTTTCACATTTTCTTTGCCTTCTTGTCCGTTTCTTGCTCCATCTGTCTCCCACTTTCATTCTGTTATTCTGCTCCGCTGTGATTCCTGTAAAGTAGCCTAGGTCGATGACAGTCTGCTATGTGGCCAAAGAAGCCGTGCAGAGAGATGATCCAAGTTCACATCAGGAATGGATGAACACAGGACTGATCGACAAAAAGATGATCCTCCACTTGAGTGCCACCACACACAAACAAACATTCCAGCATTGAGGAGCCCGTGGGAAATCTCGGCATTGTTCAGTATCTTTGCTGAACCTTATTCCACTTCTCTTTAGTCTGAAGATATGAGTCCAGACTGTGGTGATGTCATCGGTGTACCATCCAGATTGTGGTCTGTAAGTACTCAGAGGATTCTGTTACATAGTGGCTTCTTCCCACCACTGACATTTTTATATGAGTGTAATATTGGTTGTGATTTTTGCCCTACATGGGAGAATTTATAATGAAAGATCCAAAGCTCAAAGGCTGCTCTCTTGTGTCTCTTGTTTTGTCACATTTCCGATATAAAGAACTGGAGCACAGCCCCATACCACTGTTTCATGTATGCTAAACAACATCACGTGATATTTACAGTACTTTGTGTGTATTTATGGTCAACTCCTTTTTGTGATTTCTACAACATTGATGCTTTCAGGGTTTTAGTTGTTTGCTACATTAGCAGAACTTAACCCTACCTCCCCTCCTGGGGGGGCACTCATTCAAGTCATCCTACCTGATGTTTGTAGAAGAAACAACTTTTGATCCATGTAGCTCATATTCCCATTCATGACAACTGGGGGGGGGGGGGGGTGCATTTATTTCACTTAAGGGGTGCATTGAGTGACAGGGTGTATCGGACCCTCTTTGCTCTGCTGCTTTATAATTCCATCAATCAACAATCCACCTCTTTGCCCACTTCGATCAAGCCGGGAGTTTGGCTGTTTAGACAGTCGGACCCCCCCCACCCCCCCCCTTTGAGCTTCACGTTACACGTCACAGAGGCCGAGTCCATACTGTCAGTGGCTTTGAAGAGGATATAAGAACTGACATGTATCCATGACCTTGTTAGGTTCTCTGTAGACACATACAAAGGTTGACGTACACAGAGAGAAGGAGGCAGAGGAGTGTGAGGCTGCAGGCACCTTCCTCTCACTAATGTGCCACATATGAATTAGGCATTAGGTTCTGGGTAGTACAGTGCATGGATTCATCTGAGTGCAGGAAGGGCTCAGTGTCAGCGGAAGGATGTAGCGTTATTGCTTGGGGCAGATTCAAGAAGGAATAATGAATTGTTAACTAAATGTTGTGATAGTTAATAATTACGAACTGTAAACCCAGTATTCAGTGAAAAAGGTAAAGGGAATTGATGCAACCGCTTGATCTGTCGGACACAGTTTATTAAGTTCCATCATTTTATTGAAAAAAATAATTCTTTTTAATTCCAGACTTTTTCCGGTGTCGGGGGGTGCACAAATATGTCCGCGTGTGCACGCACGTGGCGCTCGCACTAGTGGACAGACCACTACAAGCCCCATTGTCTGTTTGAAGCTTAACTTACACATAAACTGTGGCCAAGCTGTCTACATATCTGGATTACAGCAATATCCCAATAATAAAGTGAATAAATTAATCTCACTGCCCATTGAACTACATTTACAATGGCAGACAGATCTGTTCTTAGTAGTGTTATGCGGTTCTATACCCTGGTTAACTCCATGGAGAGTGCTGCTTTCATTTGAACTCATTATGTCACTTAAGAAACAAACATCACTTTGGGACACAGATGTATTGACGTCAGTGAGTCGAGCCGATCCTGCCCTGCAGCAGTAGTCCTCCACATCCCGTCTTTGTTGGGGAGGGGACCAGATCCTGGTGGGCCACGCACGGCCTTGAGCGCGGTGTCCATCGGCGATCTGAGCCCCACCACCTCCCACTGTGTCCCTCCAGTTGCTGGCTCTTTCCAGCCCCTCGGCGGCTCCCCGTCACGGAGACGCAGGCCTTGAAGAATTGCACCCAGGGCTGACAGTCTGTGGCCAGCTAGTGTGTCCTCTGGTCCCACTGCAGCACATTTCACATCGGGTTTGACGTGATAAGCCACCACTCCTTCGTGAGCAACTTGGAGTGTACAAAACACAGATAGAGGACTCACATTCAATACGTAAAGCTAATGTACACAGGCAAAGCCCCCCCTGATAGTCCGAGCAACGAGGCACTCAAACCGCATTTCAGAGCACACCACTAACATACTAACCAGTAAGAGCCTGTGCACTATTTAGAATTATTTCCTGCACAATGAGTGGCAGAGAATCAGGAACATTCATTGCCAAAGTATGCTAGACATACAAGGAATTTGACATGCAGTTGGTGCCTAATATTGGACAGACAACGAGACAATGGACAAGTCAAATGTGCGAAGAAAATAGATGAACATAAACTATAGGAATGTAAATTTAAATTAAAAAAATAAGATCCAAATAAATCAAAAAATAAAGTGCACAGGCAAACAGATAATCATACTCTACATAACTGTATTGTGAGAGTATGTGAAAGTGATCAAGTGAAGGTACATATGGAGGATGAGGGGATGTGCAGGGGAGTGGGAACAGGTATGACAGAGTCAGTGGACCCGGGCTCTGTTGATGAGCCTGACTGCCGACGGGAAGAAACTTGGTTCTGATGGACCTCAGCCTCCTGGCAGATGGAAGGGAAACAAACAGTTCATGTCCAGAGTGAGAGGGGTGGACCACGATCTTTCTAGCTCGCTTCAGGGTCCTGGAAGGACGGCAGATTGCAGCCGATCACCCTCTCTGCCGAGCGGAGGACACGCTGCAGCCTGCGCTTTGTTGGTTGCAGACGTGAGGGACGTGAGGGAGGAGCAGAGGATGGACTCAATGAGGGCCATGTACAAGTGCGCCATCGTTGTTTTTGGCATGTTGAAGTTCTTCAGCTGCCTCAGGAAGAACATCTTCTGCTGGGCCTTCAGCCTCCCCGGTCCCGGTCCTGGGATATGATCCACACTGGTGACGGGGGAGTCGCATGGCGGGATGTGGACTGTGGTGCTTCCACTATCATACCAGTTTCACCACCACCGGACAATTAATAGAAAGATCATAGCAAAATTTCGCCACAAAGGGTCTCCTGATAGTACAAAGTCTCTCAGCTGTTCCAAAGTTCACCGCCCTTACCAGAGAGGGCTTTCCCACCCGTGAGTCAGATTGCTCTCTCCAACCTCCGTCGACGTTGTCCGTCCTCCATCCACTGCCTCTTGGCCTGAAAGCCACCTAACCAGAGAAGCCTGACTAATGCTGTTAAAGGGATGGTTTCCCTCATTTAATTCAAACCATTTAAGCAAACATTTGTATACCAAATTGTTTTTTTTTTGTCTTGTATGAATTGCTGTTTGAAAACCCTGATGTTTTGTTTCTCTTTTAGGCACACAAGAACATGACAGGAGGTTTCATGTATGAACTTATTTAAAACATTTAATGCAATAGCGTTACCATTATTTTGTTGATATTTGAGTTTTCTCTTTTTTTGTCAAGTTTTCTTTTATCCAGTCTGTCTTCCAGCTGGTTGGATACATATCTTGTCTGTAGTGGACCGGAAGTGGATATCTAAAGCCTTGTTGAGGTGGAAAGAACATGCGTATCCTGAGCTGTACAAACTCTGATGCTCTCCTGCACATGTGCCAAAAAAGACTATTTCTCATCTACAGGAAAATGACTTTAGCCACCCTCTGCTGCTCCGGATGCTACAAAGCTGGGCCAAGTAAAGCTGATTAACCAAACACAGAACGACTTCTGACCACAGCTGGCCACCATTCAAAGATCAGAGGGTCGTGACCCCGAGCAGCAGCAGCCAGATCCAGTGGAAGCTGCAGGAGCATCATGCTGAGGTCTGGTTGCAGAAGACAGTCCAGTGCCTGGCAGATTGCAAGGGGATTACCATCTGATGTGCTGATGTGACATTCAAACCTGTACCTGCTACACTTCTCTCCCTAAGCACCAGTGGGCGATTTGGGCTCATACCCAGAATCCCCTGCAAAGGTCGATGGCATCAATCTACGCCACTATCACTTTGCAATATGGTCGGATTCTTTCAATCATGGGATTGGTGGTTCGCTGTGCCCACGCTGAATGAACGTGAGGTGAATGATAGTAAGTCATGATGCACATGTGGCTCCTTACATGGTATTCCCTGCTTTCCGTGTGTGAACAGGTTTGAATGATGACATCTAGTGTCAAAGCTAACATTTACCGGTTAATCATTGACAGCGGGTTCAATGTGAAGCTGGGCCCTCGTAAATAATTGTATTGTCAGGCGTTTGTATTTGCTGATTATTTGTCCACAGCGCCCTGCGCCGTTACTACCAACACTGAAAGCTTTAACTGTAGGAGCTGATCTATGTTTTACTACACAAATGTGAATGTGTAGATATAGATGACAGGCGTGGTAATGTAAACTAAAAGATTGTTTTATCCTCAGCCGTTACGTGACACCTCTACACGTGTAGCCTTTATGTGCCAGGTGAGGATCAAATTACAAGAGTGTCTCAGCGGGCCCGCCCCAAGCCGGCTATTCACCAAGGAATGAAAAAGGAAAGAAAGGAAAACCTCGTAAGTCTTTTGGAATCCAGAGGCCAGAACGGAAGAAGATTTACTTTCTCAATGGATTCTCCGACCACATCAGGGAAGGTTTACCTCCAACCACACAAAGCTGGAAAAGTGAGTACACAAGAGATTTGAGCTTTGCTGAATGATTATTTGTGCGCCTGGTAGGGTAGGGGATTGAACATAGAGCATTGTTTTCTAGCAGTTATAGATAATAATAATAAATGATAGCTTTGTGTTATAATTACAGAAAATTAAAACGTAAACCTATCAAACTAACTAACAGGAACACTGTGAGACGACTGACTTCACGCTAAAGTAAATAAATGTATTGAAACATGGATAGAACCAAATGATGATGAATGATCTTGTCCGTGTCTAACTGAGATTCCACAATTAGCAGAATGAAATCCGATGTGTGTTCTTGGTGTCGCTCAAAGGGCCGAGCAGGAATCCAAATGAACAAGTTGAAACACAGCACAGTTTCAACCTCACACATTCCTGTGCAGCTCTGACAGCTGCATCATGCCCTCAGTATCACTGCAGAGGCAATCTGATGGAACATCTAGTCTTTAATGCTAAACTCCACAATCACAACCACAATGTGTGCTGGTGTAGAAAATATAACGTGTAGATCACTAGCTCGCTGTATATTCCAAGTTTAAATGTATTACATAAAACATGAGGTGCTTTGAGAAATGATGAATAATATGTAGTCCTGTAACAGTTGTTCCTTATAAAACAAGCCACGCATGCCCTCCTTTGTTTGGAAGGTAGGACTGAGTTGGAGATATGGTGGTGCTTTGACACTCCTCCGGACTTCCGCATGTGGAAAACACATAAAGGAAGGAAGGGAGGAATGTTTGCCTTCTGTGTCATTTGTGGGAGGATGAAAATGTCAATCCCATTCGCAGGAAAACAGGTGGGGTTGATACATATGAGTAGGCAAAACATTTAGATTTGAATGGAACAGGGGGAAAGTGTGTAATCCATCATAGATTGATCTACGTATGTGACATAGCGATACGGCTACTCTTGATTGTGGGCGGTGTTTTTATAACCTGTCATAACAAAGCCTGCTACACTTTGACCTTATTTCCACAGGCAGAGGCGGAGCCCTCTACTGGACTCTATGGGTACTCCAATCACAAGCATGCATTTACTCAATGAGAATGTGCACAAGCGTAACCTGGCAATCAGAAAAGCCTCCCCAAATACACCGTCTTCAGCCCGCATGGCCCACTTGGCAGAGTGCTCCGGCCATGCTTCTAGTCACCTTCATACTGGTGTAGCACTCCACTGGGAACAATGGGTGGAGCAAAAATCATGTGGGGTACTCCCTCCTGTAACACAGGTTCTGACTCACTCATCCACGTCATTATAACTTAGGTGTAACTTTATACCTTTATACCCTGCCATGTTGCCGTGAATTTATCATAACGTACAAGTGTCCGAACTAAGCAAAGCAGATGTGAATTTGCAGACCATTTTCTGCATGGAATGGAAGACATGTGACATCCAGCTGTTTCACTCTTAACCTGAAAAAAATCCTTAAGTTAAGGGAACAAGGTCTGGGGGTTGTCCTGCTGCAATCAACATGAAGCAGCAAGCAACTGTAGTGCATCACCAGGTTAGTTCAAACAAACCCTGATGGCAAGGCAGGCAGCTGGGCTCCAGAGGCTTAAAGAGACCCTGACACCATAGAAAGAAAAGTGGCATTAGGTCAGGTGGAAAACAGATCCACTTCTGCTTTCTGCCTACAGAAAGAAGAGGTGCTCTGAGGCCCCCAACCACAGGCTCGCCACCTTCCTCAACAGGTAGCAGCCCAACCTTCTTCCTGCCAGTTAATGTAGGACAACCCTGTATCAGGGCCCCAATGGGTTCAAAAACCAAGAACATTGCAGCTCGAGGAGGTTTCCTCCATTAGGGCCTTACGGTACGTGATAGATATCACTCTACCAACTGCGGCCTTTGGATGACAAACACAGCCTGTTTCTGGATCTCTGCTGAGAATGAGAAGTAGTCACTCTCCTAGTGCTATGATTTTACCAGTTTACCTCATTGACGCCCAGGAATGGAGAGGAATCTAATTGCTGGAGAAAATGATCCAGTTCCAGCCACCTGTCAATCTGTTACACCATCCATTACATGCTCCATTGTTTTGGTAATTCTTCAATGGAAATCTTAAACTCCTTTATCTCACCTTATTTTAGTTGAGATTTCTTCTCCTACAAATGTTTAAGTCGTTGAGTGATGAAATCCCAAGACGTCACATGGCCCACAGCTGTTAAAGCTCCCTTGAACCAGATAACTAAGTGGGCTGATTCATAAGTCCAAACGAATTTAGAAGGCGGGGCAGTGACATCAAAACCTAGCAAGTAAGCACGCCCTCATTCAATGGCTACACTTTCCATTCCCAGAGGGTGAATGCATGCTCCCTTGAAGGAGAGCATCACACATGGAGTCCAGTAGAGAGCAAGACACGAGGAACATGATCGTCTTCTGTTGTTAACCATCTCCCTCGGCCTCTCTTCTTAGAAATGGAAGCCTGTGTGGTTGTCTCTGTTTCCCTCCAGCAGTGATGGCGGGGGTCGACTGGAAATCCAGGATATGGGAGGTAGATACCCTTTCCACTTTGTACCCATACTGTGAAAGAAAGTTCTGGAAACATCAGAACTTCGCTCAAATTTTATACGAGTTGAGATACAAAGTTGAGTACAAAGCCCTTTTTTTAAAAGATCTTTCAAATCAGAGATCAAAAGGGGGAGGCAGAGAATCCATGGTAAAAAAAACACAGGCCGATCAGACAACACAACACAAACACACAAGACAACCTGGCAGGAATCTAATGAGGGAGTGAGCTGCAGGTGAGGTGAGGTGAGGTGAGAGTGATAGAACACCAGGTGAGGCAGGCTTAGAAATGAAAGGATTTATGAGCAAACACAGTGTCTAGGATAATTATTACAGCTACTGTGCTCCGTCGTGTTCCATGCCGCTGTTTGTTCAGCTCGATGATCGGGGCGTGTTGGTTGTTAAAAGACATCCACAAAGGCTTCTCTTGTGCATCCCGTCAGAGCAGAGCAAATACCAGTTGAGGCAAGTATCAAGGAGTGAGGAAATGACACGTTAGAGACCTGGCATGTTGTCAACCAGTATTACATTTTCAAAAGCACATCCCCACAATGATGACAACATGGTGTGTAACTAGTGTAGGTACGTTTGATGTGTCTCATGAGTCCAGGTGAATAAATTCTTTCTTTTTTAAGCCAGTCTTCAATGAATAATGCTGTCATGGTGGATGTCCTGCAGGTGATCATGTGACTGGGGCCAGGAGACACTACCAGCCTCATGTGGAGAAGAAGCTGAAGGTGGTCCCACTGTCTGAGCTGATCAGTGTCCTCAGACTCCCCCCAAACGCAGAGGCCTGCCCCATGGTTGGTCTTTCTGGTCTTTGATCATGTTTCATGTGTATACCATAGTTAGATAAACACTACAAGATGCTATCTGGGGTGCTTGCAGGAGAACATGTCAGCATTTTGCGTGGAGGCCCGGCTCAGAACGATGGTGTTTGCTGCACTCAAAGAGGACTGCGTTGACTGGGTGGAAAAACTGAGTCGCAGCACGTTTCAGGAGAGGGAGAAATGTTGTTCTGTAAGTACGCGGCATGGTTTGCAGCCAGTATGTTGGGGCAGAGACGAGTGTGGCGTGCTACCAAAGCACCAAGAGTGAAACAGACCTTCACATCGCTGTAACCACGATGCTACGTGTTCTTACCCCCCTCTCTCTATCTCTCCCTCTCCTTCCCCCCCCCCCCCCCTCTCTGTCTCACCCTCAGCGAAGCGTTGGCTCAGACTCCAGTCAGCTTCAAATGGAGGAGAACCAGATTTATGCCTCAGTAGATGAAGGTTTTTCTATATTTTTGCTCCCTTCCTTTCAATAGCTGTCATTGATTGAGCCACACAAATTCAATGGAGTTCAATGGCAAAGCAAGTGACCAGAAACTCCTTAAGGTTATTGTTTTCAGTTGATGTTGTATTATTCTGTATTTATCAGTGTGTTTATGTGGATTGGCTTTGTCTAACTACACCTTGTTGGACTCACCAAACATTTCCTGTCCAGCCTTACAGTTCTTGGTGACGGTCCAAAGGGCCGAGGCAGCGACCCGCTGCGGCCTGAAGGGGTCGTATTGGCTGCAGGTGGGTCGAGAGGCGCTGCTGCTGAAAGAAACTCAGAAGAAGGACATTGTTAAAGAATGGCCGTACAAACTGCTGAGACGTTATGGAAAAGATAAGGTAAGGCTTCCAATATCCTTAACATTCGCGGCCTACCATTTATCGGCTCATTGGCTGTTGAACTATTTGGATTGGAATTATGACTGGGGTGTGGATTTGGATTGCTGTTCTTTCTTAGTCCGGATGCTAGGGTCATTCACGTGCACTTTGTGCCTCTTTCCTACCAGCTGGCCTTCACCATTGAAGCAGGTAGACGCTGTGATTCTGGTCCTGGGACATTTACCTTCGAGACACCGCAGGCTGAGCAGATTTTCTCCTCGATTCGGGCTACCATCAACCATCAATCTACTCCTACTTTAGGCAACCCAAACCAAGAAGGCGAAAAAGTCATGGCAGCAAAAATACAGGCCCATTCCCCTCTCCCCAAAATACCAGATGCGACCAGCTTGGTCGCCATTCTGGAGAACAAACTGAGGATAAAGGGGAGCGCATCTGCTGCTTTACAAGAGAGTGCACATGGTTCAGAAGATTTGGCTGGTTCGTCAGAGAGTGTGTCAGTGCAGCCAGCTCCCATCACCCTCATGCCTCTTCCACTGGTCCCCACACACGGCAGCCGCAGTGGAGGTCACCTCGGTGGCCAATCAGAAGCTGTGTATGCTGTTCCAGCTGATTGCATTCAATCGGTAACAAAAGCCAAACCTGGCATTGCTGTGTATGTCGATCCTGCCCGTGTTCTCCCGCTCAAACCGCCCAGCTCCAGAGAAGCCATCCCTCCCAGCACTAACACCTTGGCTCCACCTCCCTGTGATACCACGGACCACCCGGATCCTGTTTACTCTGAAGTGTACGACAAGATCAAAGTCCAGAATGAACAGACTGAAATTCAGAGAAATGAAAAAATTGAATGTGTTGCATCTGATGAACCAATTTATACTGAGCCCACAGGCAAGATAGATGAAGTTAATCAACAAAAGGAATGCAAACCTGACCCATTTGCCCACCTTTATGCTCAAGTCTGCAAAACTCCACCAGCATTTAGGCCATCTTCACCTGCTAACACGGTGCCTTCCAGCTCTTCCTCCTCCACCTCGCTTTCTACCAGTATGGCCACTGACCCATCCCTTGATGATGTCATCTATGAAAACCTGGGCATTATTTAACTAAGTACACTTGGTGTATGTTTGTACAGTGACTGCTTGAGACTGGGAGTTCATTGAGAAACTCTAGGACTCCTCCCGCACGTGTATATCTGTAAACTAACTAGTATTCCTCATTTCCAAAGATACATAACACCTTATGCAGGCTTTCTAACCCATGTCTAATCATTGCACTGTAATACCACTACTGGACTCATGGTGTTATGGAAGTATAGCATTCAGCCTCAAGCTTTTAAAATTATAAACTTGTATTCATCAGCCCCCATTGACACAGTCATTCACCTAATTACAATATTCAATTCAATTCATTTTATTTTGTACAGCCCTGTACGGTGGGTGCGTCGTGCGGATAAAGGGCTCGGAGCCAGGATCGAGTATTTACAACAAGTTTTATTGTTTTCAGGAAACCGTGCCAGCGTCGGGCTCGCTCGTTGTCCCCGCTCTCTTCCTCCTCGCTCGTCCTCCCCTTACTCCTTAAATGCAGAGGACCCACACACACACACACGCACACACACACACACAATCACCCACAGCTGATAATTATTATTTCCACCTGGCCCTGTTCCCCGAGCCACTCCCCCTCTCTCCCCCCTGCAGCCGAGCTGAAACCACGCCCGCCACCACATACCCCCACCGCCCGACTTAGGCCGGGGAGCCGTCCGGCCTAGCTTACTCCCCCCCCCCTCCCTCCAGAGGGCGGGAGAGGAAGTCCGCCACGACCATCTGCGTCCCCGGCCTATGGACCACCTTGAAGTTAAAAGGCTGCATGGCCAGATACCACCGAGTGATCCGGGCGTTAGTATCCTTCATGCGGTGGAGCCATTGGAGCGGGGCGTGGTCCGAACAGAGGGTGAATGAGCGTCCCAGGAGGTAGTAGCGCAGGGAGCCCACCGCCCACCGGATGGCCAGGCACTCCTTCTCCACCGTGCTGTACCTGGCCTCCCTCTCCGACAGTTTCCGGCTGATGTAAACCACCGGGCGGTCGACCCCCTCGACCTCCTGGGACAAAACGGCCCCCAGCCCTCTGTCCGACGCGTCGGTCTGCAGCACAAACGGGAGAGAAAAGTTAGGTGTGTGGAGGAGCGGCTCCCCACAGAGAGTTTGCTTTACCTTCTCAAACGCCCGCTGGCACTGCTCCGACCACTGGACCGGATCTGACGCACCTTTCCGGGTCAGGTCGGTCAAGGGGCTGGTGAGGTCCGCAAACCCGGCGATGAACCGTCTGTAGTAACCTGCCAGCCCCAAAAACCGCCTCACCTCCTTTTTTGTCTTGGGGCGCGGGCAGGCTGCAATTGCCGCTGTCTTGTCTACCTGGGGACGCACCTGCCCCCCCCCCAAGTGGTACCCCAAATACCGTACCTCCCTCCGTCCAACTGCACACTTCCCCGGGTTGGCGGTGAGCCCGGCCCGCCTCAGCGACTCCAGCACCGCGTCCACCCGCCGCACATGCTCCGCCCAGGTGGTGCTGTGGATAATGACGTCATCCAAGTATGCGGCTGCATATGCGGCGTGCGGGCGCAGCACCTTGTCCATGAGGCGCTGAAACGTGGCCGGGGCACCGAACAAGCCGAAGGGAAGCATGGTAAATTGGTACAAACCATACGGAGTGGAGAAAGCTGTTTTCTCTTTGGACTCTGACGACAGGGGAATCTGCCAGTAGCCCTTAGTTAAATCCAGGGTCGTAAAAAAACGTGCAGTGCCCAGCCGGTCCAGGAGTTCGTCGACCCGGGGCATTGGGTAGGCGTCGAATCGTGACACATCGTTCACCTTGCGGTAGTCCACGCAGAACCGCACAGTCCCATCCTTCTTGGCCACCAGAACGATGGGGCTGCACCAGGCGCTGTTGGACTCTTCTATTACCCCCATCTCCAACATTGCCGCTAATTCCTCCCGAACCACTTTTCTTTTGTGTTCGGGCAGTCTGTAGGGTCGTGACCTCACCGTCACCCCCGGGGGTGTCTCGATTTGGTGCATTATCAGGTCGGTGCGGCCTGGCTGGGGGGAGAACACATCAGCAAACCGCTCCTGCAACTGGGCAATGTCTGCTCTCTGGTCCTCAGAGAGATGACCCTCACACGGGAGCGGGGTGGGATTGGCCGCTTTTGGCACCTCCGGCCCCAGGTCCTCTCCTTCCGATACTGTGGAAATCAGAGACACAGACTCCGCCTCCCTCCAGGGTTTCAGGAGGTTGAGGTGGTATATTTGCGTAGCCCCGCCCCTGTCAGACCGCACCACCTCATAATCAACATCCCCCACCCGGCGTGTGACCTCAAAGGGCCCTTGCCACTTAGCCAGGAGTTTTGAGTTGGAAGAAGGAAGTAATACAAGTACCTTCTCTCCCGGTGTGAATTCTCGCAGCTTGGCTCCTCTGTTGTACAGCCGCTGTTGTCGTTCCTGGGCCTGGAGCAAATTCTCCCGTGACATCCTACCCAGTGTGTGGAGCTTTGCTCGTAGGTCCAGGACGTACTGGATCTCGTTTTTCCCGGGGCTCGGACCTTCCTCCCAGCTTTCCTTAATAAGGTCCAGCACCCCTCTTGGTGACCTGCCAAACAGAAGCTCAAAGGGGGAAAACCCTGTGGAGGCCTGGGGAACCTCCCGAACTGCAAACAACAGAGGGTCAAGCCATTTATCCCAATTACGTTCATCGTCGCTAATAAATTTACGAATCATGGACTTCAGCGTCCTATTCATCCGCTCCACCAACCCGTCCGTCTGGGGGTGGTAAACGCTGGTGCGGACGGACTTAATGCCCAGTAACCCGTAAAGTTCTCCCAGTGTGCGCGACATGAACGAGGTGCCCTGGTCTGTTAGAATCTCTTTCGGGATTCCAACCCGGGAGATGACCTGAAACAGCGCTTGCGCAACGCTCTTTGCAGAGATATTGCGCAATGGCACTGCCTCCGGATACCGGGTTGCGTAATCCATGAGGACTAACACAAAGCGGTATCCGCGTGCACTCCGGTGAAACGGCCCGATTAGATCCATGCCGACGCGCTCGAACGGGACCTCCACCAGCGGTAGAGGCCGCAGCGGGGCGCGCGGGATGGCTGGTGCATTGACTAACTGACACTCCGGGCAGGACGCACACCAGCGGCGCGCGTCCGCCCGGATGCCTGGCCAATAAAATCGGGCCATTATCCGGTCTAGTGTTTTCCCGTATCCCATGTGACCCGCCATCGGATTATAGTGAGCCGCCTGGAAAACCATTTCCCGGCGGCTTTTCGGCACCAGTAACTGTGTGTTTTCTTGCCCCGTTCGAGTGTCACGACTCACTCTATACAGTCTGTCCCTAATCAATGAGAAGTGCGGGTACGACTGTGCGGCGTCAGGGCGCACCAAATGACCATCAATTCTTATCACTTGGTCGTAGGCTGAGCGTAGAGTATCGTCCCGAGACTGCTCGAGTGGAAAATCTTCCATGGAGCGGAACCCGGGAACCGCCAGAGTCTCCACGGGAGGCTCCGCCGGTTCCCCCTCTCCCCCGGCGGCGTCGGACGACCTCGCGTCACCGCTGAGCACAGCACAAATACCGCATGTCCCTGTCGGTCGTGAACGCACCCCCGCAGCCTCACCCAGTAGCGCGTTAAATCCCTCCCAATCCGTTCCCAAAATTACCGGGTGCGTCAGGTGGGAGCTAACCGCGACCTTTAATCTATATTTTTTCCCCTTGAACCTAAGTTCGACGGACACTATGGGATACTCATGAACGTCCCCGTGCACACACCTAATTTTCACCCGCGACGCCTCCATCAATGCCCCGGGCCGAACCAGGCTCTGGTGTATCATGGACTGCGAACAGCCCGAATCCACCATCGCCTGGCGTGTACCCCCCTGGATTCTTACCGGAACGCGGTACGTCGCTCCCGGGCCGGGGGAGGGTGCTGGAGCGCCGGCAACCCGGATCACCTGCCCCACCTCCATTAGCGGGCACTCCCTCCGTAGGTGGCCGGGCCGCCCGCACCTCCAGCACTCCTGCCCTGGCGCTTGAGAACCTCCCTGTGGGTCGGGAAGGGGGCCGGGGCTTGCTGTGGTTGGGGGGTCGCGGTACGGGGCCGTCGGTGTCTGCCGTGGGGCCGGTCCGGGTCGTCCTGCCGCCCGCTGCTGGCTCCATCCCTGGGGTGCCGCCGCGGGTCGGGGCGGTGGTGGCGCGCCCTCCTTGTTGCCCGGTCCGCGGGGGTGTACCGCCAGGTGGTCCTCTGCCAGGGTGACGGCTGCCTCCAGTGTCGGTGGGCGGTGATACCGGACCCACGCCGCCGTCCGGGCCGGGAGCCCCTCCACGAACTGCTCGAGGACCACCTTCTCGAGGACGTCCGCGGCTGACCCCACCCCGCCTGGCAGGAGCCACCTGGCGGCCGTGTCCTTGAGCCGCTGCCCGTAGGCGAATGGCCGGTCCTCGGGTCCCAGCCTGGCCCCCCGGAACCGCCGCCGGTGGTCCTCCGGCAGCAGCCCCAGCCTGTCGACCACTGCCTTGCGCACCGCCCCGTAGTCCCGCCGGACCGCCGGGGGCAGCCCCATGGCTGCTGACTGCGCCTCCCCTGTTAGTAGCGGGAGCAGCCTCACTGCCCACTCCCCGGCCGGCCACCCGCACGCCTCCGCCGTCGTTTCGAAGGCCTCCAGGAATGCCTGCGCGTCGTCTTCCGCCGTCATCCGGTGGAGCGTCAGGCTCGCCACCGCTGTCGGGATCGGTGGTGGTTCCGCCCGCGCCACCAATTGCTCCAGGGTCTGGGCCTGCCTCCCCACCTGTGCCTGGAGCGCCCCCAGGAATTGGCGGTTGGCCTCCGCCTGGTCGCGCTGGATTGCCGCCATTTCCGCCAACATCCGGCCCAGCGCGAGCACTGGCTGGGCCGCCATCCCCTGCCGTTGCTCCTCATCCGCCATTTCTCCTCTCCGCCGAGTTGGGCGCCACTGTACAGTGGGTGCGTCGTGCGGATAAAGGGCTCGGAGCCAGGATCGAGTATTTACAACAAGTTTTATTGTTTTCAGGAAACCGTGCCAGCGTCGGGCTCGCTCGTTGTCCCCGCTCTCTTCCTCCTCGCTCGTCCTCCCCTTACTCCTTAAATGCAGAGGACCCACACACACACACACGCACACACACACACACAATCACCCACAGCTGATAATTATTATTTCCACCTGGCCCTGTTCCCCGAGCCACTCCCCCTCTCTCCCCCCTGCAGCCGAGCTGAAACCACGCCCGCCACCACAAGCCCAAAATTACAGTCTGTACACATGCAACATCCTCTGTCCCGAAACCCTCACATCGGCACAGGAAAAACGCCCCAAAAATAAAAATAAAACCCTCAATGGGGAAAAAGGGAAGAAACCTTAGTGAGAACGTGAGAGGAGGGATCCCTCTCCCGGGATGGACAGACTGACATGGATGTGTACAAGAATATATCAGCCACTAAAACATCATTGGAAAAGGCACTCACAATAGTGATACATAATGGTATTTTTTGTTATGTCATGAAATTAACAATACATTCAATGTGTATGTTAGCTGGTTTATGATGTTCTGACGATGTTACAGATTAAAATGTGTTCAGTGCCGTATAACCACATACGGTCAAATTAGTATTTTTCACAGTGTTGAAAGTTCTTTTCTTCCATAGCGACATTGTTTGTACACATAATGTATCCTTGTATGAAAAGTGACTCCTCACTTTGTGTGCGTTTTACAATATTAGGTTTAGGAAGAGATTGAAGTGCTCTGGTTACATGTTGGCTAATCTGTTAAGGATTCCTAGTTTTTAATAAAAAACACATTACACTACTGCAAGGAACTGTATGTTTCAGATGAGAATAAAACGGTTTTACAGCAGCGGGGCCCCACCGTCAGCCCCACCTTCTCGTCCTCCCAGAGTTCCCTTCAGGGCGACGCCGCAGTCGGGTCCCAGCGAGGGCGGCCATCTTGGATCTTCAAAGGAAATATTCACTTTGTGTTCATATGTATTTATTTCAGGGTTATGAAAAAGGTCGTAGATTTGATTGATGTGTTCTCCCCAGATTCTCGACATCTTATATGTACAAACATCTCTCAAAGTGATAACTCAAGGAACGCCTGGAGGGAATTTCCCCAAATTAGCTACAAAGGATGAACTGGAAGGATGTCGGTAGTGAAAGGTATGAAAAAGTAGTGAAAGGAAAGTTCCGCCCCATCCTTGTGAATGTTCAATAAACACCTTGATGGAATTTGATCAGGTCAATAGTAATTGTGATTGGCTTTCCTTTTTATCTCTGATGGATACTACCATGCACACAGCCACCTGCTCACCAGTAACTATGACACAGCTCACTCCCAGCTGTCCCAAGGACATCACAGCTGGGGATCCAACCGCCGAGGACGACCGGCTCTCCACCGAGCTACACTTCCAAAAACCCAAGCAATGGACACGCACAGTAGGATGCACGCAACTCGTTGATTCGTTTTTGTAATTAATAAACTTCTTAAAAACGATTGACTTTTAGAAAACCTCAAAATGTGTATTTTGTGAAATGGCAAACTCAAAAGATTCCATCATTAACACGTACACAAGTGGAGCATTACGTTTTATTTACAAGTAAAGAAGCCACTGTCGGCCCGTGCTGTTGGCACAGATATGTACAAAATGGAGAAGCCAGTTGGATAATTTAGCATTCACAGTGAGGTACATAAAAATCAAAATTTTATGGTGAAACAGAAAAAAACACCTATTTCCAACGTCCAAATGGGAAAAGTGATGTTCAGTTCCAAGTAGCACACTGACATCATCAGCTGTCAGCTCACGTCAGAATGATTATGTTCAGGCAGGATAAACAGTAAATATTACATGTGTCTTATAGACATCACCTGGTTGAGAGAACACATTTTAGCTCAAAAGAAGTCTGTGTCTCATCTCTAGAGTGGATCTGATTCACTGCCTGCCGGGCTTCCATCTTCACCTTAAAATGGGATTGTGCTGATTTAAACTGCATCACAGATGAGGATACTGCTGTGTGTGCTGGGCACAATAAGCTTGTTGCTGGTTCCATGGAGCTTTACTTATGGCGTAAGGGAATCCTGCCGGGGTCCCTGTTGGAATAAAATATGGTCAAAGAACAATAATCGGAGTTTAAACATTCAGATCTGTGTTGTTTTTAACCATGAGTGAGGAAGAGGATGAGAGAAGAAGGGAGGGGGGGGGGTTCATCATTATCGGTGGCCAGGTTAGAGGAACGCCATGATCACATCACTTGCAATCATTGATCTGTTCGCTTGTAAGCCAGACATTTACAGCGTGGATTTCTCATTTACATTTTGATTTTGTCAAAATGTTATAATGTATTGCTCCGGTAGCAAACAACTGAGTAAATGAAAAAAAGAAAAGGTGCAAAAACAGTGAAATTAATGTTTTTTTATATTTTTTTAATCATGGAAATTATGACCATTGAATGCATAACCATGCCACAAACAACAACTAGATTCATTGTCTTTTTTATATATATATACCTCGAATAACATTACTGTATATTCATTGTTATGAATTTGTTTTGTTTTATCATTGTTATTTCTTCAGATAATTACCAATGCTGCAAGACTATACACAGTTCCCACAGTGGGGAGCTCAATGCACTTACACACCAAGAATAAGAGAGAGAGAAAAGAGAGAGAAGACGGGGAGGGGAGACAGGGGGGGGGGGGGGGCAGAGAGAGAGGGGGGGCGGGGAGGAGAGAGAAAGAGCTCAAAATGTTCAATAAGTGCACAAAAAACTTTTTTCATTTATCTGAAGTTAAAAACACTGACAAACATTCATTGTCAGGCAATGAAATGATAGAATACTGTTACTGGAAAACTAGACCCTTAAAAAACTGACTGTATGCAGCCATGACACCTGAACAAGAGGCCAGTCTGGTGGAGTCTCCCTTCCTTCACTCCAGTGGGCATTTTTTAGTTTTCAGTCCAATCCAGCTGCATTTACAACACACAAAGAACTGGTGTGAGCTGCGCTTTCACCACCATGATGCAGGAATAAATGACATCCCACGGGGTTCTGGGAGAAGACAAACCAGTGCCTGCATGGACACTCGGCCACTGGGCGCGTTATTGCGTGTTTTGTTGCCTGCTTTGTGCGTCCGTTGGCATCGGTGTGTGACACCTCCACCTCGGGTTCAAATGAACAAAACAAAGCCCACATTACTATCGGAGTCTGAGGCGCCATCTTGTGACCAATTAGCGTCTTGAAGGACTCCACGGGCTGTTTTTTGCATGGGTTTAACCCTTTTATTGCAAATAACACTGGACGTATTTAGCTTTAGATTTTGAAATGTCATGCCACTTCTACAGTAGCCAACTCATCCACCACCAGGAGAAAAATCATCATGCAGTGAAGCGCACCTCATACTTGATGTTTTATGTAATAGATTCCCCTTTCTATTTTTGGACAACCGTTGTGTTGTAGATACTTGATGTGTGTAAAAGCAGCTCTCTGAGGGAGTCGAGGCTCAACACCTCCTCCAGACTCTGTAACCAAAGGAAACATTCTCCCCGGCTGCTCACGTCGTCTGTTTCACATTTATGTAAATCTTTTTACAGAGTTAATGTAGGTACAGTTCTTAATACTGATCGCAAAAACAAAAGAAAAAACACATTTACTTTTTTTTAAATTAAATGATTTCACATTTAAAACTTCTCAAAGATTAAAAGTTGATAATAAAATAGTGAAATGTCATAGGTGAAAAGTAAAAGAGCAATGAATTTCGGCTCAGAGTGATGGCGGTGGTGAAGTGTGTGTGTGTGTGCGTGTGAAAGTGTGTGTGTGTGTGTTTGCTGGTAGTTTCATCAAATCAAACCCTTCATCATCGACACTTAAACCCTCATCATCATCATTCTGAAGACGAGCTGAATCCCCTCTCAGCATCTCTACTGGCAGATAGAGAATCCTCCATTCCAGAACATTCCATACAGCCCCGTTTCTAACGGCTGGCTCAACTAACCCGAAAAGGAAAGATACAAACACTGCTATTCTTCCTTTGTTTCTTTCTTCAAATGTATTTAAATCAGAAGTGCCATATGAGCTGGGAAGAAAGAAGAAACCTAATTTGAGTTTAAAGTTGTTGCTACTCACCGAAGTTGATTGGCCTCTAAAAGAAGTAGGAAAGTTTATATTTGAACTGGAATCAGAAAACTTTCCTTTCTTTCAGAATCATGGTGATATTTCAGTTGGTGATTTTTGAAAAGTTGGTATAAAAGAATTAAAGCATGTAGCATCATTTATACTGGAGCCACTGGAGCTTCATCTCTTATTTCCTCATTCCATCACCTTCTAGTCAGTACTACACTCAGAGCTCAATTGGTCACATTAGTAGGAGGGAGCTACTTGGCCATTCAAATATTTTAATATATTGTAATAATCAAGCTTGAAGAGTACTGTATGATAAAAGGAGATTTTCTCTGAAAATAAAGTGGTACATTTACAGAAAAAAATAAATGTTTCAATGAGAAAAATTGTTTAGTGCAAAATTATGATGAAGATAGTGATGGTTATCTATTAAAGCAACAAAATTGCTTTACTTTGCAAATGAACGGATGCATGCCAACAAAGATGCCATCCATCTTTCCATCCATTTGTACGCCCATCTGTCCATCTATTTATCGATTCATCCATCCTTTCATGCATCCATCCATCCATCCATCCATCCATCCATCCGTCCTTTCATGCATCCATCAGTCCGTCTGTCCATCACACACCTTTGTTTAGGCAAAGATGAAACTTGTTTGTTTGTTCTTGTAACCTTTAGTAGCATCCACTTAAGATGCATGTATCACCTTTATTTTTTCCTAAATATGCTACTTTAAATCTCAAAGAATATCCTTTCTGTCTCATAAATGTACTCTTTCCTCAGACCACTCTTTTACCATTAAGTGTAAATGTGTTGTATGTTAGGGCTTGTGAGAGAAAGAAAATAAAGAAAAGAATTGAAGCTCGCAGGAATGTGTACGTGTGTTTGTGCGTATTTGTATGTGTGTGCAGAACCACTGAAACACAGAATGGTTACATCAACATTTGAAAGTGATCACCTTACACCTGTCCCATTTGAAAAAAGCAAGGCAAACAATGTACATAAATATTACTGGTACAAAATGTGGCAAGATTTTGAAAAGTGAGAAAAAAAACATTATTTATCAAACGGATGAGAATGTGCCTCTTTTCAAAAGACTTAATACTGCTAAGGTGTGCTGTTTGTGAGGACAGCTCTTTGCAAACTGGAACTGGTTTCATTAGCTGTTCATTAGCCGCCTAGTGGCTTTATGGGGGGTTTTAATCCCAAACTTCACAACTAATGAAACTGGGCTCAAGATGAACAGGTCACATAGAGAAAGACGATGGATGGGGTTGCAAAGGAAAATAAGTAAAAAAGAGAAGGGCAGGAGAGGAAAACGTATCAAAGCTACCCATGGGTACCTGGGAGGTACACAGTTCCTTGGGGATCATATTTCTCTGCATTTCCATCATAATGTGGCGAAACGACACGACAGAGCATGACAACAACATACAACACTGCCTGCAAAACACCGACCATTCAGCCACATCTATGCGTGTGTGTGTGTGTGGGTGAGTGTGTATTTCCTGTGTGTCAGCAGATGTTGGCGCTATTGGGGGCGTGGCCCTGTTGTACAGCCACCACATCTGGGGGGGCTGCTCGTCGACACATAGCTCAACCTTGTGTCTGCTGTAGATTGTTGACTTTAGTGTGCCATGCTAACAGCTCCACGACCCATCGGTCACCATGGCGACCAATGCTCAGTCAGTCAAAGTGAAACCGACTTTTTACCTAAATATTTGATTATTTTTTTCTCTGGAAATAGCATAGTTGGCCCAAACTAACTACACGTTTAAGACCGAAAACAACTGAATTAAAGTTTAAAAAAGTCTTTGGGTTTTTCTGGGCATTGTTTTTTCTGTGTGTAATATATTGTATATTTATTGTGCTATTTTATACACAGACTGTACTTTAGTTTACCAATTTCTTTAGCACCTTTTGCAAGTCTCAGTTGATTGTTCTGCACTTAACACACCGCAGAGCTACTTCGGGGAATCGTGGGTAGAACCTAAAATGGGAGAGGCAAGTCCCCGTAAACTTTAGGACTTCAGAGCGAAATATCACAAAGTTGATTTAGGAGCGTTTTCTTTTTGGAGCGAGTTGAAGAGGACAATCACAAAATGTTGTGTGCTTGTAATCGTTGACACTATCTGCCAGCACCCCTTCTTCTGAGGACGCTTTGGTCTCTGCTTGATTTGGCGATAAATGTCACTTAAGTGTGACGCAAACCAACAGCGCGGATGCTAAAGTGTTAGCACAGATCACCTAAGCCAAAGATCTACTGCATGCTTTTTGTGTGTTTTCATCCTTTTTATATCAACAAATTATTTCTGCCTAATGATGCCCCAATCAGTGTCTCTAAACGCATGTTTGTGTGGTCGTTTTGTACTGTATGTCTCCACTATCCTTCCGTCAGCCCGTGTGCGTGTCTGTGTGTTTGTGCGCGCATGTATCAGCTTGTGTGTGTGTGTGAGACAGGTTTGTTTGTGTGTTGTTCCTCCCGCTGTCTGTTTATGTGTAGGCATTGAGACGTTCTTTGGAGCGTGTAGAGTGGATGTCATGCAGCTCCTGCTCCTCCTTCGATTTGATGTCCTCATACTTCTGCATTCGGCTAGCGTCCTTTAGATAGCCCCAGTTAGCAGCTAGAGCCATCAGGAAATGGACCTGAAGGAGGAGAGGAAAAGCCAGCGTTGGTTCCAGGACCAGAACACAAACCTCCAGTTTGTCCCTTTATGGGTTAATAATGCATTGCCACAGCAAAAAGAAAACACACCACCTTCACAAAAAGGCATCGTCAAGTTCTTGAGGCTTTTCTGACCACAAATCAGATAACAAAACATTTCATTTCCTGGTCCCAGGAGGGGGCGCTATGACTATTAGTCAACGTTGGTGTTTAAAGTTCCTCAGAATTGGACACAATCTTTGTTCTGACACGACAAACCACATTCCATGAAAATGCAAAGGCTTAGAACATTTTCAATGCAAAGGTATTCATCCTCGTGGGACACAATTTGCGGTCAACCTGATATCCCCTGAAGGAGGAGTTTGTTAAAGCTCATAAAGATTAAGAATCCCACGGTCTCAATAGGGTCCTTGCCCACCCTTTTCTCGGTGCTTGGGCCCTCATTAAAGCTGCATGGAGGAGTGATCGGGCCCTGACAGTACTGACAGGTTGCCGCGGCTGTGCACAAGACCATCAGACAGAGTTGGACCAAATTTCCTGTATGGAGCAGTAAGCCTTGCACGATATTTGGGTGTAGCTTCTGTTATTAAAGTGCTTCTGTATTGTACATTTTCATGACACCGTGTGACCAGAATCTTGTGTTTGGTCTCTCTTACTGTGTTTGTGATTATGCAGATCATTCACTCATCAAGGCCGAAATAGTATATTCTTTGGCATGTACAGTGGAACCTATAGACTCAATTTCCCACTGTGAAAACCTAGGATAATTATAGTGCAATAATACATTATTATTAACACACATTTTGCACATGTTTATATGCTGTTTGAGACAAATGTCTAAAATGCCAAAATCTTAAGTGAATAAAGTAAAGTGATTTAAAGTAAACTTTTCAGTGGGTTAGGTGAGGTATCAAGGAGACAGACTTCATTTCTATATGTTTTGGGACCATTGCAGCCCTTCTGTATTTCCAGAAAGAAATATCAACTTTTGCCGAATACAAGGTTGTTTTAAAGCTACTGCTATTCATTTCTTGTTCTGCAAACTCTTTATAACTTACAGAGATATCAACTAAGCATCTTGTTTTTGTGCTTAAAGACCAACTAAAATAAATACAATAATAAGAATGATAAACATGGGAAGAACAATATTTGGTTGGTGCTCCCGCACTAATGATGTTAGAGGTTAAAGAACCCGTTACTCATTACAGCGGGGGAGAGCAATGATGTCTTCATACCACAAATGCATTGTGGGTTAAGAAAGTATTGGTGGTGTAAATGAGAATTACGGCCCTCACCATGGCGATGACAGCAGCTCCTGCTCCTGCCAGTGTGCACACGAATAGATGGAAGGTCAAGTCCAGCTGCAACACACAAGTCATTTTTGGTTGGAGTTTAGATGTCTCTTTTTTTTTTACAATCCCGATCTGGTATTTGTATGTATCAATGTATCACTTCAAATGTCAGCTCACCTCATTGGATTCACACATCTTGACAAACTTCTCGGAACCAGTACACACCTTCCTCTCCTCAGAGAGGGCCACGGCTCCTGATGAACATAGGTCTGTTACACATTGTTGTTTTTGCAGGAAGGCGGATGAATGAACCGAAGAACTCTTTTTCCTGGAGCTCTGATTCAGTAAATGTATTTAATTACGTATGCTTCAATGGAATCCAGTCCTTCGTCAACCAATTTTTTGAACCAAGAAAAAGTCTTAATTTTTTTCCATGACAAATGTTGATCAAATACATCAATTATTTTGCTGACAGGAAGCCAATTTGCAGTTAAAACCTTTGGACAGCAGAGGACACTAATTCTGTGTCTTCTGGTATTATGTTGGCACCGGAGAACAAGATGGTGGACAAAGCTGTAACTGGGTCATGTTCAATTATGTAGAATCATTACAAAATAATTAAGTTAAAGTTAAGTTAAAATATAGATGTAATGGTGACATTGTTAAAGGTGTATTCAAGAAGGAAACATTCATTTCATACTGTGTTGTCTGCACCATAAACAGTGTGTTTAGTTGAATGCAAAGAAAGTGCAAATCTTTGCATATTTATTTATTAATATTGGTGCCCAAGCACCAACCAGCAGTCAGCAAAGCACCTATTATGCCTGAAAGAATTATTAGGGCCTGAGCACCAATCGAGTCAAAGCGCAGGACCTACTGAAGAAGTTGGATTGGAGGACCTACATTTATTAACAGGGCCTACTTAAATAGACTGTGGATCGTTACTGGTTGAAGCTTGTTGAGATCTCATTGCGTTTTATGTATATTATCCAATGAACCGCAAAAGTGCTGTTTAGTATGTGTCTCCATTGTGGCTCTTAGTCACCCAGCATTGCTACACTGTCACTCAAAACTACTTCTGTGGATAAGAAAACCATTGGCACCTTAAAAAGCGATGTATGACATTTAGGTGTGATCTGAATGGTATCATCCAACAGAGATTTGTATGGACACCACTACTTCTGAGGCGAGAGCAGCACAGCGAGTGGAATACGAAGGTGCTGAGATTAGACTCCGCCATGGAAGGCAGTCCTTGTGCCTTTTGGCACACAATCACACACACAATGCTATTATTTCAGAGATGGCACACACCAAACTGACGCAGATCCAGGCACAGGTTGGCCCCCTCCACCAAGCTGGTGTTCTGACACATGGACCAAACGTTGAAGTACATGAAGACCGGCAGGCTGGTAAATGCTGTCACTCCAAGCCACACGAGGAAGAACAGGTAGGCCAGGAACATCAACTGCCAACACCGAAGAAAGATATGGTGAGTCACAGATAAGATGGGTTGATGGGTTTAAGAGCAGATGACTCGGAGGTAAACGGGGGACACGAGACCCGAACTGCCACCAAACATTGTTGTTTAAAAGTCACATTCTTGCCCCTCACAGCCCCCTCCTCGCCGCTCATTATCACTTCCTCTACCACTGTTTGGCACTGCAGTCACAGCACAGTGCACTCAGAGGACGCCAGGTTTGCTGGCTAATGTTGGCTTTCTTCATGCCAATGTGAGACTGGTTTACAGCAAATGAGACATGTGACACAGGATCTAAAGGCCAGTAGGAGAATAAAGCCGGGGAGAGAGCAGATGGCCGCTGTGGATGCATAGGGTGCTGGCGCTTCTGCTTGATCAGTTTGAGTTACTGCAGCAGTCAGTTGGCTCCCACCGTCCACCCAAAAAATGAGAGGCGCATGAGCCAGGGTGTCATTTTAGTCTCATACTGTCCGATAAACAGTAAATTCATCAAATGCATCACTACCCCTTGCGTTTTGCCATTGCCCGAGCCACTGTGGCTGGAAGTGGGCACACTTAAATTGTATGTTCGGTCAATGTTGTTTTGTTGTAATTATGGTCGTCATTACGCTTTCTGGAGGTTTTCAGGTTGTCTATCCAGTCCATTCTCGCAAACACAAATGATTTATACAGGGATAAATGTATTATTTGGATATCTGATATCAAGACCTTGAAGGAATTCCTCCACACCTGCCCCTCAGGGTGAAATGATCGACTAAAGGTTAAATCCCCGTAGAGGTTCCTACCCAATGATAGTATTAGAGCATGTATCCAGGTATCCACTACATGTGGGTATATATAATATATTTTATGAAAGAAAATCCATAATAAGGGTTTAACTTCTCACATGGACCGCAAAATGTTGGGTATGTATTTCTAACCAAACAGAAGGGAACAATGCATTTGTTGCATAGCTCTACATTTGGTGCTTCGGTGTGTATTTGTGGCAGCAGGATGGTTAAAATGGAGTTTAAACAGTGGTTGTGTTCATGCTTATGATTTAACATGTCATCCAGAGCAACGACTATGGAGCTCCATGGCACAGAGGAAGAAGAAGGCACAATCAGCCTGGAAAGTTACATTTGGTCTTTTCATGGGAATTGTCAACAAAAGGAAAAATGTAATTTAACTATTCTAATCCTTTAATGAACATTACTCTCAACCACCCCGAAAACATCTAGCTCCAAAGTCTTTATCTGGAAGTGTGACAAAGTAATTGAATGTGTGTGAAAGGAAATCTGCTGGCTCCAATGTTCCTTACGAATGCGGTGAGGCAGCGTCCGCAGGCAGAGATCTTGAACTCCCCGTAGAGGTCCCTGATGGCTCCGGTGGTGAAGAACCCCTCAACCAGCAACAGCACGCCAAACACAAAGAATCCAGCCGCCAGGCCGTAGATGATGTACTTCAGGATGTCAATACTGTTGAGCAAGCATACCCGGGGACGCGTTTATTTCATGCTGGTCAGTATCTTGGAATGTTAATCGGATGCATAATATGAGTCAAGGATAATAAGTGAAGATGGGGGATGAGTCCACGTCTGGTTGGGGGTTGGTTTGGTTTTGTGGTTTTGTCTTTGTAACTATTTATTTCTGTTTATAACAATTATGGTGTCCGTTCTGTAGCATGAATCTTCCTCTTTTCGGTCTTTATTCTACACGTTTATTGATTCACACTAACTGCCGAATGGACAGCACTAATGTACATAAAAGGTGAGCGATTTTGACTCTGGCTGTGATGGCTCCGTCCCATGATGAGACATGTTTGGTATGAGAGGAATGATGTGTAATTATGCAAATCATCGTCATGTCAAAAATAAAGGTGCAAACTGAGTCACTTACATGGTGAACACGTCCAGTGTGTCTCCAGGTGCTCTGATGACTTCAAAGTAGTTTTGTAGGATGGTGACGGTCCCGCTCAAAGCCTCGTGGCCACACCCACAGAACAAGGCCACGCCCATGTAGAGGAGAACGGTGGCAATGAGAGAGGCCCAGGGCAGACTGCCCACGCATCGCTCACAGCATTCCTTACAGCCTTAAGAGTCACAAAGAGACACCAATGTAAGGCTGACAGCATTCCTACCATTCATTATATTGAATAGCAGTCAGTCAAATGTAATTAAATACTCGTAAGGGTACAGAGAGCCGAGGGATGATTGTACACACAATGGAAATGGTGATGTGAGGTAAGTACCAATGGATTAACAAGTTACAAAGTTACATAGCGTTTAACCAAACATGAACAAGTGAAACAGTCTACATACAGCAAAATGATCTTTCTACACAACAAAGATTTAGCATTTAAGTTTATTAAGTTAATTTTTTTTATCGGCGTTTATCTCCTTTATGAAGAATACCAACATAGTAAACACACAATGATCATTGACAGAAATGCCCTAATGACACAATGTGAAGACACGTTTAATGTGCCAGACTCAGCTGAGCCAATCAATAGGACTTTAATCGCCAAATCCATTTAAAACGACATCCGTAAGTGGAAAGAATAACAAGCCTACACCTGTTTGACGACCTGTTACAGCACAAATCTCCCATCAAATGAATGGACCATTAAAAAAGCCAGAGCAGCATTTGTGTAATGGGATGTAACTGTTGAGGTTAGTCGGTGAGGCATTTCCTTAGTTCACACAACGATATAACAGCCCCCGAAATGTCTTCAGCTGCAAGGAATAAGGGTAAGAATCTAACTGGGTTAACATGTGCATTCGTGACATTGTAGGATTCGGCTGTGGTTTTGAGTAATGCACCAAACATTGTTTTACTTGTGTGACTGATTGATGAGGATCGAGGAGATAAATGGATGATGGTCTTCTTTGTTGCAGTATGTTTCCTTTGAAGACATGGCTGCTGTAATGTTACGAGGGCACCAAACAATACCATCTTTCCACGGTGTGATCTGTAACATATCATTTGGTTTCCATGGGGATCTTGGTATCCCACTACCTGCTCTGCCTATCCATGTGCATTTAAAAGAGAGAACAGAACGGAGAGGGGTGAGGACAGTTTAGAGTTAAGCTTTAAAGTGACAGCCAACCTGGTGTAAGAACTGTGGGCGTCTCTTCAGCCACACATCCGCTAAGAGCTGCTGGGTACGCTTTCCAAAAAGCATCTCAAGTCTCCTGAAATCTATTCCACGTCTTTCACAGCTAGAAACAGTGCTGTCAATGGATTTAGTGCAGTTTCTTCTAATGATCTCTCAGAAACATTAAATGACCACCACGTCTTGACGGCCCAATACTTGAGGTCGGTGTGGAAACAACATTCGCTGTAGGCAGCATTACGAACGTCACGTTTATACAACAAAACAGTTCCCATTAGGGAAAAAAAACAGTGCTGGCTTAAAGTAAGTATATAAATCAAGGTTTGAAGAATTAATCAAGAATTAATCAACGATGAGTCAATAAACCAGATGGGTTAGAGGGGTAAAAACATCATGCCTGGGTCTAAGTGCAGTAAAATACAGGCAACAAAAAACGCGTCCCAAAGCCTCAGGTTGTCGTTGTTATAGTTGCCTCTATGTCCCTGTACAGCGATCGTGGAGGGTCTTAATGCGACCCCCTCCCCCTCTGACCCACTGTCTCTAACACAACACGAGCTCCGAGCACACGTCTTTCGTGTTCATGTGAGGAGAAAAGCATCGAGGTACTGTCACAGCCGTAGTGGTGGTTGTGCATGGTTTTTTTTTGTGTAACGCACTGTACGTGTTAGTGGTGACTAAGTTGTTTGTGGCCATCTCAACCAGCCTTCACGTCTCCTGCTTTCTCTACACGTCTCCGCTGTGGACACGTCCGTTTGAAGACGTCCACAGACAGACCCACTGCGGCTACGACGTGTGTGGACAGAGCAGCGGTCCTACACACAGCCACACAAACAACGCTCTCCTACCCCCCCCCCCCCCCCCCCTCTGCCTGTTGTGTGTGAGTCATCCTGCTGCTCAGGTTTAATGGAGCAGCCTTGTTGCCATGCCAACAGGGGTGTGGCGGGAGCTTGCTGACCCACTTTGCCTGTAGCATTGTCATGGCAACAGTGCGGTTCTGCGAGCGTTACAGTCAGTCTGAGGCACATTCTCACACACAGACACACACAGACGGAGCAATGAACGCACAGAAAGTCATTTCCATAAAGACCGAGTCAGCCTTCAGCCTCCCGGTTGTCTCAGTTTAGGGAAAATGTCAACGTCCAAAATATAAGACGGCTACGGAGGATCTAAGATCAACATTTCACACCATTTGGCACCATTTTAGGATTCACAGACCACTGTTTACTCTACTGTTGGTTTATTTTACACACACCTTTGTGTGTCTTAATGCAATAAAGGACTCAGCTTCAGAGCATTTTAAGGTGCTTTAATGAGAACGTGTGTGTACATATTTCCATAACTGCATCTATTTGACTGTTCCCACAGACACTGACACTGTGCCTTTGTTTGTTTGTTTGTGTGTCTGTTAATCCTCGACATATTTCCCTATCTGGGCTCCACACTCCGGACAGACACTGTGACCCGCTGAAGGAAGGGGGAAAGAGAGAGGGGCGGGGGGGGGGGGGGGGGGGGCTGTGGAGGTTTTCTTTGTCTAGAGGGAATAGTTTCAGATGTGCCATTGCAACAATAATCCATCCGCTGACCTATTATTAAAAAATATATGAATGTATGTTACATTTTAAGGGGAAACCAACTCCAATTATGTATTGTTTTGTAGTGTATCCATCATATCCCTTACTTTATCTTTGTACAGGTTGTTGTTTACTGCAGCTTCATGTTATGATTAATGTATTACTTTTATTAATTCATTCATGTTATTACTGAGGTATCTCTGTGTGTCTTTCTTTCTGCCACGCACACTCACACACACACTCACATAGCCCACATTCAGTGGCATTAAGACAAACTGGATATTTAAAGGCCTGTTCCAACACATCATGACAAGTCCGGCCTCACTGCAGCCTTTCCACTGAGCGTCAACGCGGCGGAACCAGGAATATATGATTATCTTTATAAATCAAATAATGCTGCTCAGTCCGAAACTGATTTGGAGAGGATCCTTTTGTGTGATATACACCACACACCACACACACACACACACACATACACAGTTAATGCTAGTAGATTGTGCTGGCATGGACTATTCGTCCATTGCCTCCTCATCCATCACTCACTCACAGAGCCACTATTGTGCATATGTGACGCCCCAAAGACAGATGCTAGCTTTACCTGTATTATTTATAGATGCTCAATAATAAATACATACACAGCTGTTGCAGTTGTTAAAGCAGCCAAGGAAACAGCTGATCATTTGGTGAGATAAAATGCATTTCACATAGAGTCAGATTAAAACAACAACCATATGAAATCTCAAAATAAAAGGATTTTTAAATGCACCGAACGTGACGTTAGATGTTAGTTTACATTTCAGGTGTTGTGCTTGATGCTTTTCACCTGCTTTCACAGTAGCTGGAGATCAGACTGGAAGAAGAAATGTTTCCTTTTCAAGAAAGTACTCGTCTGCCTCTGAAATCACTGCATGAGAAGAACAAGTCAATAGACTGAAAAGTGAGCATCCTCCTTCATCGCCGAGTCACTCGATGCCACTAGGTCTTTTCTGTCATTGACAACAAGGGCTGTGATGTTTGCAGGAGCCTTTTTACAGGACTACTCGGAGCGTGAGAGGCTACAGAGCAGCTGTACCAGAGACACGAGGAGGGGGAAGCCCCCGGGACTCGCCACACTAATCCTGTTTCAACAGGAGCATCAATCAGCTGATGTTTAGAGAGGAGACTCAGGGGGAATGGTTACCATTAGTTATGAAAACATGAACATTGACTAATAGGTTGTAAATTATTATTAATATTAAAGGATATAGTATACTGTATATATATATAAGTTCAAACTAAAATCAGATGCATTGAATGTATTAAAGGAATGCCCCAATGTGGGAAGCACAACACAAATTCTTTGTTTAATTCATGTGTAAGAAAATCCCCACTAAAATAGTTTTTGGAGACTTGGCCCCCCAATCCCTCCCAAACCCAAATGGTAAAGAGATGGGCCGTGGTGATGTTTCCATCCACAGAACCGTTATGGTGGTTCATAGCGGAGGTTTCTCTCTCTCTCTCTCTCTCTGTGCATGAAAAGAAACAACAAACTCCATACCCAGCAACAACTCTACACCCAGATATATTCGAAAATCTGACAAAACACATCGGGATAAAGAACAGCCCTGAAAAATGTCATGTCCGTCTGTTCATCACATTTTGAGATTCTCATTCACGGAGATGGCGATCTGAATACCAATGGTGTGTCCAAGATGTGCTCAGTACATTTCACAGCAATCTGCCCAATATATTTTGATTTGTGTTATGTGTGTTAAACACATTTCATGACAAACTGTTGGTGCCTTGATCAAAGAGTTGGTTGGACCGACAGAGGAATGATGCAGTAACCATGGTTTTAATACAGCGCAGTCAGCCAGCTGCTCCTAGTGTCTAAACGCCGTCCAGCCACAGAGTCGGGCGGGTTGTACCTTTCGATAAGCTCGCTTTTTCATTTCTTACATCAAATGGAAGGCAATAGAGTCAGCTCCAGAGAAGATGCAGGAGAGCAAACCTCCTCTGCTTCTTCCCGTCTCCTGCGCTCCTCACCTCTCACACCATCTGGGGGCCCGAAAGTCAATTTGTATTGACTCAGTGCTCATTCCATTAAGTTCCTTTCTATTAGTGGTCATGATAATGAAACGGATACGAGGCGAATACACAAAGTCTGCTTTCAGTGGCGCGACTGCAACAACCATCTCTTGGAGGTAATACACTTACAATGAGTAAGTATCAGTCCCAGTCTGTGGAACTCACACCATGTACTGTTATTGCAATCTTGGACTTAAGACGTATGACTGTGCTTTAAAATAATCAGCAGGCTTTCGAATTCTACATTTGGCATAAAGATTTATCATCAATAATGATATTAGCCAGCAGCATTTCTCCGTTTAGCCAAGTTCAGTAAAATGAGAAAACAGTAGTTTGTGTGTGGATAAATAAGACATCCCATCCCATTCCAAATGAGAAACCAAATACTTCCGTACGTCTCCCTTCATGTCGCTGCCTTCTTTGATAGAATCACAGAGTCCCCGTCTCTGACCCGGCAGATTCCATCACACGGGGTAACACACCTGTATTTTGTCAGATGTTCTCATCCCATTCATCAAATGAAAAGATAACCAAGGTGGGGGGAAGGGGGGGACAGTTGGAAAGCAAAGGCAGTGGACCCGAATGACGCAGATGTGGGAGGGGAAGCAGAAAGGACCAACAAAAGGTGGTCCTGTCATAAAAATATCTTGTTTGCGTAAAACATCATGCCTCCGCATCGGGCTTTCTGATTGGTTGAAACAGGTTCCGTCCAGAAAAAAACACATCAATCCTCCTATCACACAACGGGACACAATTCCAACAGCCGTGTTACCATGGATACAGCGTTAATAAACCTGAATAGTGTGATAAATGACTTTAATTTCTCTTTTTGCATCAAACAGAGGCATCCTCACATTTCAGAATCAGTTGAAGCAGCAAACACTGTGATCCATTTCTCAATGAAGGTAAACGAATGGACACGCCCATTTTTAACGCTGACAGCAAGCAAATGCAATAAAAAGATGAATCTGCTCTCTGAAAATAACACATGCAGCCGGAGACTGCTTCTGTTTCAGCGTGTGTGATTAGAATTAGGTTTTTAAAAAAGGGGGGGAGAAAAGGCGGGGGGAGAGGGGGGGGGGGGTTAATACAGAGGCTTAAAGGCAGAAAAAGACAGATGGAGAAAAGAAGAGAGAGAGCTGAAAAGTCTCTAGGTGAAATAAAGATGAATGAGGATAAAAACCCATGTATCAAGTGAGATGGCTAGTGATGGAGAGATAAGGAGAAAATGGAGGGGCAGGGGGAGGGGTGACACCGACAGCTGAAAAAAAGGGAGAGCGAGAGAAAAAGAGGGAAAGGCGCTCAGACAAGCGGAGCATCGACAATGAAGGCTAACAAAGAGAATCCCAATGCAGCCATCAATCACTGAGCCGCTCAACTCTCCTCACTCTCGTACCCCCCCACCCACCCCAACCCCTTGCCACTCCCACCTACTCCTCCATCCATCCATCCGTCCGTCCGGACATCCATCCATACATCCGTCCATCCATCCATCTGTCCGTCCATCTGTCAGTGCATTCTCCAAAACAACACCAACCCTGCTGTGTGTGTCCTCTCCCCCCGTCGACCCAAACAACCTGCTTATTTATGCGCCCCTTCGTAAAAAAACAAACATAAAAGGCTTATATAATGGCTGTTATTATGGTGAGCAGACACATAGATGGTGTGATTCGTTCCTCCTGGGAAATGAAACAATGAGGAAAAGCGGACGATGAAACATAAAGACAAAGATGTGAGGTTGTTTTTTTTCCTTCTGGGGGACATGTATGTGTGCTGTCTTCTGTCTCTGCCCACCGCACAAAGGACCCCCACGACGGCGAGAGGAATGCACGGACAGAACAAAAGGCACGACTGATTAACACAAACGAGATGAACAACTACTCGTGTATCTTACCTTTCTGGCTCTGAGAATCATCCATGTTTTCCTCCATCGTGTCTAGGTACAGTCCCTTTGTCTGTGCAGTGTGAGGCTAGCTCTCCGCTTGGTGTGCGTGTGTGTGTGTGTGTGTGTGGGGGAGGCAGTGTGTGAGAGGGTTTTTTTTTATCTCCCTGTAGATGATGGAGGCTCAGGGAAGTCCCTGTTTCAATTCTCTGCTCTCTCTCTCTTTGCACTGCCTCTTTGGGCTTTTCTATTTTCCTGCCTCTGTAATTATCTATGGATTTAGCTTTCAATACAGATATTGATTCTAATTAAAAATGTAATTTATTTTGTATCAAAAAGATAAAAAACAAGTGAAATCCAATATCCTTTCCTTGATATACTGGATTTCACTGTGTTTAACAGGGGGAGCACACACATTCCGTACATTTTACTTTACATTACATGTCATTTATCTGATGCTTTTATCCAAAGCGACTTCAATAAGTGCGTTTTAACCATAAGGAAAGAAACTGTGCAAAAAGTGCAATTTCGTTAAATTTACAACTTGCTATAGATAAGAGCAATTTGTTAGTCTTTTTAGTCAAGGTTTGGATTATTTTATAAAGAATAAAGTGTATCTGTTCATTCACTGAATAAGGTATCAGAGATACAAGAAAGCTTTTATAGACAAAAAAGAACAAGCTGAAAGAACCATTTAAATTGCTGCACTCATCTGAGGGAAATAGACTGAAAGCGAACAGCATGATGAGCCCTGAAACACAAATAAATCTGTGATGTGTAGGACAGTGAAGACAGAACAGGTTTACCATCACAAAGGAACACATCATGAGCCGCTGTAAAACATACCATCAACCAATCTCTTACGTCAATAAAAGATAAATATGAATACAATTAAAAAAGCTGATTATGTACCTTACAAAAGAACTAACTATTTGTTAAACGTTGATCTAAGTAAATGTTTGTTTTGTATTTTATGAACACAACTTTAAGGAGGGGCTGGCCCATGATGGGCTTGATCCCTCACATAAATAAATAGCTACCAGACCTTCGGGGGGGGGGGGGGGGTTGCTTTTTAGGGGGATTAATAGTCTCATTAGTCACCGGGAACCCCACCTTCCATACAATGACCACTACCCCATGACGCCCTACTCCGTCCCCAACACATCCACCCTCCATCCCCATGACGCCATACTCCCTCCCAAATACATCCACCCTCCATCCCCATGACGCCCTACTCCCTCCCAATTACATCCACCCTCCATCACCATGACGCCCTACTCCCTCCCAATTACATCCACCCTCCATCACCATGACGCCCTACTCCCTCCCAATTACATCCACCCTCCATCCCCATGACGCCATACTCCCTCCCAATTACATCCACCCTCCATCGCCATGACACCCTACTCCCTCCCAATTACATCCACCCTCCATCGCCATGACGCCCTACTCCCTCCCAATTACATCCACCCTCCATCCCCATGACGCCATACTCCCTCCCAATTACATCCACCCTCCATCGGCATGATGCCCTACTCCCTCCCCATTACATCCACCCACCATCCCTATGATGCCCTACTCCCTCCCCAACACATCCATCCTCCATCCCAATGACATTTTGAATAAATACATAAATATTAAATCAATTTAATCATTTCATGGTACTTTTATTTCATAAGTACACAATTATTTATTTCATGGTACTTTTATTTCATAATGGCACTTTTATTTCATAATCCCACTTTATTTCACGTTCTTATATGCAAATCAGGGGGCGTGGTTATCTCTCACATTCAGAACAACAGAGCCGTGTGCAAAAAAAGGCTGGCACTGAAAGGGCTAGAAATAGGCTAGGTTAGTTGTAGCCTTCTTATAAAGCTACTGTCTATGATTGTAGTAGCAGATAAGGTGCAATGTCTGAGAAAAGTATCTCAGACATTGCGGCTGCCAACCGCCTCGATGGGATGGAAACCACTACCACCTACAACCAAACACCACATAGATCTGCCGAAGTGGGAACCGCAAGCACAAGAACCCCTGTCCAAGGTAATGTTAATCCAAAGTCGAAGTTAACTACTAACACAATTAACGTTAGCGTTAGCCTATCTAGTTTAATGTCCGTGTATATTCAGTATAGACAGGGCTGGACTGGTAATCGGGCATACCGGGCAAATGCCTGGTGGGCCGACGCACTTGGGGGCCGGTCAATAGGCGTATACAATTTTTTTTGCCCATAAAGCAGGGACAGCGGCCTATTGGTTCATTTTCCATACTGACACTGGGCTGGCCCAATCATCTCTTAGCAGGCTCCACCCCTCCCTCTCCGTGTGTCAGTTAGACGCATTCAGTGGCTCAGAGCCAGAAAGAAATGTGTGGATTAGGATGGAGAAACAAAAACTTAAGAGCAAGGGGGGTGCGGAGAAATTGCGGGCCAAAAAAAAAAATCTAGAGGTTGATGCCTCAACATGTTTAAAAAATAACCGACATGTTTAGTGCTGTAGCTTCAGTTTCCAAAACTACTACAGTACCTGACGACATTTTGCAGAAACATAGGGTTGCCAACTCTCCCAACCCCAAATCAGGGACACTTTCGCGGGCTGGCGGGGGGTGCTAGCAGTCGGCGGCCGGGCTGGCACAATCTATTTTTTCTTTGCAGCGCCAGCCTCACTGCTCATTTCAACAGATAGGACAGCTCTCACCCGGCACAACTTAAGACACGGTTAGTTTTATTGCACAATGATAGACAGTACAACAAGCGTGCACACTATGGATACAGTATAGTTTACGTATAGTTTATTAAGGTTATGAATTTAAACTCTGCTCGCAAAATAGCCGGTAAACAAACACCAGTCTCAGATTAAAAGTTATGAACACTCATCCTAGTTATACTATCGTGTATATAACCGCTACGGAAAAGTGGATCGAAGCGAAGCATTTCACAGTGTGGCCGAGAACAGGCTGCTGTCTGCGGCGTGAGATGAGGCTGACCGCCCCGTGCTGAGGGCATCAGATGGTCCCGTTAACTACACCTCACGTCTCCGACATCCTCCATGTAATTTTTTACGATGGCTGAATGTTAACAAACCGACCACAGAAATGTTGCTTAAACACCAAATTTCCCGCCTGAAAATGTCCTAAAATGATATTCCGTCCCTTGAATATGGTAGTATTTATAAACTTGGACAGGCGAGCCCGGACTTCAAGGCATATGAAGGAAGGGCATATATGCATTGCGCTGTTCAAAATCAGCGCTTTTTGCTTCCGCCTTCCGGTGTAACTGAGATTCTCTCACACTGTATACTGAGATGCTCTCACGTTGTATAGTGAGATGGCATGAGTGTCTCAATAGTGTGTATGAGAGTGTCTCAGTAGTGTGTATGAGAGTGTCTCAGTAGTGTGTGTGAGAGTGTCTCAGTAGTGTGTGTGAGAGTGTCTCAATAGTGTGTATGAGAGTGTCTCAGTAGTGTGTATAAGAGTGTCTCAGTAGTGTGTGAGAGTGTCTCAGTAGTGTGTGTGAGAGTGTCTCAATAGTGTGTATGAGAGTGTCTCAGTAGTTAAGTCCTAAACGGCCCCTCATATTAAAATACTGACAGCTAAACGGTGTAAAAGTGTGTCTGTGTTTCACTGAACAGTCTGTAGCTGCCGTTGTCTGAAAAACACAGATGTTGCGTTCACGTGAAATTCGCCTCGCCAGCCTTATGCTGCATTCGAAGTTGTTGTAAAAGTACCCTTTTCCCATTGTTTTAGAGCTGACTATCGTTTCTTTTTTTTACTAACTATAATATATATACTATATATAAAAACATTTTTGTGTTAACACCCGGAAAATGTTGGTTGTGATGGGGGGGTGTCAAGGGTAAATTGTGCCTTTGTTATAGGGCTGGGTGATATATCGCTATAAACGACTATATCGATATATTTTTTAATGGGATATGGAATTAGACAATTTCGCATACATCGATATATTTCAATTTGCGCTCTGAAAGCAAGCGGAGCGCTCTGCACTGCTTCTCGCCCTCGCCCCGCCCATCCTCTTTGACGCGCAGAAGGGGGAGGGGCATCACACGCAGAGAGAGGGGGGGGGAGGGCAGGGACACACACTTCAACAAACATGGAGGAAGCAACAACGTCTGCGCAGCGTGCGGAGGAGGAATTGGTTCGTTAAAAAAAAAAAAACAGTGGCTCAGTAATTTGGAGATGGTTCGGATTTAAAGTATCCGATGAACAACAAAACAACGTTATATGTAGTGCCATAAACAGGTTACAGTAGGGCTGCGAACTGTCCCGTATTACCCGGCACATCCCGAATTATCGGCAATTTTGATTCGTCCCGGCCGGGGCAGCTCCAGTCCTGATTACCAATCACAGCCTGCTAAGTCAATGACGCGCGAAAAATGCTCCTGAAAACGATTGACCCGAGATATGAGCTTCCCAGTCGCAACTACTTTGCAAGAGAAGCACTGCCAAAAATGTATACTGAAGTCAGGCAGAGCCTTGCTGACCGGCTCGCTAATGTTTAATTTAATTTATTATTTATTCATTTTTATTTATTTGATTTTGCAACTCCTTACTGAAATAGCTGGTTTCAATTAAACGACTGATGACATGTCATATTTGGCTTTAACTTTGACATTTGTGTTCAGGTTTTCTTCCGTTTAATGTGGAGAAAATATCGGGATATATACCGTATATCGATATCCAGCAAAAATATACCGGGATATGACTTTTGGTCTATATCGCCCAGCCCTACTTTGTTATACCATGGCTGTTGTTGGGTGAAATTGTAGATGCATTGGTCAATTGGTCACTAACCTGATGAAGTTGTTAACAAATAAATAAAATATGTGCCTGGTCACTTAACATGTTGATTTCGAATAATGTGGTTACTATTGGATTATTGTCATAAATGGCTTTCGGTCATGTTAGAATATCTTAGGGCTGGGCGATATATCGGTATAAACAAATATATCAATATATTTTTTAATGGGATATGGAATTAGACAATTTCGCATACATCGATATATTTCAATTGGCGCTCTGAAAGCAAGCTGCCGACCCGGAGCGCTCTGCACTGCTTCTCGCCCTCGCCCCGCCCATCCTCTTTGACGCGCAGAAGGGGGAGGGGCATCACGCGCAGAGGGGGGAGGGGCAGGGACACACACACTTCAACAAACATGGAGGAAGCAACAACGTCTGCGCAGCGTGCGAAGGAGGAATTGGTTTGTTAAAAAAAAGCAGTGGCTCAGTAATTTGAAGATGGTTCGGATTTAAAGTATCCGATGAGCAACAAAACAACGTTCTATGTAGGGAGTGCCATAAACAGGTTACAGTAGGGTTGCCAATCGTCCGGCATTACCCGGGACATCCCGAATTATGGGCAACTTTGATTTGTCCCGGCCTGACCAGCTCCAGTCCCGATTACCAATCACAGCCTGCTAAGTCAAAGACGCGCGAAAAACTCCCGGTTGTTGTGAAGTTGTGACGTATCTGTTCAAATGAGCAGTGAGGCTGGCGCTGCTCATTCTGCGCTGCCCCCCCCCTAAAACAACGGCACAAACTGCTATACGAAGAGTGTGTGAAACTGCGCGCTGCAGAAGCCGCGCGCCAGAAACAACCCGAACAAGCTCCAGCCCCGAAACAAAGCTCCCTGCAAACCTCATTTTCCCGCAGTGTGCCTTATGAAAAGAAAAGTGACACGTGGTGTACTATAACGAAAGCTGTGTCCTATCACATTGCTAAAGATATGGTCCCGGTCCCAACTATTGAACAAGTCGGATTCAAAATGCTCCTGAAAACGATAGACCCGAGATATGAGCTTCCCAGTGGCAACTACTTTGCAAGAGAAGCACTGCCAAAAATGTATCCTGAAGTCAGGCAGAGCCTGGCTGACCGGCTCGCTAATGTGACCCATTTTGCATTGACCAGCGTCCTACATGAGCGTGCACCTTATGGAGCTTTGTTTTCAAAAAATACTCCTGTTATACACTATTTATGTTTAAATATTATTATTTGAACGGCTGAACATTTGTTTATTGTTTCATTTAATTTATTATTTATTCATTTTTATTTATTTGATTTTTCAACTCCTTACTGAAATAGCTGGTTTCAAATAAACGACTGATGACATGTCATATTTGGCTTTAACTTTGCTTTGACATTTGTGTTCAGGTTTGCTTCCCTTTAATGTGGAGAAAATATCGGGATTTATACCGTATATCGATATCCAGCAAAAATATACCGGGATATGACTTTTGGTCTATATCGCCAAGCCCTAGA
This sequence comes from Pungitius pungitius, assembly GCF_949316345.1. Lineage (NCBI taxonomy): Eukaryota > Metazoa > Chordata > Actinopteri > Perciformes > Gasterosteidae > Pungitius > Pungitius pungitius. The sequence continues at coordinate 5,921,339 of NC_084908.1, forward strand.
ATATCTTACTTTTTTTTTTTAAACGTGTCCCTAAAGATTTTAGTTCAGGTTATAGATTGACTACTTTAAAACAAAGTAAACCATCTAATGTAGGTACAGTCTTTATAGACATCATTATTATTCAATCCAGCGGCTAATTGTTTTACAAATCCTATTAACATAAGGGATGAGAAATGCCATTTGTATTTGATCAAACCCTTTGAAGGTGCATGGTGCTGCCATAATGAGTACACCTGGTGGATTTAGGTAACTTAGTTAACTTCCTTGCTCAAGGAAAGAATGACCTGTTATCCACTTTGTCATGTCAGGGATTTATATAAGGTGCTGTAACTTTGTTGCTCCAGAATTACAGGGTTACCTGTTTGATTATAGCCAATCCGCTCCTCCAGACACCACTACGATACTGGGACTAGCCCAAACCATGAAAAACAGAAAAAAAGACCATTATCCCACCTTCAAAATATGTCAATATCATTTTGCCTTCAGTATATAGTGTAGCAAGGTATTCTTCAGTATTATTATAGTTACATTTTAGGGGACCCCCCAAGAGTCCTAAGTCATTTCGAACCCTGCGTAGAACCATCCAATAGATGAAATGGTTCTTAAGAAGTTCTTTGTAGAACCCACTGCCATTTAAGAACCTTTCTTTTCTGGGTGTTGGATTGTGGTTTTTTTGGGAAATACAGATATTTTGAATGTTTTTTTGAATCGCTCTTAGTCAGGACTCTCTTAAGACCTGTTGTTGTCCTCGGGCCACAGAGACACCAGATCACAGGATCACTGAGCCACGCAAACTCCTCCACCACGTTAAGGTGGCGATTCACGGGGGAGACTTTTTTTTTTTTTATGGGAAACCCAGAAAGGAGGGGAAAAACCCACGGCCGAATTGAAGCCAAGTCCAGGCATTTAACTTTTTACTTTTGAGGACCCGCCTTCTCATTCATTGATAAATATCATGCAAAGGGAAAACTTGTTATATAGAAAAAGAAAAACACTTACAGGGAATAAAAGTTTTCCGTTTGCATGACATTTAGCAATGAATGAGGAGGTGGCTCCCTGCCTGGACCTGGCAGGGCGGCTCCCTGCCAGGTCCAGGCAGGGAGCTGAAGCGCGGCTGGACGGGGACCGGGCGGTAGATGGATGAGCTGATGAGATTCTTACTTCTGCATCTAACGCGTCATTTTTTCCAACTCCATACGCCGGCCCTGAATCCGTCACCCAAAAGGGCCTCGTCTTATTTTTTAAGTCGAGCAGCCAGAGCCTTTGTTTCGATCTTTAGCAGTTTGTGCTTTGCAGCCAACTGGTTGTTTTTGGCGCGCTCCTCTTGGAGAGAAGCGTTGGTGCAGAGTAACCCTGTTACTTCAGACTCCAAGAACTGTTGTTTGTTTTTCAGTTTGTTGGATGTCTTCATTCATTGATAAATATCATGCAAAGGGAAAACTTGTTATTATGCTATTTGATATTAGTCCTATATTATCGTCTATGATATTAGAAAAAGAAAAACACTTACAGGGAATAAAAGTTTTCCGTTTGCATGACATTTAGCAATGAATGAGGAGGTGGCTCCCTGCCTGGACCTGGCAGGGGGGCGCTGTCAACCCCAGGTGTTATTGGGGCTGAAGCGCGGCTGGACGGGGACCGGGCGGTAGATGGATGAGCTGATGAGATTCTTACTTCTGCATCTAACGCGTCATTTTTTCCAACTCCATACGCCGGCCCTGAATCCGTCACCCAAAAGGGCCTCGTCTTACTTGTAAGTCCAGCAACCAGAGCCTTTGTGAAGAATGGCAATGATCAATGATCACTCTGAAGTTCTATGTGAGTGACACATGACTTGATGATGTCATCGCATTCCGTTGCCACGGAATTCCCCCCCCCTCCCCCTCCTGAACGTGGTGATGCATTCCCTGATTGCAGTAGCACACAACAATACCCACTATATACTCACATATATATATGTATATATTACACATAGTGGGTTATATATATATATATATATATATACTAAAATTACTTTAAAGAGAGAAAAAAATCTTCTTTTGACCATGATAAAAATCCAGAGTATTTTTTTTTACCTTGCACACTATGTTAAAATTGGATGTCAGCGTACCAAAATACAAAGACAGTGAAATTTCCAAAAATGTGTTGGCAACCAGTGGCGTATCCAGAACATTTTTACTGGGGTGGCCAAGATGGGACACAAAGCTAGTGTGGGGTGGCCATGGTAGATGGCGCGGACCCCATTTAAGCAGCAATTTAACAGAACCTATATACAATCCGTGACATATACATAAACTATTGTAACAAAAACCAAACAATTCTTAACTCCAAACAAAGTATATACTATGAAGTAATGTAATGTAAACCTATAAACTCTCATGAACAATAGAGGATTCTAATAATAGTAACAAAGTCCAATAGAGGTAGCTAGTTCTTGCTTTTGCTCATTCTGCTGCTACAAAATGCTTTCACATAGGGCCAAGACCACAAGACAAGACTTAAAGTCCAATGCAATGCCACCAGACCAAATATAACTAGAGGGTTAAGGTGCTTCTTCATAATGTAACTTGTGAAAATTGTACATAAACAGTTGTAACATAAACCAAGCAAACCTTAACAACACAAAAACAAGACCATTAGACAAATTCTGGGGTCATCCATCTTATCAGATGAATTTGCCTGTTTTGGTGATTGGTAGCAAAAAGTTTAATAAATTTGTCCATGTCCAGGGACTTTGCTCTTCTAGCCTCAATGCTGAGAACACCCAGGTTGCTCAGTCAGTCATCTGTCATTGTTGTGCAAATGGGTCTTGATGAGTTTAAGAGCTGAGAAGCTGCGCTCACATGCGGCACTGCTTACCGGGAGGGCAATGGCTATCTTGCACAGACGAAAAAGCTTGTGAAAAACATCCTTATGAGTATGACACTGCAAGTTCAACAATACCGGACAAGTTTGGCATTCCACTTTGCTGTTTCCTTTGCAAAAGCCTCCTTGTCTGGTGGAGTTCATGACTGAGATCTTCAGAGTCACTTTCATAAATGTCTCCCAGGCGAAAGACTGCTTCCTCTTGAAGGAAACATCTGCTTTTGGGGTCCAAAGCTTGTATTCCTCTCATTATTTCACAATTGTCTTTGGAGAAGCGCCTGTCTAACTCTCTAAGTATGGTGTCCACAATGAGGTAGAAGATCGTCCTCCTAAAGGAATCCTTGTCACCATCGTTACATTTGCGCTGACCCAATGTAGAGGTTATGACAGACCCACCAAGTCAGGAATTTGAATGCAATTTGCTCTGCCTCTGCCTATTTAAACATCTAAAAAAATGTGAACTGTGAAGATGAGCTAATTGATACAAACAAAAAGCCCTTTATCTCCAAGAGCAAATAGTCTTTAAACAGCCCTTACATCACAGAGCAAATAAATAAGTTACAGCTTGTTCTTGTGTTATAGCTACTTAAATCTAGACTGTCACACTATATTCCAGACACTGTTAGCTCTATTGAACACACATCTGCAAACAAACACCCTCAGTCTTCAGTCCAGAAAACAGCGTTTCATATTTCATGGCGGTATCCTAATAATTAAAAAAAATAAAATGCTAACGTTCAACGCTCAACTTGGTTTGCAGGCTGCTAAGCTAGCCAGCTAGTGCAGTGTAGTTCGACTTTTAGCTGCTACTTAGTGCTAGATAAAGTTTTCCTACACATTCAGAGGGAACAACGATACAACTGAACATTAAATTACCATACCTCTCAATCGACAGATTCCGGCGTTTTTATCGTTGTTGTATCGTCGCTGTTGTAAACTATGACCGTCCTCCTGTTTCACGGACCAGCGGCAGGTGCAATGCGCTAATCTCATGGGTCACCTGACCTGCATGGCCAAACGTCCGATGAACAGAAATCAGCTCTCACAGCTTCAGTACGACCATTACTGTGTTAGTTAAAAATGTAAAACTGGCCCTAAATCAGTTGTTCAGCTGTCATCATTGATTGACAGCATTTCTCTTGTTTCTTGTGTTGACGAACTTGACCAACTACCTATCAGATCTGGGGTGGCCACAGGGGTGGCCAATGAGCTTTCGGGGGTGGCCACGGCCCCCCAGAATCGCCATTGTTGGCAACCCTACAGAAACATTAGGTGAACATAGCACATGGAGGAGGAGAGGTGACTAGCCATAGCGATAGCGCTGCTTGCGGCTCGCAGGCAGCAGAGGAGAAGGTGCAGCAGGTGTCAGTGTGACAGTGAAGTCCAGGAGGGGCAGAGTGAGCAGGAGAGTGTCATTGAAACGGTAAGCAAGCAGGTAGCTACATGAACAGGGAGGGAGTGTTAATCAGGGCGGTGCATGAGGACAGTGTGTGTGGGCCTGGCTGGGCCACAACGAAGGTGATGACGATTTAACTGTTAACTCATGTAATGAATATTATAATAAGGCAACAAACATAATCGTTGTCGGTTGTTGCTATTATAAAGTCTGAGTGTCCGGTTGTCATTTGTCAAATTGTCACTTAAAAGTTACTGCAATGGCCACTCAGTTAGCTAAAGTCAAATAACACAGAATAAGCTATTTTGCACTGTTTTTGTAGCTAGCAGAGTTGAGAGTTCACTTATTCAATTGCAACTTGGGATATTCTAATGTAAACATTTAAAACTCATAACGGCCCCTTCTTCTCTAGAAAGAAACTTAAATGATGCCATTTGATTATTTTAATTATTACTCGCCCACAACGAGTTACACTTTAGGAGGGGTAGCTAACGTATGTTATTTGGGGGTTAAAAACCCACTTTGCATTTTGAAAGCTGTATATTCAACTAACTAGATATTTTCTATTGTTTCTTCTGAATTTCCAATATCATTAATATGCAATATTACGGCAAGTGAATACTCTAAATTGTATATACTATCAGGACGTTTTGTGTGAGTAATTTGTTTGTATATGTTTTTTTTATCTCAACAAATAGAGGTAAATGTTGTTTGGTGTCATAATCAGACAGTTGATGGACCCCATTGACTTCCATAGTATTTTTTTTTTCCTACTATGGAAGTCAGTGGGGTCCATCAACTGTCTGATTACCAACATTCTTTCAAATATCTTTCTTTGTGCTTAGCAGAATAAAAAAATCATACAGGTTTTAAACAACTTGATGGTGAGTAAATGATGACACAATTTTCATTTTTGGGTGAACTATCCCTTTAAAACAAAGTAACCTATACTTGCAATTGATAACTGGTCCATGGCACTTACAGTAGTTCTCAGCTTTGTATGGGTTTTTGGGAACGGAACAGTAGATATGCAGATCTACAGGGACTGCAAGGATAGTGTACTGGTTGGTGGTTGTGTCCGACCGATTGTGGTGGGCCGGTCTGAGCAAAAATGCCAGGGCCTTTTTTTTTGTCCCAGTCCAGCCCTGAGTATAGAAGTATTGTACTAAGTCCAAATGTGGGTGTGGTTGACACATTTCAATTATAAATCTACTGGTATGTTAGAATAAGAGAATAGAAACACGTCCAAAACATTGTGGTATCATTAACGTAGCGAGCTAACGTTACTTCAACTAGCTAGCTAGCCAACATTAACTGTAGCTTAACGTTAAGCGCCATTTTCACGAGTGACGCAGAGATCGCTTGTGTTTCCCCAGCAGTTTAACGGCAGGTGAAAGTGGTCCTGTCAGAAAAACAGTAAAGTAATTTCATATAACGTTATGCTATTAGCTTGCGCTAAGGAGTTTCCCAGTAATATTAACGATATCCCAGACACGGTTAACGTCACGTTACTCGGCCTTTTTAAATCAAGGAACTTTGGGTGTTTTTTCTCTGCGTCTGTATGACGATATAGACTATTCAGAACGGGTTAGAACCCCTCAGGCCGATAACGGTACAGATCCACTTTTGCTAGAAATAAATCCGACGCCTATTTTTCACGCGAGACGCGAGGGCCTTGGAAGCGTTTCTAGGCAAAATAGAATAGGAAAATATGTTTATATGTCATCTAGACACAAATACATATTAATAAATGACATATTGATGTTTGAAAGTCTAGGTTTTGATATAACATTGTTACAGTGTGGGTTGCAAACGCTGATCTCACAACCAAAGATAAACTAATGTTAACGTTACACGAAATGAACGTAACTTTCTAGCAGTGGTGAAAGAAGTATTCCGATCCTGCAATATTACTGAAGTAAAGGTGCTGATTCTATACTGTGATAATTCTCCAAAAAGTATTAAAAACATTACTTGAATAAAAGTTTGCAAGTATCATCAGCTAATGTTGAATAGGCAGCTAAATGTATTGCTTGTACATTTAAATGTTCCCAGTTAGTGTTATCTTATTCTAATATTTCGAGATGAATATTCCTGCTGCATTCATGTGTATTTTGCATCTATAAAATTAGATGTTTAAGGTTGTGCTTATGTTAACTTCTGTACATACTGTTGGATAGTTTTGTGTACAGCAAATATCATATTCTATAAGATCAGCATATATTATATGAACAAGCCAAATTGGAATTAACAGCTGCTGGACTTGGAGTGAAACTGATCGCATTTCAAGGTAGTACTATGATTAACTGATGTGGGGTTTATCGGGGAGTTAAAGGGTAACTATTTTTTTCCAACCTATACCCTATGTTCCTATGTGTTTGTGTCTAAGTGACTAATGGGAACAACAATCTTTGACATTGGTCCAGTTGTATTTACCTTCACGAAAGTGCTTGTATTCCCATTGACATGCTCAGATTAGTATTTTAAGTCTCTGACAACATTATGAAAAGGATTCTTAAGGAGGTTGACATTTCTGTTAAAGAGTAGGATCCTTTTTTTGTCAGACATTTACAATATCAATCTGTCAGCGGCAAAACAAGCACTTTTGTGAAGGTAAATACAAGGATGGACAATTGTCCTATTAAATGTAGCTTAAGCGCACGTTCAGTCAGGAAGACAACCAGTCTGACTCTGTTCACCTCCTTTGTAATGACTCTAGCAGCTGATTGGGGGTGTGCACATTTTAGTAACCAATCTGGCTGTCAGCTGTAATTTCAGCGTGTAGCTGAAGCGACCCACCTCCACCCCAGTCACCTCCAGTTGGCATCAGCGTTGTTCTTGGTTCGTCATTAGGTTGCTGCTCTTCCTTACACCACCTCCATCAGTGTCTGGACTCCAGGGGGATTGGGCTAATTGGACCTCACTATCCCTGCCTTCGGAGATAGTACGTCATGATGGAGTCCAATCGCCAAAGACCTTGCACAATTCTATCGGCAGAGACCCTGCCATCTGCCTGGATTTATTTCATCTCATACTATCCACAGGTTTAATTGACATACACAGAAATGTCTAACAAGGCGTCCATTATCAGATGCTATTGGGTGAATAGGGACTTAAATTGATGCCAAAGTCATATTCAAATGTCCTTATAAACATCCATGTTGCTTTAAGATGATTTGTGTTAATATCTGTAAACTCTTCTGTTTGCCCAGTGTTGCTGAAGCTTCTTCTGTTGACACTCAGAGTGAGCAAGCAGTAAATACTTCAAGCAGGACAGAGGAGCCATCTTGTAGCATCAGTGAAACTAGCACAGAGAAGCAGTCCTGGTCCTGTAGCTTCAGTGAAGCCGTGAAAGTGCCGTTAGATTTAGGTGAAGGAAATTCACTGCTAGGGAGAATGCGAAAGTTATTAACTTCTCTGCCGTTCAGCATTTTAATCCAATTTGTGTTATAATTGTATCTTTACTGTTGATTGGAAGTCTGAACCAGACGCAGAGAAAGCTGCAAAGCTATACTATACTAAGTCAAAATTACTTTCTGAAATGAATGAAAGAATGGACCTGCGGGACTCCGCAGAAGACCAGGAAAGATCTTTAATTTCGACCTACAAGGCTCCGAAGACAGAGTGGGCTAGCCCTCTCAATTGTAAATTGGAAGGTACTGCTGTGTCAATGTTGGAAAATATAAAAAATTGTTTTCCATATAATTTACTCAAAACCTGTAACATCTTTCCAAGGGGGATGCAGCTGTCGGAGAGAGATTTAACAGGTTCTTCCTCTCAAAGGTGATGACCCTTCTCCAGTTTGGATTGCACATAAATTTAGGTATGTTGGTTTGTGTTGAGGAATGGTGACTTTCATAAAGTTATTGCTCAGCACTTCTACAAATGTAGAAATCCTACTGCATTTTGTACCGGGAACACGAGCCTCACACGGATGTTTGATGGAGAACCAGATCACGCAACTCCATCAACAGCTCCATTCATTCTGGATAGTCACATGTTCCTGGTGGCAGGTAAGATATGTGCCTACTGTGAGGTCTGAACTGAAAAAAACTTTCAGATGTTTTCTCAAACCATTAATGTCATGACCCTGTTTATCTGGCCTTAGTCCTGCAATAGTCCATGTGTTGTGTGGGGGATCACCAGAAACTACAACAATCCAAATTGCGGATTGCCCCGATATTGAAATCCGCACTACTATCCAGTCGGTAAGAACTTTGGTTGTTATCTGTCAAATTAAGATTAGTTTGTTGTAATATCAGGTGATGATTGAACTGATGCATGACATTTTGTGACATAAGTGCTTTATATTGTGGCCAAAAGACTTCTGTTTGAATATGAAGACATTGCACTTAACATTGCGCACAATATTACGGTCTCGTGGTGTCACAAAATGGCATGCATCAATTTGATTATAACCTAATATAAAAGTAATTTAATTTACATTTTTTTGTTGAATGTCATACATGTCACTCATATTACTTATATGTTGGCATCTAGCTGGAGGGCAGTGCTGAGTTGACAAAGAGGAAGAGAACGGGGTCTTTGACCTTGCCCTGTCCTGGGACCTACCGGGTGTTACCAAAACAAACCGGAAGTGGCTGCATGGGCGGCTTCTATTCCATGCTGTGAGTGATGGTGCACGCTTACCTTTTTTAAACTGCAGATTTAATACTATGCTAAATAATGTCTGTTCTGTGGGTGCAAAGGTTGGAATCTTTAAATTTATTGCTCAAATGAAAAACATTTTTCTCTGTATAAACTTGAGTTATATGTAGAGGTTTATTTTGTTTGTTGTATGTTTGCTTTTTATGCTGTTTTGCCATTGAAGGTGATTTCACGATCAAGCCGTCAAGTAAAGCAGCTAAGAAAAGGACTAAAGGAGACCATGGTTTGGCCCCTTCTCAAAGATAGCGGACATCATTCCCACATTTTTCCCAAGGAATTCAGAGGCTGCTCTCAGTTCTCATGTGAAGTGAAGATAGATTAGATTCAACTTTAATGTCATTGCACAGGGTACAAGTACTGAGGCAACGAAATGCAGTTTAACATCCAACCAGAAGTGAAAAATAGCAAAAAGTGCAGAGTATGTGCATATGTAAAGTGATTAAATAGATATGTACAGTAAGAAATAGTTGTGCTCTCTCCTATCGTCTCCTCTGTAGTCTCTGCAGCTCCGGTGTTGTAATTCCGCTTCAAGGAACACGGCGCCTTATTGGGACTTAATCTTATTCACCGTAACCCCCAGTTAGACGAGTCCATACATACCCTTCTCATCTCCGTGTGTTGTAACTCTGTCCGACGGCCCCAACCTGCTCCATCTAGCCTACTGCTCCCAATAAGTGACAAAATAACGCCAACATGTTCCTATTTACACAGCGTTTGTATGGACATATCTAACTCAGGGGGTTACAGGGAATAAGAAAAAGTCCCAATAAGGCGCCATTTTCCTTTTAACACAAGTACATCATATCAACTACAGGTGCAATGTCTTTTAGTTAGATATAAGTGCACTTAAATATTATTTTGTGTTTTGCAGTTAATCATACAAAAGATCTTGTGGCCTGTGATGGAAGAGGAGGAGGAGGATGAGAAAGAAGTCGTCTGTTTGGAGGACGAATGAAAATGGTAACGATAGTCTTATCTTTTCTTTTTCTGTTCTAACATCATCCTAGTCTGTGAATACATTCGTAATGGCTTTCCATCATAACCTATTTTTATTTTCAAGTGTGTACTTTTAATGCGACAGAGGACCAACTAGGTTAACACTAATCATTTAATAGCTTCCTGTACACAGATCAAAAGACTCCTCCAATTCTGGACAGGATGGGAGCTCCTCCCCAGTGAACCAACGCTGGAAGTGGTCAGGAGTGACTTTCCCAAGTCTTCAACGTGTTTAGAAACACTTCGTCTTCCTGCACACCACAAAGACTACGAAGCTTTTGCTAGTGACATTCAGGCCTGCTTCAACTCCACTGACACAGGCTTTGGTCTTATTTAGGATGGACTCACTGTCACAAGTTACTTAAACAAAACCAGATCTTTTTCCATTATGTTCATGGGGTGGGGATTTTATCACAGACCATTACGGTTCCATTTCTTGGTCTAGTTCAGTCACTCAGGTTCACAATAAATGTTGGCCCAGCTAGATGTGCTCCAAACAAAAAAGTGCAGTGCCGTTTTTAAACTGTAAACGTTTTATATTCTGCTTTTAAATCTTTGTTTTGCTTGATTTGCTAAACTCTACCATGGCTATGGAACTTGGAGTTTAAGAGTTTTCTGTAGACCAAACTCTAAATGAGAAGACAATCTGAGACATGCAATGAAACAGGCAAAGATATTTCACTTTTTCGAACAAATAAAAGCATGTTAATGAATATCGCCTCCTTTTTATGTACAGTACACCAGAATGTAATGTACTGGAGATAAAAACACTTTGTGCACAGACATCGCGTTTGGCTCAAAATTCACACCCTTAAAAACCAAAACAGCAATGTAGAATGTAGCCTAAGTTTTCCTGATGAAACTGTGCTTGACCTAAGGTTCTGGGTTTAACATGCCTTTGAGTGTCTGAACAGTTTGAATGTAAACTGCCAATGCTTCACTGAATTGAACATTACAGTTTGGTAGGCCTGCAAGTTCATGTTCACTCAACGCCCGCAGGAGCTGGATCTCAGGAACACTGACAAAAGATGCACCGGGAGTGTGTGGTCCTTCCCAGGCGACGCCATAATCCTCATCAACCTGAAATACAGGTGTTCAGGCCATTATACAGGGGGTAAATCATTTTAATTGAGGCAGGGCATAAGATGGTATACATTACTTGATCATCATCATGAACGTTATTCAACAGTTAGCAGAATAGAAAAGTTATGGCTCATGAGCCCTCCTCTGGTGAGTTATGGCTGATTGCCACCTAAGTAGAGACCCATGAGACAAAGAGTGTGACTACGGTGAAAAGTCAGCTGGATTTCAGGTCATGATGGCATATTAAAATTATGTTAAACTGGTTAAGAAAGATCAGTAAAACTCCTGACTATCACCTCAAGCACCGCCTAAATTTAAATATTATTTGAAATCGAGTATACGGTGGAGGATTTTTCTCCAGGTTTCTTCCACTTTTAATGATGTGTTTAATTGTTATCTTCATACCTTTGGTTATGAACACTCCTTGCGGTAATATGAGAGTTCCTGTTCTCCCCGCGGGTTTGTACCATGAAATGAAAAACCATAACATTCTCACCCCCCTTGTCAGATCTGTTTGGAAAAAAATTACCTTTCTCTGAAGATGACTATCCAACATAATTGTACCTGTGTTTCAAATGCTATGAAAACTGCTATTTAATTCTAAAAAGAGCTATTGTACATTCATGAATTCAATCATTTATTATGAGACATTTAGAGGACAAAATGATGTACCTAACTCGGGATGGTACTCCATATTGACCAACAGCAGACATGAAGCCATCAAGAACAGTTGCAGATCTGTTGTTGGTGGCACAATTTAGATAAACAATCAGCCTGGAGAATCCATCAATGCCACCATGGACAACAATCCTCCACCTGCGTGAAATACAACATGATTTATTTGACTGGGACCTCATGGTCCAAATCACAGTTGGTAGAGGCACATCTAGTGCTAAGGTTTGGAGGGGTATGGTTTTGGCAGGTTGTGTGATATATAATGTGAAAAATAATATCCTGTAATTGCCTCAACTTGTCCTGTTCTCTTCGACTAATAATAATGCTGTAGTCCAGACAGCACTGGCCTAGAAAATTCTGATGGACAGTACAAAAATAAGTAGGAAAAACGGACCTGATCGGCTTGTGATTGTCATCTATATGCCACAGACTATTTGGTGCAGGAACATTGTATTGTAGGAGATTCATTAACATTATGAAATAATCTCTGAAGAAAACTTCATTATTAGATTGCTGTTATTGCCTAAAAAAATAATAATAATACTGCAAGTATGTGGACTGATAAGTGTAACCCCCTCGTCGCAAGGCTGGGAGAGCTTCAGTCAACATCGGTCACAAGGCAGAGTAGGGTGGCGACAAAACATAACTTTTATTTGTCATACAAGGGGGGGGGGGGAGGGGAGTGGGAGAAACTACAACTTAGGTTCGCCTTCTTCGGTCCTTCCCGGCTTCCTCATGCGTGTGTCTGCAGGGGCGGAAGAGACATGTGGTTAGTAAAGCTGTCCGTAGCTTACTCACGTCCTCCCGAGCGGGCTCCTGCTCCCTCTCTCCTTCTCTCTTTTATGCCGCTCTTGATTGCCCAACCGTCTGCAGCTGAGGCTCCCTGCCGGAGGTGGGGGGAATTGCCTACACCTGTTGTGTGACGCCATGTTTCCTTCGGGCTGCCACATACCCCCTTTCCCAGCTTCAAGTCCCCGCTTGGAGCGCACGTCCCAGGGTAGTAAGGCCTTCTGGACATGGCATCCGCATTCGCATGAGAGTTCCCAGCCCGATGTTCCACTGTAAACTGGAAGTCCTGCAACTGAAGAAACCAGCGAGTGATTCGTGCATTCTTCCCTTTGTTTTGAGACATCCATTTAAGTGGGGCATGATCAGTTACTAGGATAAATTTTCGGCCCAACAGGTAATATCTCAATTTTTCAATAGCCCATTTGACAGCCAGACATTCTTTTTCTATTGTGGCGTAATTCTTCTCAGCGGGCAGTAGCTTACGGCTAATAAACATCACTGGGTGTTCCATACCATCCTGCAGCTGGGACAGCACGGCTCCAATCCCTACTTCCGAGGCATCTGTTTGCAAAACAAAGGGTTTGTTAAAATTTGGGGCCTGCAGGATGGGTTCGCAACAGAGGGATTGCTTCAGCTCAACAAAGGCCTGTTCCGCTTCTTCCGTCCACTTTACCTGGTTTGGGAGGTATTTCCGCGTTAACTCGGTTAGGGGGTTTGCTTTTGTAGCAAAGCTAGGTATGAATGTCCTGTAGTAACCAACTAGCCCGAGGAAAGTTCTTAGCTGTTTCTTGGTTTGCGGCCGGGGCCAGGTGAGTATGGAGTCAATTTTCTTAGGTTGGGGCTTTACATTTCCCTTCCCAACGGTGTTCCTCCCACGTCTTGTCGTGGACGACGATGTCGTCCAGGTAGGCGGCAGCATACTGCTGGTGGGGACGGAGGACTCTATCCATGAGTCTCTGAAACGTGGCTGGTGCCCCATGGACCCCGAACGGAAGAACCCGGTACTGAAAGGCCCCTTCAGGCGTGGAGAAGGCGGTTTTTGGTTTTGCTTGGGGGGTTAGAGGTACTTGCCAGTACCCTTTGGTCAAGTCGAGGGTTGTTATGAACCGTGCGGGGCCTAACCGCTCAATCAACTCGTCTATTCTTGGCATCGGGTAAGTGTCAAACTGTGAAATCTCGTTCAGTTTCCTGTAATCATTGCAGAATCGAGTGCTTCCGTCTGGTTTTGGAACTAGAACAATGGGACTTGACCAAGCACTTTGAGACTCTTCTATGACTCCTAACTCAAGCATTTTCTTTACCTCCTTCTGGATGGCTTCCCTTCTGGCTTCTGGAATCCTGTATGGTCGAAGCCTAACAACTTTCCCGGGTTCTGTTACTATCTCATGGGATATCAGAGAGGTCTGTCCCGGGAGGTCAGAGAAGACCTCCCGGTTCCGCCACAAAAGCTCTTGTAAGTCCCGCTTTTGTCTAGGGGAGAGCTGGCTACCCATCTTCACGTCCGGAGTTACCGGGGGGTGGACACTGGCGGTAAGGACATCGCTTGGCGGTGTAGGAGGTTCACGCCATGGTTTTAAGAGGTTCACGTGATAGATTTGCTGGCCCTTTCTTCGGCCGAGTTGGCGTACTCTGTAGTTGACTGGGCCTGTCTTCTCTATGACCTCATAGGGCCCCAACCACCTGGCCAAGAATTTACACTCGTTGGATGGGATTAGAACCAGTACCTTTTCGCCGGGGTGAAATTCTCTGACCTGTGCCCCTCGGTTGTATACCCTGGCCTGCTGTTGTTGTGCCTGCTGCATGTGCTCCCTTACGATGGGCCAGACCGTAGTCATTCGTTCGTGCATCTGTTCTACCTGCTCAATGACGGTGCGATAGGGTGACGGCTGCTGTTCCCAACTCTCTTTGGCAATATCCAGCATCCCTCGCGGTCGTCGTCCGTAGAGGAGCTCAAAGGGTGAGAAACCAGTGGAACTCTGTGGGACTTCTCTAACAGAGAACAAGACATATGGTAAGAGCTGATCCCAATTTTTCCCATCGGCATCGATCACTTTCTTTAACATTTGTTTAAGAGTTTTGTTAAACCTTTCTACCAGCCCATCCGTTTGGGGGTGGAATATGGAGGTTCTGAGTTGCTTCACCTTCAATTGTCGGCAGGTCTCTTTCATCACGGTGGACATGAAGCACGAGCCTTGGTCCGTAAGGATTTCGTCTGCTATTCCCACCCAGCTGAAGAGTTGGACCAGTTCTTTGGCCACAGCCTTCGAGGTGGCTGATCGGAGAGGTATCGCCTCTGGGAATCGGGTAGCATAGTCAAGAATAACTAGGATATATCGGTGTCCCCGGTTAGATTTTGGTAGGGGTCCCACAATGTCCAGCGCAATCCTGCTGAACGGGGTCTCAATGATTGGCAAAGGAATGAGTGGATTTCGGTACGTTACCTTGGGGCTGTGGAGCTGACATTCAGCACAGTGGCGACAATAGTCTTCGACCGCCTTCTTGACCCCGGGCCAATAGAAGCGGGTAAGGATCCGTTCGTAGGTCTTTTCTGCCCCCAAATGGCCCCCCAGCAGGTGAGTGTGGGCTAAGTACAACACTTTCGAGGCATATGGTTTGGGGACCAACAACTGCTCTACAATTTCATTTCTTCGCTGGTCCACTCTATACAACAATTTATTCTTGACCATGAAATGTGGATACGTGAGTCTACTCACCCCGTCTTGTAGCTGGGCCTCTACCACCTGGACATTCCCCCAGGCCTGCCTCAGCGCCGGGTCTTGCAGTTGAGCAGTGCCGAACCGTCCGAGCCTTCCCTCCTGTACGATTTCTGCTGACGGAAATTCAGAGAATACTTCATGGGTTTCTATGTCATCAAGTATCTGCACCCCTCCCGGCTCCTCAGAGGCCGTGGCAGTGGGGTTCGAACAATCCTCCCTACTCTTATCATCCGGGGGGGGCTCTTCCGGGCTGGCGGCCTCTGCGTCGGTGGTCTCTGCGGTGGTTAGCGACGGGTGGGGATGGGGCAGGCGGTCTCTTCGTCTACGTCGAGTGGGTCTCTTCCCCTCTGTAGCTCGGTCTGTCCAGTAGGCCAAGAACGCCTGACAGTCTCGGCCAACTAGGACAGGGACTGGCAAGTGGTCCACAACTCCTGCTTGCAATTTGAACTGCCCTCGTGGTGTAACCATGCTTACTTCTGTCGTGGGATAGTTTCTGGAGTCCCCATGAATGCAGGAGACAGAGATCTCTCTTCCCCCAATAGGCCCTGCGAACTCAGGTCGGATCAGCGTCACCATACTCCCTGAGTCTATAAGGGCCTCTGTGTCCCTGCCTCCGATCTTAACAGGGATCCTAGGGGCGGCTATCCCTTCATGAGCCCAGCAGGTGGTAAGGAGATGGCAGTGGGGCCTTGATGATTCGGTAGCACTGGCCGTGGGCATGAGTTCCTCTCTGCCTGGGCAATCACGGGCCAGGTGCCCCTCCCTTCCACACGCGAAACACCGAAACGGACCAGGATCTCGCGGAGGCCTCTCATCCTTCCAGTTTCCTTGGGCTTTTAGGGGTCTGGTTCGAACCGCGTCAGGGTACTTCTTCGAGGTCTCTGGCCTCGGTTTCCAAGAGAGTGTTTTGGTTGCTTCAGTCTTCAACAAGTCCACGGTCACCTGGTGGTTTTCTAGGAGAGCGATTAATGTCTCTACACTTTGTGGTCCCTGCTGGGCGACATACTTCTTGGCATCGGCCGGCAGGCTGCGTATGCAACGATCAATCACTATTCTTTCCACGGCAGGTGGCCCCTCCCCTTCCTCTAGCCAGCTCCTCACAGCGCGGCTTAGTGTGGTTACCTGGGCTCGGGCTGGGAGCGACATCTGGTATTCCCAGCTATGGACGCGTTGGGCCTTGGCAGGCATGCTGAGTCCATACTGGGCGAGGATTGCTCTCTTGACCGCTTCATAATTGGTTGCCTCCTGAACTGTGAGGTCACGGCAGGCTTTCTGCGCTTCTCCCGTTAGCAGAGGGAGTATCAGGTTAGCCCAGTCTGCCGTGGGCCATCTCTCTCTTTGGGCTGTTTTTTCAAAGAGGTCGAGGTAGGTTTCAACATCGTCTTCTCTAGTCATTTTGGTCAAATAATCTTGGGGTCTCCTACCGTGTGCCTCAGTCCTTCGGCAGAGCTCGGTGACTGCTGCGTTCAGTGTCGTTTGAGCTTGCAGAATGGCGGTCAGGGCCTCCTCCATCTTATCGTTTCACGTCTGCTCCGTCTGGATCCAACGCGGGGCTCGACTCATGCCCGCATCCTCCACCATATGTAACCCCCTCGTCGCAAGGCTGGGAGAGCTTCAGTCAACATCGGTCACAAGGCAGAGTAGGGTGGCGACAAAACATAACTTTTATTTGTCATACAAGGGGGGGGGGGGAGGGGAGTGGGAGAAACTACAACTTAGGTTCGCCTTCTTCGGTCCTTCCCGGCTTCCTCATGCGTGTGTCTGCAGGGGCGGAAGAGACATGTGGTTAGTAAAGCTGTCCGTAGCTTACTCACGTCCTCCCGAGCGGGCTCCTGCTCCCTCTCTCCTTCTCTCTTTTATGCCGCTCTTGATTGCCCAACCGTCTGCAGCTGAGGCTCCCTGCCGGAGGTGGGGGGAATTGCCTACACCTGTTGTGTGACGCCATGTTTCCTTCGGGCTGCCACATAAGTTTAAGTGTAAAGACTAGGAAGGATGTGGCTGTTTAAATTCTTAAACAAGCAGCAAGTTGACAAATATGCACAAGTTCGTACTGGCTAAACCCATGTCATTTATAATGGGGGTTGGGTTTCTGCCTTGAGTTTATACAAACAAAGTTAATTCTTACTTTGAATGTATACGCCCCTAGATCGTACATGTCCCAGCATCATTTGGTAGCTAGCATTTGGATGTGTGCGCTGAATCCCCATCACCAAGGCATCCAAATCATCATCTCATAATAGTAGAGTACCGGTCGGATTTTCTACATTAGAAAGAAAATGAAAATGTGTTAGCTAACTTGCAGGGGACAGGTCCATGTATAACATATAACATAATGATGTTAGTTGGTGTAAAGTTGACCAAAGATTGCTTATCCTACATCCTGAACTATATTCTTTCCCATATATCCTAAAACCTTTAAACATCCCTAAAAATATTTGCACATACTGCACTGATCCAAAATGCACCAGTATTATACATGTTTTTGCCCACCATAGCCTACTCTTTAGCTCAATAAGCACGTTAACTTACCAAAGGCCTTCTTCGACCAATCTCCTCTGAATCGTGCTGGATGACACACCGAACTGAGCCGCCATTTCTCGGGTTGATAGACCGGACAACACCAAGTTAGCCAGCTTGTCGCCACGAATATCCAGAGGCGGGCGTCCAGCACCTGTGCTTGTGGTACCAGCGCTAATGTTGACTTCTTGAACTTGGACCTCTTCCACACGCACGCGGTGCTCAATCAGTCTTTAAACATTTTAAAACTTCGTCGTCTATGTTTATGTCTTGAAGAGCCCTTTTCCGCCCTAGTATTTCCAAAAAACCCTCAATCTGTGTCAAAATAGTATCAGCAGATAACCCATGTTGATCGTTTTGATCCGCTAATGCTAGCATGCTATCTCGGAGGCCGCCGATGTCTTCCATTGTGTCAACACTCTCACGTCCCTTAGCCAGCCTTTCTTTGCACACGGCTCTGTTGTCTGTTCTGAACGTGAGAGATAGCCACGCCCCCTGATTTGCATATAAGAACGTGAAATAAAGTGGCATTATGAAATAAAAGTGCCATTATGAAATAATAGTCTCTTGAAATAAATAAAAGTTCCATTATGAAATAAAAGTCTCTTGAAATAAATAAATGTGTACTTATGAAATAAAAGTACCATGAAATGATTAACTTTATTTAATATTTATGTATTTATTACCTCATTTATTTATTTCACGATGTATTTCAAATGCATATTTCATGTATGTATGTATTTATTCATTTATTTAATTTTGAATAAAACGGCATTCCATACCAGAGTGGCCGGTTTCACTGTTGGTGTCTTACTCAGCAGTAGATTTGAGTGATTGAGTCAGTAGATTCAGACAGTATAATTCAGAATATGTATTCAGAGAGTATTGTTATTTGAACTGTATATATTTTGCTCATAGTGGTAGGTCCACCCAGAGGACGAGCTCATCACTTATTGCTTTCAGTTGTGGAATGTGAGGTTGAGTGTGAACGCCTCTGACAGCCTGGGGAAATATTTATAAATATGTGATTTCATCTGTGCATGAAAGGGTCGTCGCTCTATGGGCCTCTCTATCACAACAGTTACTGTCTAACGGAAGGATGATTTGTTCCCGTTTCTGGAGTAGTTGGAAATATGGAAGGATAATTCAATGAGTTTATTCGTTTCCTGTGGTGAAGAGTCGAGGCTTTGGAGGAACAGCAGTAGATCATCTGCACAAAGACTGATGTTATGTCTGTTGACTGTTTGGATCCCGTTTGGTTCCATCTCAGATGGACACGGTGGCTCTGGGGTGCTGTATTGACAATAAATTCATCAAATGAAACTGCATGTGTTCGTGGATGTGTGTCTACCTTTGATGAATCCGGTTTGATCTAGCTGTGTTATGGTTCCAGTGGCTTTTACAATTATCTCAGCTAATGCATTATGGATTAGTTTCATATTGATGTTGAGAGAAAAAAGGGCCGGTACAGTAACTCAATGGTAACTTTGTAAGGTTTGGGAATATTTACTTTACAGATTTGTTCATGTTTGCTGGAAATTGTGACTTTTGTTTTATTTCAGTTACCCTTCAGTTGAAGAGTGGAGCTAACATGAGACAGACGGGTTTATAGAAATTAGAGCGAGGGCTGAAGAAAGTTCTGAATGTTGATGATAATGACAAAATTGATGAATAATAACATGTGGTGCAAAAAGCACTTTGAGTGGTTGTAGGACCCGAGAGGCGTTATACAAGTACAACTCCATTCTCTGTGTACCACTGGGGGGTCCATGTGGAACGGGGGCCCCATAAGGGAGATGGAGGAAATGCATGGAGAAGACCCCTCAGCTCATGAGACAATGAATCGTGCCCTCTGAGGTGAATCCATCTCAAATACACCCAATCATCTGAGAGAGCAGCCTCAACTACCCAGGAAGCAGCTTACAGTGTAAAATGAAAAGTACATTGATTCTATATCGTCAAAGTAACTGTCTCTAAAAAGTAGACATAAAAAAACACACCTTTCAATCACTCAAATATTAAAAGTACTTTTCTCTATTAAATAAAAGAAACAACGCTCCAAGCTACATACTGTCATGTCCAGGAAACGGTGTTAGTCAGGTTGTCTCGTGTCAATGTGTGTCTTGTGATTTCTTGTTTTATTTTGAAAATTAACCTCCCTCTTGTTTCAAGCTTGTTTCCGGTCATGTATTATGAAACACAGCATGGTTTTATGTGATTTTATTCAAAAGCAGCAGATGTTCTGTTTTGAGGTTCCTTCCAAAGTAATCAATCGGCATGTTTCTGCTGGAGAAACACCCAAAACTGAATGAATAAGAAAGATAAAGATATTGTATATGATTTTATTTTATCTAAAAGAAATCTGTAAATTTCTCAAGTAACTCAAGCTCGAAATGGAAAAATGGAGGTACAACCCAAAATTGGATGAGTATGAACACTCCCAACAGCACATATTCCATTTGATGCGCTTCTCATTGAAATAGCAACTTTCTATGACTAAACTAGTTATCTAGCTATCACATTTCACTGAAAGCATTGAAGATGGTAGAATGGATAATATAAAGGAAAACATGTATATTTTATTTTTAAATCATATTTACTCTTCTCTCTCTGTCTGTCCGTCTGATGAGATGCTGCAACTTCTACTAAATTAGCCGTTTCCATAAATAAATCAGGCTTCCACATCCTAAACCAGAAGTCTTCAACAGCGGGTCCGCGGAGGTACTGCAGCAACATTTTTGGTTGATTTTCTTCTTCTTTTTTTTCAACCAACTTTTTCCCACAAATTAAAATGTCTTCAGAATAAGAATCAGAATTGTATTTATTGTCTTTCAATACACATGAACATGAATCCAACATATTGTAGCGAACTGATAAAATGATGGAGAAGACGTTATCTTTCAGTCTGCAATGCACACATTCAGCTACAGGAGCTCTCTCTCAAGCTGGGTTCATTCACAGCACCTTTCATGCAAATACCACAGCACAGGCACTAGCCAATCAGATCGCGGTTATGCTCACGTCTAAAGAGCGCAAAGCTCAAAACTCCGTAGAATAGGGGGTCCCTGCTCCATCTCGCCATCGGTTCGGCGACCCCTGTCCTAAACAATGGAAGCCGCAAACAATCTCTGGCATCTATGGTCCCGGCCCTTCCACTGGGTACGCTACACCTCTCATAATCTGCATCGGATTCAGCGTGGTGAAATCAGGTAACACGACATGTTGGTCCATATAACTACACCTGAAACATCATAAATACCCGCTTTCCAAGTTCAACTCTTGTGGAACTTTGTAGCATCCTAACTCTAGCTACTCGGAGCACTTTCCGGATGGGTTGCTTGATCAGAGACTAAGGACCAAACCCATTCCACTCTGTCCCCTCAAAGATGTGGACAAACGCAAACTTTGTTGGATCCTATGATTCATTATACCAGTACGATTGTGTTTTTCTATGATACAAATCTCTTTTTAAGAGCCTGTTAAGTGGAGCACACCACGTGACACACCTTCATGCAGACCCGTTGTGTCGGACTGGATCAGCCAGACTGACTAAACGCTTTCTGTCAACCTTCACATCCCTGAACACTGCGTCATATTTACTCTGGATATTGACAGTCTTAAGGCATGTACATTGGTCTGAGCATGCAAAATGAATATAAATGATTACACAGATCAGATCAAATAAAGATCTATTACAATGATTGGAAATTAATTTGATCTGAAACCACTTTCAATTTATTGAAGAATTAAAAAGGTACTCATTCTCAGCGTCCTGTCTAAAGAAACCTAGAATCTAGAACCTATAGTAATTTTCCGGTGTTCGGCAATGAAGTGCAGAGTTGAAATCAAACTTGAAAAAAGATTCAACTCTTACAGAGTCAATTGTACAAAAGAGCTGGAGTCATCATCCAGTGTCAAGATCAGATTCATTTGCAACACTTAGTAGAGTTAAAATAACTATTTGATAGGATTGAAATGTAACTGCAGTGTCACACATCTTGGTATCAGGCTTAGCTCCATGTAATATGGTGCATGGATTGGTGATGGTGCACCAGGAACCACAGGGTTGTTGGTTCAAACCCTGGCTTACCCATGTTCCATGTCAAAGTGTCCCTGAGCAATACACCTAACCCTGAATTGCTCCCTGGGCTAAAATGTAAACTCGAACTTGATAAAAGCATCAGCTAAATAACGTTTTATTCAACACTGTGCAGATATATTTTGACACTTATTCCGAGTTAAATTGTTAACACTTCGTTGAGTGTTGATTTAACACTACATTTAACACTTGATTGGGACAATACAAACACCAGCTTAGAGTTAAAATTGAATCTCACAGAGTCAATTTAACTCTCTGAAATGTGCTGTATGCTTTCACTGCGAGACTTTTAAGTATATATAAAGTATATAAGTATATTTCCACTCATGCTCTGCTCTACAAAACACACTTAGCACTTGGTTGAATCACAGCCATTGAGAAGATGTACCAGACGAGAGGACTTTAAACCGGCCACAAAGGGGCTCGGCTCAACTCTGGCCAGCAGATGGAAGTCTTGGTCCTTTCTTGGAAATTTTTTTGTTTTGGACTCCTGTTATTCTTGTTTTTCTGCTTTTTCAAATGTCGAAGGCCAATAAGCAGGGCAATGGTAGGGGCTTGTTAGTATAAGTCTCAGGGCTTATGGGATCGATGAATGTGTATACCGTAACTTTCCATTTGTGCTCCACACTGTTAATAGTTTTGATATCCTGATATACTGTAAGTCTCTGCTCTTTGCCATTCAGGTAGCTTCTATCTTGGATCGGTCTGTATAGTTGTTGCTTGAATAGAGTTTCATCCGTGTTTGAGAAAGTTGTACCATTGGAGTATGTGTAATATTAAGCAACAAAGGTCCGAAAGTTGCAAAAATAAAATACTGCAACATTGTCTCTTTAGTTGCCAGAGGAACAGGATCAAGTGGATCCTGACCCGGACTCCACACTGCATGCTCCCCAGGCCGGACCAACATTACAGCCATCCACAAGCACCATGTCAACGTCCACTGCTACACTACAAACATGAGCGGCATTAAAAGGACCGGGGCAGGATGGCAGAGGCCCTGGAGAACAGGTAAGAGGAAGCAGTGGAACAAAGTGGCGGTGGGAGGACCCAACATTAGCGTCAGATGAGAGGCGGGCAAAAGAGAGTCAATGACAAAGGTGTGCATGAAACTAGACAAACAGCATTCACACCCACGAACTAGATGTGTTCATGTAAAAAGAGAAAAAGAAAAATCTACAAATGTTCCACTTTTAATGAACACATTTTTTTTAACTGTTCCGCAAGAGGAGTGGCAGATATTACAAAACCATCGGCTCAGGACCTAAACCAGTAAGTGAACTCTACATTGAATTATAAATTAATGTTACGATCATTATTTTCTTTTATTCTAAGGGTAATTACACAGGAACTTGTGTGACAATGGGCCATGTAGTCATAATTACCAGAAAAAAAACAGAAAGCCAAATCGATGAAGCCTCTACGTTTTTTCCCGTCAGTGTTTTTTTTCGGTGTAATTTACTTTCCGGCATCTGCATGATATTTCCGATGGGGTCGTGAAGGCACCACGTCCTGAAGCTCATCTCCTCCAGTCTCACGTCTCTTTGCTGTGTTGCGCCTAGTGGGACGCAGCGGTGTGTCTCGGTCGCATTAACCCCACGGAGGTGCTTTGGGCTCGGAACCAACTAGAAGGTCGGGACAGGACGGTGAGTGAGACGGGTGGAGGCAGCGGGGAGCGTGTTGGGTGGGGTGTGTTTCAGCAGCCAGACGGGACTATGGTTGCATGAGTGATCGACGTTCAACAGGAGCTTCTAACAGCCCCCAAGTTGCTCCAATCGGCCCAAAGCTGCTTCCAAGAGGCGCGCGCCTCCATCGCGTGCAGCGCGCGCTCCATTTGGATGATCGTCCGCGTCTCCTTTTTACCGTCTGCCACGCCCCTTCATTACAGTAACGTTAAATGGGAGAAAACACCATCATCATTGGGTTATTGTGTTATACGCACGTGTAGCAGTAGCTGAGCCTTTGTATAGACAGCATATATATAGCTATATATATATAGCTATATATATGTGTGTTTGAGATAGCTATATATATAGCTATATATATAGCCATATATATGTATATATGTGTGTGCGTGTGTGTTTGTTCGTGTGTGCGTGTGTGTTTCTTTCTAGTTGAAGGAGGCCAGCAAAAGGCAGCCGAATGCCTCCATGTTGTTACGTTTTGTTGGACATACCGTCAGACCTCACAGGGAGGGGGCCGATCCATAGATTATGGAAAGGGGCTGAACACACCGCTGCTCAGGGCTGGGTCTGTGAGGCGTTCAAGTCCTGACGGACATATCATCGCTTACAGGGAGGGGTTGCAAACACCTCTGCTCAGGGTTGGGTCTGTGAGGCGTTCAGGTCCTGACGGACATATCATCGCTTACAGGGAGGGGTTGCGCACATCTGCTTAGGGCTGGGTCTGTGAGGCGTTCAGGTCCTGTCGGTGCATACATGATTGAAATATGTAATTTTAATATATCCAAACGACAGAAGTTAATATGTGCGGTGATGTGAGTTTTATATTTTAGTTTACCTCAATCAAAGCTGCTGTTCTTTCCTGAGCTTGTTTTTCTAAATTTGGACGGCGCTCTGCTCAGAATAGAAGAGCAGCTGGTGAGCTGCTAGCAGGTGCAGACTGGACTGAGTTGTCTTTCTGCATCACATCCAATTAACGCCATCGCTCCGCCTGTTATCTGGACTGAGAATACATATCTGTCAATCATGTGTTGTCATGATAACTCCTACTAATATCAGACTCAACAATAATCCACAGCAACCTTTGATAATGTAATGTGTAACAAAAAAATGTAGACTCTCATGTCTTCTCTGTTCAGTGGATGGACACTGTTTTCCCACAATGCAGTGCACGTAGATAATGGACAAGCTCCACACCGCTGTGAAACATTAGACACCATTAGATCCCATTAGATCCTAGGGAGCCGCTATAAAACCTACAGGAAGGATGTGTACAGATCTCTCTGTTGGATTGATGCCTGTGAATTACCGGAGCTACATATTTGTTGTTGTTGATACACTGTAAACATAGTATACTCTTAAAAATGTGTACATACACTATACACCGTTAGAAGGCTGTACTGTAAACATGGTATACTCTGAGAATATGTACATGTACTATATACAGTTAGAAGGCTGTACTGTAAACATGGTATACTCTGAGAATATGTACATGTACTATATACAGTTAGAAGGCTGTACTGTAAACATAGTATACTCTGAGAATGAGTACAACGTTTAACATCATTATTCAATAACTCCACTATATTGTGCCTCCTGCAGATATAAAGTTGCCGAATGCACACTGTTCTTTATTTAGACATAAGACATAATGATCGTTCTCCTGATCCCTGTTTGGTTAACAGCTACCCTAATTAGTGTATTCAGTCCGCATACACTAATCAGTGTGTTTATGATGCTAGCGACATGAATATGGGAATAACGGTAAATGGACCTAAATCACAACATCGTTTGGGTGGATCCGCATGCACTTCTGCAAAGACGTTCATCTTCCTCAGAGGATCAATATTATATATCATTATATTATATATATTACTTTGGTTGAGTTTTCCTTTACTGCCACCTGGAAAAATATATTTATTTTAGGTCAGAAATATGAATCTTGTCAAATATGATATGACCAAGTACATGATAAACTGGCAACATTCCCAACAGCCTCAGCCGTACTTAGTGTTTGGTGTTGATTAGCACATGTTAGCATGCTAACATGTTAGCATCTAGCTCACAGCTGTGTCACATTTAACGAGGAGACGGATGATCTTCTCACACACATTCACCGACGCTCCTCCTCTTCTCCGTCCTGTTTGCAGATGATGTGGAGGGTTGCGATCCTGCTGGCTGCTGCTCTCGGCGTGGGTGAGTATCTCATCATCAGCGCTTTGTTAGGCCGCACAGGAGCAACGACTGCACGTGCTCAATGTGGATGAGGTCAAAGGTTAGGCTAGGCTACTGATACTGATCAGAGCCCTGTAGAACACGTTTTGTTCCTTGTACCAGCTCCTTATAGTTCATTCAACACCAGTACCACCAGTACTGGCACCACCTTCCTCCAGGAGAACTCACCCCTGCCTGGAAGAGATGCTCGTCACACAACTGTCACGTAGTTGGTGGGGGAGGAAGAAGGTGGTTATAAGAAGAACCTCTGGACGCAGTGTTTGGTTACACTTCCTCACATGGGATGATTGTGCTTGATTACATAAGCCCACAAAGACATAATAATGATACAGGGTCCCTTTTAAAGCACACGCAGTTTTCTGATCCTCTGGTGTGTTTAATACTTTAATTGTTCCAGTGTCTACAATCTTAAACCCTGTTCTTGCCTGAAGACTGAATATCTGGCTCCAACCAGTTTTCCACCAGTTTCATTGGATCCGACTAAACCCGTGTAGAAATAAGAGCGAGAGCCCTCCAGCCGCTTAGAAGCCAAAACCGGTAGAGCGTAAAATGATAATGATAAACATACCTTTCCCCCTAAGACCTGCACGGAAGGTGCTGAAATTGCTTGTGTACTGATTAATTTCAGAATTGATACGGATATCGCGTCCTCCGCATCGTCCTGGCTAGCGACTGGTGTCTCGTTTTCTTTGTTAGCCTCTTGCTGCGATGAAGTCGGAAGTTGGTTCTGCACCCTTCACGGTGCCCCTCGGGAAGAACCAAAGGATCAGGCGCCTTGTTGGGTTCACGACCCCTCAAGACCCCGACTGTCTCTCTGCAGAGGGCTAAGCTCCACCCCCTGTGTGTGAGTGGTGACAATCTCAGCGCAACCTTAACTACACACACGTCACCTGTTGCCCTCGTGCTAATAACACCGAGTGGATATAGTTACTGCTATTTATAAGTTGGACACAAACAGGCCTCCAACAGAACACCACCGCATCTTTCCTATTTGAAACGACCACGCTGTGTTTTGTGTCATCATGTAGAATATGAACTGCTAAAGCTGTGTGTGTTTTAGCATCTTTCTCCCCACGTTTGTTTCAGAGTCCTACGTCGTCCATGACGTCAATGAGCGTTTGTCCCACGGCCGGCAGCTGAAGATCTACCTGCCCAAGAGTGCGGAGAAGCTGGAGTTCACTCCAGCCAATCATCCCAGTCAGACCTTTGTGTACTGGGAAAAAAACAGAATGAGGTCTGACACATTCATGCACCCCCCCCCCCCCCCCCTGTGGTTGAGCCGTGAAGGGCAGCTGGGAGTTCCTTGCACTGTTGTTGCAGTTAACTGCTCTTCTTCTGTCCTACAGGACGGATAAAGGTCGGGTGTCGGGGACAGGCAGCGACCGGCGCTGGTACATTGACAAGGTAACCCGAGCGAGCTACTTTTTAATGGCGATCTACCCCCCCCCCCCCCCCCCCCTCCGAGGGTTAGGGTTAGGGTTAACCCTATGACCTCGTACTTGTGTCTTTGGCACACCTCTCTGATGCTACTTGTATTTGTCTGTCAGAAGTCAAACTGCCTGCTTATGTGTGAGCCGAGGTTGTAGATTTCCAGTTTACTAAAGTACTACGTACATGTTGCTATGTCAGGTGACCTATGAGGACGAGGGGACGTACACCCAAAGAGACTACTGGAATAAAGAGCTCTCATCTGTCAAAGTAGCCGTCACACGTGAGTTAGCTCAGCGCTTTGTTGCTGTGGTAACACAGCTTCTCAGCGAGTCCACAGTGGTCCCTCAGTGAATGACTTTCACTGACGTTTTGAGTTTTTTAAGTAAACATCTACACATTCTTGCTTTGGTGAGTTATGGACGGTTAATGATATGATTGTTCTTTCTCAGTATGTGTTTCCTTCTTCCTCTCCTCTCTAGTCAGACACAACAATGCAAAGTGTGTGGCAGGGGACAGTCTGTACATCCAGCTCGAGGGCATTGACATCAGCGACGCCGCCCTCTACTTCACTGCGGAGGCCTACAATGTTACACTGGTGAGCTAGATGGATGCACGATGGATGCTGGTTGATTGATTAGTGATGGATTTAATGCAGTGGTTCCCAAACGTTTTAATAGATTTGTTTTGTTTATATATTATAATGAAAGGGAGAGATTTTTTCAGGTTTTCACAGCCGGCTACAAATGAGTTGTGATCCAGATGGATATTTGCGATGATGCTCTGACGGAACGTTTGCTCCCTAAGGTGCACGATGGTGCTGTGCGTTCCCAGGACCTGCCCGATTATTGGGACCGGGTTCGGACCAACTCCATGAATATCGAGATCAGAAATGTCAACTACAGTGATGTGGGAAAATACACCCTCAAGAACCGGGGAGGCCGCGTGGTGTCTGTGACCCGGATGGACCTGACAGGTGGCTCCTCATATACCACAGAATAGTGCAGAGGCTACCCGCCCGTATTTGATGCAGGCTCGTATTACAGAGGACTTTATTTTGGTATGAAGGCTTCATGTAGTTCCATCTGCTCCAGCTTGCCCCGCTACGTTTTGGTTATTCGATTAAGCCGCTAATACAAACTCAACAGAGCGTGTGTGTTCATCATTTACCTCAGAGATAAATGTCTGGACCTGTGGAGACTGCTAATGCTATGTTAACAATCCATGGGCAAAAACTGTGAGTTTACTTCATTCTCATGGATCAACAGAGTGTCCAAAATCTATGATGTAACAATCGTAACTACACACACAATGATGTAAGGCCCGTGGTGTCCTCTGCAGACCGCCGTGAGACTAACGGAAACCCTCTCCTGGCTCTGCTGGTGCTGCTCGGCATCCCTGCTGGGATCTGCTGCTGCTGTAGGAAGAAGATTTTCAAGAAGAAAGCCACCACTGCTGCAACGCTCCAGGTACTGAGGACGAGGAGGACGCGATATGGAGACATGGTAGAGTTGGTGAGCATCAGAGGATTCTGACCCCTCTCTCTCTCTCTCTCTCTGCAGTGCAGCCCAGTTGCCGTCCACCCCCCCCCTGGTGGTCCCGTAGGACCTTGTCCACCTTACAACACTCCTGGACAACCCGGAGTGGTGAGATTCCACCACACTGACACTCGTCTATATTCAGATCAATCTGTATTAGTCCACGAAGGCTACAAGTAGAAGAATGGGTGTGTTCCTTTGTGTTTGCAGGCTTACTACCACGGACCCGACCCCAACATGGTACACGACTACACATGCTTTATACAGTATCTATGTACACATCATTATGCACCTTATAACAAAGTGTGTATTCTCATCTAGGGTCCTACATTCCACCCCCCCCCTCCGACCGCTGGCCCAGGACAGTGGAACGGCCCCCCGCCCTCCCCGGTTAGTACAACACTAATCTAGTTTGTCTAGATTTCCAGTGTCCTGCTTCCTCCCTCACTATTTAACTCCGGATTTGTCTCTGCCTGCAGGGTTTCAACCCAGCGTACCCCCCCCAGAACCCTGCCTACCCTCCTGCTGGTCCAGCCATGAACCCACATGCCCAGCCTCCCCAATGGAACGGTCCACCACCAGTTGCCTACCCCACTGGACCTGTAGCTCCAGTGGTACGACCCGATCAATTCAATTCATCAATTCTTACAGGCTAGATGTGTCGGACACCTTTTCCTAATAATGAGTGTCATTTTCTGTCGCTGTTCTCTGTTTAAATTGAACTAAAGCATGCTGAGCACACTGCAAGACAGACAGAACCAAAGACATTATGTCAACTTGGTGGGACGTCCTCATGCTCAGTGTGTTTCTCTAGATTTATGAATTGGTTTTGTGTTGATGTGACTCAGTAGTTCCAAACTACATTGAAGTCAGAACGCTGTCCACATGCCTTCACTGGGACTCAGCGTCCTCAACGGAGGTGTCAAGGGAGGAATCAAAATGTTTGTGTGTGTGTGTGTGTGTGTGTTCTGCATAGGGCTATGCTCCAGCTCCAGTCATGTATAGCTCTGCACCACCACCAGCTGCCAGTGGACCTCCTCAGGAGGTGAAGATGGAGAACATGGGTTACTCACCTGCCGACCAGCTGCTGACTCCAACACAACAGGTCCATACACACACACACACACACACACACACACAAAGAGAGTCTCCCTGCTCCCACCAAAGGAAAGAGATCATGTATAACTGGGATGATATGTAACCGAGTGGCTGGCTCTTAGTAACTGTAAAGACTGTAAAGTGAGTTTTGGTGACAGCAGTTTGTAGGAGAGATTTGACGTTGAATCAAGGAGCTTTTTGAGTAACACGTAGGGTGTAAGCGCGATGCAGCTCATATATTCTCCTCATTAGATCAGATAGATTAGAGGCCTGTGAGGAGAAAACAACGCTTCGATTTTACAACCTCTAGCACTACTCTTCTGCCCTCAAACCCCTTCCCTTCGCTCACCACTAGCTTCCTTTTTATGGTTGGTGGGCGGATCCAGTCATATCTCTAGATTTAGTTGGTCACAATCCTTGTCTGTCTCCTGACACAGACTCTACGTGAATGTATAAAGGTGTTTTAAATCAGCCACTAAACATTACTCCTCTAGCCCTCAAAGATACATGATGTACTTTCAGAGGCAAATAATGTTCTGTATGGACGCTACAAACATACATTTTATAAAAATACAAGCCGTAGCATAACTGTAGATTAAACTAACATGTGTAGGAATTAAAATGATGTATTAGTAAAATACTGACAGGACACAGGTACACACACATAATTTCACTTTGTCAAAAACTAGTTTTTACTCATTTGTAAAAAGGCAAATCTATGTAAAAATCTGAGAGCACAAATGAGAACCTCGCCTGTGCATCTAACAACTTCCTGATACACAGCTGCAGATACAGCTGCAGATACAGCTGCAGAACAGCTGCAGATACAGCTGCAGATACAGCTGCAGAAGCTCCACCTTCCCAATGCACGGCATCTGCCAATAACACACAGGAATCTGTGAATGAAGGGAGGCATCGTGATGTGTCTTCAAATGAATGTGGAGAGAAATGTCCATTCTACCCCTCCTCCCCTCAGGCTGAAGCTGCATCCTGCCCCGTGCCCCCCCCCTCCTCCTCCTCCTCCTCCTCCAACAACATGCTCAGCTCTGGCAACGCCTACGAGTTCAAGATCGATGGAAAGAACTCCACCAACTTCCTGTAGGGCGGCCAACCCCTCAAGCTGAGCGTGGTCACCACAGGTATTTGGGGATCCCAGTTGGGAGGAGACTAACACACTGCAGTGTGTTCTCATGTGAATTAGAAATGTATGATGAACATCCTAAAAACAGGGCTGGCTCCGTTCACCAAACGAAGAAGAGATGTCCTCGTGGCACATGATTGTTTCCTTCTGATTCCAACCTTCTTTTTTTCTTTTAATCTGATTGGCAAGGAAAACCATGCAATCAAAAAAGAGTCCGGAGATTTACCTAAAAGTCAACAACGGGTTTCAGAGCGCCTTCTTCCTCCACAAAGAACACACAGTAACACCACCCACTCCAAAACCGGGTCAGGACTACACTTCTGCTCCCCTCAGTCAGTCCAGGCTGGTTCTCAAGTTGCCTTATTATATTAAATGTAATTTACTCAGACATTTCTGTACAGCGGATGTGTGGAATCAGTCAACCCCCAGCTACAGTCATCTGGCTGCTGAGCAGAGAGTGGGTTTTTATTGTTCTATAAACCCGCAATCTGGCTTGGTTGGATGTCTGCCTGTTGTAACCACTAACCCGTAGCAATGCTACCAGTATAACCACTTTAACTGCCTCATGCCTCCTTTTTATAGCAAAAAACCCCAACATATCACTCATCCACCTTTTGTCTTTTTCCCGGAAATGTTTCAGTGAGTAACAGTTGATAGGAAGTAGCAGCATTCCTCCAGATCACATGTCAAAAAGTGGACGACTTTTCCCCTTCAGACTAACGCCCAATCCCACACTCACTAACCCCGTGAGGGTTTGGTTCTGTGCCGTTGTCAAATCGTTGCGTGTTTGAGGGCTCACTGGTGCACATTTCGAGCCCTTTAGGAACCCTTTCCACAAGTGGCTGACTTGGTCCAATAGAATCACTCACAAGTCATTGCAATAGGACGTCAAAAACTCGATAACGCATGGAGACGTGAACAAGAGGACGGCACACGTGTGTTCAGACAGTCATTTAAAAATGTTAAGATATCAAGGATTAAAGATGGAGAAAAAAAAACACTTAAATCTTTAAAACAATATTTATTCATCAAGTCATGAAATATAGAATGTTGTCATTGAAAGCATTTTGACAAAAAAAAGTAAAACCCTATTTAAAATGAGCCTCAAAAACGTTCAAATCAGAGTAAAAAGTATGAAATAAATACCCTCAATTGTAAGTCCTATTTTTTGACGTTGTCATGGTGACACGTGGCAGCAAAGTGCTGTACCCTAAATATTTACAACGTTTAAAGCCGTCACACTCTCACATCCATCCACTTACCCGGTGTCGTCAGTGAAGTCCCTGAGGGGTCAGGGGTCAGGATTTAGGGTTCAGGGGGGACATTGGGATTGGGCCCAACATCAATCACTTTGTTTCTGAAGGTGTGTAAATACACTGCTGTCAAATACTGTAATTAGTGGATGTCTTGCATGATATCGAAGCAAATTGGGGGTTTTTCAATATTAAACTGGGACAAACATTCTCTTTAAAATGTTTTATTTTGCATGTTAAAATGTGATTTGTGTATTCAGTTGTTTTTGTGTATGTAACCAATGATATTTGCTAAGTGTAAATTGTTATGGGTGTTAGTTGGAGACTACTATTGTTCTCTGGGTTATATGCTAATGAACCTTGTTTGCATACCTCTCATTTTATACCTGAAATGATGATAGTATACATATTGTATTTAGATGTATAACTCTTTTATATAACTACTAACATATACCGGGGGGGGGGGGGTTGATTTTTAACATTAAAATGATTTTACAGGAGACAGCTGGAGTGAAACGCTGCAGGTGGATGACTTGACTCTGTTAATAAAGTGTGTGCCATCAGCACAGTGACGTGTTACCACCTTCTATGTAGACGTAAACCACGGAAGAAATAAAGTCCTGTCCGTTCACTATAGACGAAGAAAGCAGCAGATGCTACATATCTATTCAAAATGTCAATGAAGGAAATATTGTTAGACCAAAAGATGAATATATAACTGTACACTTTGCAACAACTCAGAACTACTGAACCCAAAGACACATTTTTTATTTTTCTGAGGCTACGGCGAATTCCAACCCAAAATAAATGGTAATTGAACTGTACTGGTATTTCTCTTTTTTTAGTCTTTAGTCAAAGCTCTTTAACTTACGTGTCACTATTCATACCCTGATGAGAGCAGCTACCACACACAGAGCCACCTGCCCATCAGTGACTAACCCAAGGTCACATTGACAACCCGACTCCACACTGTCATTTGTTAGCAATAAAAGGATAACATGAATGCCGCCATAAGTACATAATAGTATAAAGGAATCCTCCAGAAATTATTCTAGAAAAAATGAGGCCCATGAAAGCTTTCTAAAAAGAAAATGCAAGTTACATTTCTTTGATATTTTGTTTTTGATCAATTGGCAAACGATGGAATCTATATGCACAATGTGATTAAAGGTGGTCACA
This sequence comes from Pungitius pungitius, assembly GCF_949316345.1. NCBI lineage: Eukaryota > Metazoa > Chordata > Actinopteri > Perciformes > Gasterosteidae > Pungitius > Pungitius pungitius. The sequence goes on from NC_084908.1 coordinate 5,954,695, forward strand.
AGTGTTGCATATTTTGAAAAGGAAACAGAGGCTCTAAATGTGAAATTAATTGCACTTTATCATTTTTCCACCTGGAGTTGAGTTCAGTTATAAAATATGAACTGTTTGGGCGATTTTGCTTGAAGGAAACGTGTTTTTCCATCCATCACGAGGTTGACGAATCCTTGTTGTCAGAATGTTGTTTGTACTCCAAACTCCATTCTGATAAGTTATCTAAAGCTAAGCACAGCTTTTTTCTACAGGATAAAGCTCAGGGAATCTGACAAATGCTGTTTAGCAACAGTTTGAATATTTAACATATTTCTAGGATCTAGAGTGTTTTGAAGTGCAGCAGTTTGAGCACCTTGGAAATGTGATAAGCCTAATTTATACTTCAGATCTGCAGAGCCACTGAGATGGTTTTCAGAGAGCAGGGACCCACACACAGCTGTACATCTTCATCTCAAGCACTCTCTTGGCTTTTTATTCCTCTAAAATCTCATATGTTCACAATGTGAGTTAAAAGGTACACTGAGGTACAGGAAACACCAGTAGCATAACAGCTCCTTACAAATGCTCTTAATGTAAAGTATCTAATGTGATTTTCCCTCCAAATGGATTCAAAGCATTATGGAAGTAAAGCCATGACTTCAACTGAAGTGTTTATCCTACCGTATCCTAGTAAAAACTATGCCTGTCTACCATAACCTACCCTTTTGTATCCTACTATACACTCCTTTCCTACCATAACGTACTCTACCATACCCTTTCTTACTATATACTAACTTATCCTAACATATCCAAACGTACCACGTACTACTATATTCTACCACATCTTACCAAAGTTATTTGCCGTATGCCATGGGAGAGATTTCGTACGACTGGTGGTCAACAGACAGAAGGTATCCCTCTCTTTTGTGTTTACCTTCATCGACTGTTACGCGTTAAGCTTAAAGGTCATCTTCAAACCAAACACTGATCACTTAAAAACATGAACAGGGACTATTTTTGTTGTCCTGCGTACACAAACGGAGAAACAGGTATTAACCATGAGAGAGCTCTCAAGCTAGATGCTGGTAGCCACATTTAAACAAGCACACCCTGTGGCAGAGACATTAAGGTACGGTAAATACCGTGTCTATGATCAGTTCAGATGATTTTACCACTTTTAAACATCTGAAAAACACACTAATTGGCCGAGTGTGAGATGATTTATTTCCTAAAATATTTCTTTAATGCATTATAAAGACGGTCAGATCTTTGGACATCAAAGCCTTTCCGTCACACATGTCCCATTCTTAGGAACTGTCAGTATCAAATCATGAGTCATGGAATACTTTTCAAACAAGTTCTAGAAAATCTAAAAATGTGGAAACATTTCTGAATTGAAGTTCAAGAAGCCCTCAAAGTGGCGTCAGGAGGGAAGACCCACATTGGGATTCTCTCTGTCCCTCCATCACTCCTAAGTCCTCCTACGCTTCTCCAGCTCTCGAAGCCGCGTCTCCAGCATCTTCACCTGTTCCTCCAGCCGAGCCGTCTGGTCCGCGGCATCGGAGCTCTTCGTGGCGCCGACGCCCAGCAGCACGCAGACACACACCAGCGCGGCCAGCCGCGCCGCCATGGTGTCACTGCCCACGCTGTGGTCGCTGAGGATCAACCCGAAACAGACCAGAGCCACGCCCACTTTCAGCAGCCACAAAGCCCGCCTCAGAGTGGAGGCGACCAATCTGAAGACGAGGGAGATCAGCCAGTAGCCAATGAAAGCCGCCAGGACCCACTGGGCAACGAAGACCACCCCGTCTGGGGTCACCTCGCTGATGGGAAGGGACGCTGTGGCAAGAGCAAAGAGAGCAGTTCAGAAATATGCTTTTTTTAATTCATTTTAATAAACCCAAGTGGGTCATTTTCAAATGTAAAAAAAGAGAAAAAGTTCAGTGAGTAAACATCTTAAGCTTTTTTTCAGATGATGGATTTTGGCATCCCTTCAGCCCAAAAACCAGATCTCCACCAAACGCCAATGAAAAATAACCATGATTTCCTTTTATCAACCAATCTGCTGATTACTTTAATGGTTTGTGAAAGGGCAAAGTGTGCTAAGAGATCAAAGGGATTGGAACACAGAGGAGCCCTTGGATCTTTGTCCACTTGTGCAGCCCAAGTTATGACAAGCCGTCACCTAGCATTTCTCATGCTGTGACATCGGGGGACGAGACAGCTCCTTCGTGGCACTGAGCCTCTCTGAGGACATGCTGATGGCAGAGGATGATGGAGCATCCAGTTCCACAGGTCTGATATGTATATGGACTAAGGTCCTTACTCAGCCGGCTGCTGCATCATGGGAGCTCAGTTTCATCAGAGAAGACACACAGTTGGTAACTATCAGCTGGAATTTGGATTCACTTTTGAATTTTTTAAAATAAAATATTCATTTTGATATTAGTTTTAATGCATTAATGCATTTAAATTTATATGTATTGGTTCATGACCAAAACCTGGATTTTCAGGGTTTGTTTCAAACGATCAAACCTATTGTCCTGTCTCCATGGAATGTGAAGAACTTAAAGTGGTCGTCTCGCTCTTATGCTGGACCTGGTTGCCCATTGCAGGAGAGAATAAAACTGAATGTGACTCAAAGCTGGAGCAGGAAGTGGGTTTGTTTCCGTTTTTTTTTTTTTCTAAAAAACCTGCTTTTGTTTCTCATTAGTCTGATCACCTGACCACCCAACTCTTCTAGAAATATTAACGGAAATTTTAAAAAAAGGGATAATCCTCTATGAGTCCCTCAGTGGGGCGATGACAGTGGGAGACATGCTGCTGGTGCTCACCGTGGAAGCCAGCAGCCTGCAGGAAGTGGGAGACGTTCTGGGAGAGCACGTTGAGGCCGGCGGACAGACCTCCTGCCACGGCGGCGAGCACCTGAGAGAAGGCCTGAGGAGGAGCATGGACAACGTGAACCCCCAACACATGGAGGACCTGGCTACGTGTTCTTCACTTTCTCATCGGTGTGTGTGTGTGTGTGTGTGACTGCTGAGAACAGTTCCAAAGTCCACCTCGTGTTATTTCCGTACGTGTTTCTTCAGATGTCACATGTCACAAAACATACTAGCCTTCTCCAGTAACCCGGCTCCGTGTTGTTTCCACCTCTCACCTTCTGCACCGACAGCACCGTCTGCTCCCCGGCCAGCCTGCCCAGGTAGGTCCTTCCTTCCCCGGCCAGCTCAGCCAGGGTTGCCCGGAACTCGCGGATGGAACCGTAGCGACTCTCGGAGTCTTTCTCAGCCGACACGCAGAGCAACAGGGCGGCCAGCACGCACAGTCCACCGAGGAGCGCGCTCCGAGGCGAGCGGTGGGACATGGTGGACAAAAGGAATCCCGACGTCAAAGTAAAAGAGCAAAGTTACGACAAAGTGAGCCTCTACCCGCAGGTACACGGCGGCGGGAGGCTGAACAGGATGCGGAAAGACGTCCGGGAGCCGGGCGGAGACGTGTGCCCCCTCCGGGCCGAGCGGGGTTAAGTTTCCATGACGGCGTGTCCGCCCCTGTCCCAGTGAGACACTGTATCACACGGCCAGAAGTTTGATTCATCGTGATGTTCTCCCACCAGAACCCAAACTCTGGGGATCGACATGAGCTTATACTCAACCGTACTTCCTCAAAGAGCTTCTCTCCATCGCTTCCAAAAGCAAATAATATCTTCTGCAGTTATGTTGTGGGAATTTCCCCTATTTCCAAATTACTTGTTCTGTTTCTTTCCTGATGTGGCAATCTGTTTCTTCTTATTATATGTTTTATGCCAACTGTGTGTGTGTGTGTGTGTGTACACTCTGTTAAACACACATGAAATGTTTCTTTTAATTCTTACATTTACATACAATTTTATTTGCATAAAAGTAACAAAAATATATCGAAGTTAGTACAAAATTCAGAAACATGTATTATGAATGAATATAAACAGACCGTAGGATAATGTATTCTTTATTAAGAACCCACATCTGTCCCAAAAGGGGAAGAAACCGAAGACTACAAAAAAACAATGGAACCATTTTGAAATTAGCGTCGCAAGTGTAGCAAGGACATCCCTGCCTGACATGCAGTGAGGTCTCTTACTCAAATGTGGTGTGTGTTTTTCCTCCTTGCATCCAGTATGTTTGTTTTTGCCCGTAGATTCTGGGCTGGAGTGAGATCTGGATCCAGGATACTAACATTAAGCATAGAATTCATTTTTGCCCAAAAATCCCAATTCAAAAGTCCACCTTTTAAGCATCTCATATGTTTTATTCTATTCTCACGTGCTCATTGGTGGATTGATCTGATTCAGCCAAACGACAGCCTGACCACCTCCATCAGCTCAAACTCATGTAAGAAAAAAGCACGTGAACCTAAGGGTTGTTCTATGTCTGTTTCAGATAAGTGCTGCTATTTCAAATGTACCATAGCTATATATTAACAGTGAATATCCCCTCCAGACTACATCTACATGAGGTGCCTTCATTTGACCCTGACCAGGTGTGCTGCAGAGAAGCATCCCCTCGGGTTTGATTCCACCGTCATGGGCTTCACTGGGAGAGGGGGACTACACCAGAAATGTGAATTATGTGAAACATTGTTCATCTCAGCAGACCAGCTGACACCCTTTAGGTGTCATTTTAGGTAGCGTTGTGGATAAGCCATATAGATACAAGCAGATCAAGACCGAATCAATACACATACGACAGGTGAGCAGTCACAGGACTTGATGGTAGCGATCCGTCACCTCAAAGACTGGTGGTCCAGTGATCAGTTCAGGTGGGGGGGGGTTACTGACGTAGGTGTTGATGGAGCAGCCTGATCGAGACACTGTGAAACACAGACGGACAGGGTGAACATCTTTGTGGACGGAATTGTCTTATTGGTTGGGGGCAAATGTTTTACTGAAGGGGTTATTAGCAGCTAGAAACGAAGCTTTACCACGGTCACTGGCACAAAAGATCATTCAGAAGCTCAAGCTTGAAAGACTTTGGAAGTGTTCCTTGATCCGAGACCTTGGGCCCACTCCCGCGCCAACCTCTGTGTTCCACCTCTAAAAGTGTACGATAAAAGGCCTAAAACACAATCTAAGTCAAATCATGACAGGTGGAGGACTGATTTTGTTTGAGCAGCTAACAAATGCTCACGTTGACCGAGAACTACAGGACAGTAATGTAAGGATGCAGCAAAGCCGCCTTGGGTTTGAGACATCCACGTTAGTAGGTAAGAACTCAGAGGTCACACATCAGTGTTTCCCGTCAGCTGTGATTTTCAGAAGCAGAGGGGGATCATTCACAAGATATTGGCACAATGTACTATAGATTAATACTTCTCTTTTTATCAGGTTTATTTGACTACTGATTGGCTTTAGATTGTTGCTACCTGGATTAGATCCTTCATGACTGGGTTTAAAGTGTCTCTGTTAAACTGGTGGGTTAGAGTTACTTTAGAGGTTACAGAATGAGATTTCCACAGCAAATGGCAGCAAGCTTCCTCTTTCTGTTTGTGTGTCAGTCTTTGCAGGATAATTCTTATTTCTGTGCCTCCTCTTGTTAAAAAAAGACTCTGGAACTACAGGCTCGGCTCCAGGGGTTCAAGTCCTGTTCTTTGACGATCAAACTAAGCCATCTGCCAGAATTCATTCATCAGATTCAGAGCTGAATTTGAAAACCAAGCACAAGGTCTTGTCCAGTCATGTTTTCATCTTCAGTTCAGTTCTGCATTTCTATTTTTTTCAATTTTTCTCCATTGACTTTCTTTCCGAAATTCTCTCCTGCGCATCATTTACTTCTGTCTTAAATTAACCTGGTAATTATTGCGCAACCTGCTGACCCCTCACTGGCATGGAAGAGTATTTAACTAGGCCAGACACTCTATTCAGATGCTCAACAATGGCAAATTATTTGCGGCAACTAAATAATACTTGTTTTGGACTGATTAAGTGATATTGGACATTTTCCCACAGCCCACTGGTGTGCTTAGTCCAGAGTCTATCTACTGTCTCTCTGTGTCTGATCTTTACACCATGATGGGACACTGAATTACAAACCAATAAAAACTAAAGTGCAAAATGTTGTTTGTATTTGTTTTTTTCTGTATTACATCACCCTCCTTTGTGTTGTCTCCCAAGCCCCCGGCTGTATGTGAGCACTGAAACAACAGATGAAAGATGTCTTTGTGAGAGAAGGTGGTGTAGCCTTACAGCGTACTGTTGAAGGCCCCGTCTCTGCCGGATGAGGAGGAAGCAGACTACAGCGGAGACCACGCTCTGAGCCACGGTGAAGAGAAGGAGCACCGACTTCAGCCCTCGGCTCAGCGCCTGTCATAGAGGACACGCAACACTTCCATTGGTGTGGACACAACGTCACAAAACACCACCTGGTGGTGAGGAGCGACTTTCTGCTGACAATAAAGTCATAAAAGGCAAGAAATGGACAAAATGCAAATTATAAATGGTGTACAAGCATCGCTGTTGGCAAATGAAGGCAATTTGACTGATGTCAGTGTGTTGCAAACCGGTGATGCCGTGATAGGGGAACAACAATCCCAGTATATGAATATATGGATGAAGAAAATATAACTAAATAGGGGACACGTGATAATGAACATAGATTACTGATATATAGATAGACTAGTAATGCTGCCCCCTAATCAAAGAAACATGTTTATGCTGGTACCTGTCCAAAAGAAATAGATGAACCGATTTATACATGTTAACTTGTTATAATGTTATGATCTCAGAGGGTAACTTGTCTTTCTAAAAAAAACTAGATAAAACAACAATGTCCTGGCAGTGGTTAATAGCTTTGTTTTTATATTTGAGTTCATTACATTAATTAATTAATTAAGTAGTCAACTGCTAATGTGTAAAGGGAATACTGCAGTTAAAAATCACTGAACTTGTTTGTGTTTGCCCAAAGTGTGCAAAAAATTTCTTTTTACAATTCACTTTGTGTATTGTATTGTACTGTGTGGAGTTTACATGTTCTGAGTCTGCATGTGTGCATCTGGTGACTCTAACTGGCCTGTTGTTGTCTGTCTGACTGACTGACTACACCTTCTTGTCACTTCTTTGCATTTTTGTCTAAATTGTTATACATTTTTGTATTTTCTACTCTTACATTAGTTGTGATAATCATATATCATATTTTACTTGTTTTTACTTGTATATTAATTGTACTATTCTGTCTTTGTGCTGCTAAAACCTGCATTTCAATAAAGTCTAATCTCATCTGAAGGTACCCTGAAGTATTTCAAAGTGTTAAGGTATGCTGTTGCCATGGAAATATGGTGACACAAAATGAGGCAGCGACCCACCGTGGCGTAGTGTTTCTCAGTACAGGACCTGTCCTCTGCTGTCTCGCCGCACGGCAGTGCGGGATTTCTGTCCATGTCCACCGAGTAGATGATCACAGCCACCACCGAGAGCAGGATGGACGCCCCACTTGCTATCAGACACCCTTTCAGCTGGAAAAACAGCCACAACATTCAATCTCTTCAAGGCCTGGAGATGGCAGTAAAGAGCGCACTGGGAGTCATGTGAGCAGACACAGCTGGGATTTGAGCTGAGGGGGTTTGGGGATGTGTTGAATAATGGCAGATTGTGGTTGAGTTCGAAAACAAGCATGTATCACCACTAAGCAGAGATGTTACGGGCTTGTTTGAACTCAAACAGCTTGGGGAAGTGTCCCTGGGGCAGCATTCTCCGGGAGATAACCACACATGTACGCACACATAAGTTGTACTTGTTGTGTAGAAACTCACAATCTTCATTGTGCAGTGTTTGTCCAGGACGATGGCCACCGCTCCCGCTGTGATGAACTTAGAACAAGAGACATGGAATACAGTATGAACATTACGTCACGGCATCTCTGACTTGACTGCGTCCTGTAATGAGTTTTATTTTAACAACACATGATCTAAATCTGAGATCTGAATCAAATGAGATTATTACAACAGAGGAAGCTCCAGCAGACAGACTCACCGTTAATCCACTCCACCAAGGAACCCCAAGGTGGACCACTTCCGTTTTGACACTGCAGTGCAGAGGAATGGAGTAGGACATGACCATCAGGCCCAGCATTACCTGAATCACCTGGCACGCGCACACACACACACACACACACAGTCAAACTTAGTGACACAAGGATCCAGGATCAAGTTGGCTAAGTAATTAGCATGACTGTGCATCATGCATGATCGTCAGACGCCAATCAGGACTCAGGCGCAGACTCGCGGGTTCCCAAAACCAAAAATGCCTGTTGGCAAAAACAGGAACCAAGACAAACTCTCTCTTACACATGAGACCACCATCAACAATACTATCAAAGCTCCTTGAACGCTCTGAATGTTCTGCACCCGTCTAGATCCATTCGGATAGAACATTAGTTGGAGGTCCACAGAGAGCTTAAAACAGGAGTTATACTTGGTTACATGCATGGGGCGGGAGCTGAAGGAGCTAAGCCAGCAGTTTGCCTTTGCCTCCAGTCGTTGTGCTAAGCTACGCTAAACACATCCAGGACCTCTCTCTAAAGCGAGTACAAAGGAAACAATGCTCTCGTCATGTCTCCACAACAGCGACATTGTGTCTTTACAAAATGTTGCTCTTTTAGGGCGGTCTCAAAACTTCCACTCACACTCTCCAGCTCTGTGTGGCTTCTGTATGCCAATGTACTACAGAGAGAAAGGGTTAAAGGGTGAGAGAGGGGAGAAATATGCACTCACCCCCAGACTTTTGGGCTCTCCCCTCTGGATGGCAGCGCGTAGAGCCTGCTGTCTGTCACTCAGCTTGACAATATTCACATCCTCCAACACCTGTACAGTCAGATCCCTGGAGATTGACACCGCCATAACCTGCAGAGGACAGCAGAGACCCGCCCACCCTTTATTACATTCTGGGGGATCATCTCGTAGAGCAAGTCACACACAAAAAACATCAGATATTGTGTTATAACACAGCAACATATAAAACAACACAGATAGAAATACACATGCAATGTCATAATTGAATGAAACCTAGGTTTAGGGGACAGTTATTCAGCATATTGCCCATATCTGAATTTTTTATTATAATGACATGAATTTGACTTTATCACTTGTTGCTGATAAAGTAGTAGCGACAATTACTACAATTTTCACAAACTATTGAAAAGTACCATAATGGCCGATGGATTTAGTGAAGAGTGTATGGTTTTACTGCAGTGGGAATAATAAAGAATTGTCTTCATTTATCTTATCTTATTTAATGGTATAGTGAGTGGAACGATACATTGCTTTTGGTATAAAATAGTATTAATAAAAACTAGGGCTGTCAAAAATAGCGCGTTAACGACGTTAATTAGTTGTTTGTTGTTAATTACGTCAATTTTTTTAACACATTTCACGCATGCGCAGTGGGGGTGCGAGTGCTAGCGGTCAACTGAGGGGGGGGGGGGGGTGCTAGCGGTTTTCTTTGCAGCGCCAGTCTCATCGTTTTCCGTTCTAATCGCCGCGCTCGACTTCAGTGTATCCTTTATTATTGTTCGGTCTGAAACGGCGCGCCCAGTGACGGATGGTGGAGCAATTTTGTTGTTCGGGTGGAAACCGGGAGAAATTCGGGAGAAAGGTCGATGAAAATGATGATAATAATAATGATAATTATGTATCTGTGTCCTGTTTTTTATCTTTAGTATGCATTTCAGAAAGAAAAAATGGTTAGGATTAAGGTGTATTTGCAAATAGTGATTAATCATGATTAATCCACTGAAAATTCTGATTAATTGGATTACAATTTTTAATCATTTGACAGCCCTAATAAAAACTCTTAAATGAATGAAGCTATCAGATTTTTTTGCAAGCACTTAGCAGCATGAGGACACTCTAAAATATTTGAACAAAATGACAATTCAGATTTTTCGGAAAAATTAAACGTTTGAATTTTTAATTGAAAGTAAGAATCCAACCTGTGACAATGCAACATGTATGTGTTCCACACATCATTGCTATTCATCAGTGTGTCCCCTCAGGACTATTTCACACCTTCAGCCAGATTTTGAACAGTTTTGATGTACTGTTGCATCACTAGATGTGCATGGTGTTCCTTTTTATTGAAGCAGAAGGGCCCCTGTTTAAAATATTGTAGATGACAAAGACTGGTTCCCCTAAATGAGTCAATAACACATGTGAAACATACCCCTCTTTTTTCATTCCATTTTTGGCAAATAACTGTACAATGATCAGATGAGTGAGAGCTTTGTGCAGCGCAGCTGCTGCTTCCGTTTAGGCACAAAGTATTGCGCAATGTTGAGAGCTCATATGACTGAGGCTGTTTTTGGGAAACACTGTTGTCTTTTTCAACATTTTATATTAAATTAGAATTTCTTAGACGGAGAAAACACACATAAAGGCTGATGTCTAGTCTTCAAAATACACAAAACGTCCCAATCCTACCTGTTGTTTCTTTCGAGATGGACTACTTTTCTTTTCTTCAGATCACTCCCTGGCCTCTCGCACGGGGATACTTGTATACAGCCGGACACAGAGAGGGATAGGGAGAGTGAGAAGGAGAGAGAGGGAGAGAGACCGAGGGAGAGACAGAGGGGGAATATGTTGTTTGTCCCTTGATGAGAGTTTAGTAGAGCTCCTCCTTTGCTTCCTTACCCAGTTTCCTGCCTTCTTTCTTGTCCAGAGTCTTCTCCATTCTTGGTCCATCAGAAGAACTGTTTCCCGGGGGAGGGGGGACATAGAAGGACATCTCCGAGATACCTGCAACATTCAGTCGAGGTAAGTTACCCACAGAGCACCATCAGGGGTCACATAGCAGGACGAAAGGTCTATATTAAAATCTCTGACGGGGCGTGTTTGGAAAGTCTTATAGTGATGTTGATTCCTTTCTTGATCTGCAGTGTTGCATATTTTTGAAGTGCTTAGGGTTTCTTTTGTTTTGGGGGAAGCTAATATATTATGGTGACAAAATTCAACAAGTTTTACATAAAAGCAGCAAAATAAATCCAACGCTGTGTGGTGATGTGTGATTAGTAAAGTTGGCCAACGCTGAACCAAATTGTATGCCAGTTTGATCCTTGCGTAGTTATGCCATGGGTGGGATATGACTAGGTCTTGGCAGGTGTATCCCCAGGAAGCAAAGTGTTAGGTGAGAAGTTGTTTTAATTGACTGTTCTAGAAAAACACTAATTACAAAGTCTTTGCCCAGCTCTCAATAAAGGTGTTTTTTACAAGTAAAATTTAAGTGCTACAATTTGTTTATCGTTTTTAGTCAAGGTGTAGTCTGAAGAGCTGTGTCTTTTGTTTGCCGTGGAAGATGTGAAGGCTCAGTGCAGTCCTGATGTCATCAGAGAGCTCATTCCACTATAGTAGTACTATAGTAGCCAGGACAGCAAAGAGTTATGATTGTGTCCAGTGTTTTGCTCCCAGTGAGGGAGGAACAAGCAGTTTGGCAGATGCAGAGTGGAGTGTGCGGGTTGGGATGTAGGGTTTCACCATGTCCTGGATGTAGACTGGACCCGATCCATTCATAGCATGGTACGTGAGTACCAAAGTTTTGAAGTGGATGCAGGCAATAGTTAGTTACAATAGTCATGACAAGAATCTGAATCAGTACTTGTGCCGCCTTCTGAGTGAGAGATGCGTAATGCGTGTACCTACAGGATTGTGTTGTCGCTGTAATGTTGGTCAGGGAGAGAGAGAATTAGTTGGGTGATATAGCTGATAGGAAGATGGAGTGAAGAGACTTATAAAACCCAGGTGATACACAGAAAACAAAGACAGAGAGTCAAACACAGGACATATGATGGTATCTACCTGGTCTGCAACCCGGGCTGTACCTATTATCCCTCTATCTGTACCTGTCCATACCTGTCTTTACCCTGTATGCACCCGTTTGCACTGTCTGTACATGTCCATACCTGCCTGTACCCTGTATGTACCTGTTTGCACTCTGTCTGTACCCGTCCATACCTGTTTTTTAACCTGTCTATACCTGTTTGCACTCTGTCTGTACCCATCCATATCTGTTTTTTAACCTGTCTATACCTGTTTGCCCTCTGTCTGTACCCGTCCATATCTGTTTTTTAACCTGTCTATACCTGTTTGCCCTCTGTCTGTACCCGTCCATATCTGTTTTTTAACCTGTCTATACCTGTTTGCACTCTGTCTGTACCCGTCCATACCTGTTTTTTAACCTGTCTATACCTGTTTGCACTCTGTCTGTACACGTCCATATCTGTTTTTTAACCTGTCTATACCTGTTTGCCCTCTGTCTGTACCCGTCCATATCTGTTTTTTAACCTGTCTATACCTGTTTGCCCTCTGTCTGTACCCGTCCATATCTGTTTTTTAACCTGTCTATACCTGTTTGCCCTCTCTGTACCTGTCCATACCTGCCTGTACCCTGTATGTACCTGTTTGCACTCTGTCTGTACCTGTCCATACCTGCCTGTACCCTGTATGTACCTGTTTGCACTCGGTCTGTACCTGTCCATACCTGCCTGTACCCTGTATGTACCTGTTTGCACTCTGTCTGTACCTGTCCATACCATTATGAACCCTGTCAATACTTGTATTGATACTTGTATATGTATTACCTTGTCTATAACTATATTTAGGATCAACACCTGTATGCACCCCCTTTTTACTGCCCCACTGAAGAGAAGAAATAAAAGATAAATATTTATTGGGAAGATAACACACAATATAAAACTTTTTGCTGAGGGCAATCATGCCAAACTACACACTAAATAATGGGGTGTAGGACTGTTAGTCAATACTTATTTGGGGCCTAGACCCTTGAAGAATTAAGGGCAAATTGGACAATATATATTCAAGTCACAACAACTTTCTTCTACCAACCAAATTTGAAACAACTCTGACAAACCTTTTAGAAGGATTTGAGAAAAGTTTGCATGTTGTCAAATGACAATGAAAGTATTGTCAGTACAAAATATATGACCAAACTAAGGGGCGTATCAGGGGGCGCTATGAAACCCGCTACATGTTCATGTGAGTAATCCGGTATACCAAGGCCATAGAAAACGTTTTTTATAATTGGGAAATTAGACATTGTAAATTACAACAATGATGACACCACATTTAGTCAAATATCCCTACCGAGTTCTAAAAAATGAATGCAGATGTTCGGGTCCACGGGGATTGCGCGCCGTCACGCCCAGTTGACATTTTAGGAATAGCAGCTACTTACATAATGCAATAATGTAATATATTTATATAATATAATTTATGTCTTTCTGTCATGTTTACACTTCCGTATGTTTGACACCCCTGCTGTAGACAGACTTCAACTTGGTTCATCCTTGTAGTGCTCACTGGTTTTGATGTTTTGTTTTGTGCATTTCTGAGAATATCAAGGGGTTCAAAGTTGGGTTTGAAGTGATCACACACAGTCATAACTTCAAAACTAAAACTAAACTACTGGTTTGAATTTGATTTCACAATTGATGTTTATCCAAAAATTCTTTGGTAAAGTGTTTGTAAAAGGAAAATGAACAAGAACCCTACTCATGTCAAGCTTGTGATTCAAAAGGGGCCCCCACCCACCGCGTGACCGCTGGTCGGGGCGAATAAACACAGTGACAGATCCGTGCATGATTTAAAACAAGCATGTTTTTTTCTAGACCGCCAATTTTCTAAATGTTTCTCCCACTTCTGGGGGGCCTTGTCAACCCTTGTTTTGGTAAAACTCCCCTTCTTTGTGTCTTCTTTAACTCAGACCTCACTCTTTTCTTACTCTCCCTTCCTCGCTCTACCTCTTAGCTCCTCTTCCCTCCACCACATCTGCTTCTCATCCAAAAGCATTCTTGTTTTTCCTAAGAGGATTGCGACATGTGGTTTTGATGAACTAACACTCTCTCACTCTCTCAGTTCCCTTTTCCCCCCTTTCACTACCTCATGTCGGACCTCTGTTTCTCCAATCCTTCCTGTCTGAACAGATGATCATGCATAAAAATACAGATGCTTCCTACAGTCCATTCCCCTCTCTAGTGTGTCATAATCACTGGTTCTGTCTTTGCTGCTCTTGGAGTTTATTCTTGTCTTTTATTGTATTTTCTTGTACAAATTTTCTTTCTTTTTTTTACATTTTAAGTGGGGTTGTAGGATGTACTACAGTAGAACATCCTTCCATTGGGCGACAGCGATGTTTCTGCTACCACCACCACGTACTTTGGCTACAAATAGCAATAACTACTGCGGCTCAGAATGTACAGCTAGTCTTCCCTCAAAAAGAAGATTGGGGGTTCAGTTGTGGATTCTGGTGTATGATGGGCATGTTGCACACTGTGAATGCCAGCTCCTGTCATGAACAGGTGTGATGACAGGTAGTGTCCATTTACCATTAGTTATCATTGAAGAATCATAATGAAGTCAGGGACAGTACTTGCACTACATTCAGGATAAGTAGCTAAATATATAAATATAAAGTTGTAAAATAAGAAGTAACTAAATGTGTCAGTTGATTGTAGAGAAGTAATATCAACATTTTAGACCTTGTGTAAGTGTAAAAGTCTAGTAAGAGTAGAGTAGAAAGCGGCAGGAAAATACTCAAATAACAAACAATTACCTCCATCTTTAAATAACTGCAGTACTTGGATTTAGTTCTGATTCACCACGAGTGTTCAGCAGCGTTCAGTTTGCCGTACAACAATGCGAGATTGTCTTGTCTATGTGTTGATATCAACTCCACGTTGGTTCGATTATTATAGGAGTGGATCTCTGATAAGAAAAGCGTCTTCACTTTGGATCTGCTCCTTAGATTTTTGTGACTGACGTCTCCTGTTTTGCAGAAACATGTCACCTGCAGCTGAACCCAGGTCACACTTCCTGCCTGCTGGCTTTGACCATGAAGCTGCTGCGGTGAGATCAGGAATCCACTTAGTCTGCTTAACTGGAATCAGAAGCCTGACTTCCTAAAAATGCTAATTGTGTGAAGTGTACTTCCCTTGTGTCCTGTAGGTGGTGACCATCCTGTTAGGGCTGTTCCAGGTGCTGTTATCTGTCCCACTAGCTTACGCCGAGCAGACGCTGCCAAAATTCTTCCTCCTACCACTTTTCTTAGGAATTCTAGTACGTACTTCACGATTCTTCTTCTGATTCTGAGTCTGGGGGGGAGAAGAAGGTTATTTACATCAGGGTTTCCGGCTTTTCAATTTCTTTGGAATCTTTACATACAATAAAATAATGAATAACTATTTTGGATGCATGTGCAAATATTTACACATATTTGTGAACACCGGACTGACCAACCGGCAGCAGACATAAACCAGTAAAATGTATTAATTTAATTCACGCAGCTGGCAATAATCTCGCTAATAGTAATATTACACAGTGAAATTATTTATTATAAAATGATAGAACTCTCTGCTGCATGTTTGGATGAAAGTAAGATAATGTGTGTATTGCAGACTATGACCGGAGGATCATTCACCTTTGCTAATGAGAGGAACGCCAGCCGACAACTGGTACGATAAAAACATGATTTCAAAATAAATAATACCCCTAATGTGAGTCAGAATGTGTCTGTCATATAAAATGCAAATATTTGTTTGTCTGCCATGTCTATTTATATACTATATATGACACTTTCTTCTATTAAATGGGTATGTAAATACAATTAAAAGTCACCTACCCCAAGCCTAAAAACAAGACATTAATAATTTGGTTACAGTGATTTCATATGTTCAAATCTGCTTCTATAAAATCAGTGTATGTGTAAGTGTACAGCGATGGAACCTGACTGTGCTCCTCCACAGCTTCGAGGTTGTGCGTGCAGTCACCTAGTTAGCCTGCTGGGGACGCTGCTGGCCTTCTGCCTCTACTGCTACACTCTCAACGCTGTCTCCAACGTAGACCACTGTGCATCCAGTGTGACCGTCAGTGAGGCCACCTACCGCTACCGTCGCATGATGACTTCTGGCTGTCCAGAGGAATGGCTGGCGGTCAGTGTGCTGCTATTAAACTTGTATTTTTCTTCTCTGTTCTTTACTTGACCAAAAACAAGACAAAAGAACTAAACTGATGACTAAACATTTTTAACGAACAAAACGCCAATTGACGACATTAAATAACAACTTTTTAGGCAAATGTTCTTAGTTAAATTGAACAATATTTTTTAACCGTTTAAAATATACTGTAAATATGAATAAATACATAGTGGTTACAATCAATACATGGTTAACGCACAGCCAAAAGCACACGCCAGCATCACAGTTTGCTGACGTAGTTAAAGGCAATAAAGGCGTAGTTAAAGGCATTGGACTATTTCCTGAAGAATGCACCTTTCACCGTAAACCCTCAGCGACGCCAGCGGTGCGCCCACCTCGCCGCGTCCCATATGCCCAGCGCAGCCGCCCCACAGATTGATGAAATGGAAAAAACGGGTATGATCCAAAAGGTCACTGTATGAGTGAGTAGATGCACTAGTGGTAGTTGAAAAGACAAAAACAGGACAGCTGAGGGTGTGTTCATATCCCCGCCCCCTAAACAAAGACACTACAGAGACTGTACAGAGACCCCACTGTCCACTCCCCACTAAAACAAGCTGGAGGACAGTACTTCAGTGTACTAGATGCGAAATCTAGATACCGGACGACAAAACTCATGATCAATGCATCTCGGGTCAGATATTTTGGACATACGGTGACACAAGAAGACATTAAGCCCGACCCTAAGCAGGTCAGGCCAATTAAAGAAATGTCTCCCCCCTGATGCAGAAAAGCAGAGCTGGAGACCATACAAACTCACCCACCTCTCCACAGACTTTCAGAGACAATTGCTACGACAACTTCTGAAAGGGAACAGGGAATTCTTGTGGGGCTCGGTTTGCACATCGCCAGAACCGGTCTACTGACGATGCAGTGAACAACGTCATCCACACATGGGCAAGGACACCTAAGACTCCTCTTCATAGACTTTACCTCAGCTTTTTTATACAGTCATTCCACACAAACTCTGCAACTGGGTGCCAAACTTTCTCTAAGGCAGACCCCAATCAGTCAAAGAGTGCCATCGCACCTCCAGCACCAGAACTGTGAGCACAGGGACCCCCCAGGGCTGTGTACTGAGTCCCCTGCTGTACACCCTCTTCACACACCACTGTGTGGCCTCCCAGGAAAACGGCAGTCATCATGCTGATGATACCACGGTGAACTTGTGTCAAAATAATAATCTCTCTGTGGGAAGCTCTGAATATTTATATATTTTATGGGAAAAACACAAAAATCCTCTCTTCTTGAGTTTAGCTCTTTCTCCAGCAGGTGGGCTGTGATTCCATTTCTAGACATTACCATACCAACATTTGGGAAAACAGCCCCTTCTGGTGGCAAGATATAATGATTGTGACACCTGACCCCGGTGTCCCTAACGAAGCTGAATGGGGATTGGGTTAGGGCCATGGAGGTATTTTAGATGACTGCAGTTGAGTCACTTTGGAGCAGATAAATGTATAATGTGTTTTGTTTTCTCCTGCAGGCCTTCTGCTGGAGTGTGACACTGCTGCTGCTGCTCTATGACACCGGGGCCGCGGTCATGCACTCGCTCCTGACTGTCTCCGCCCTCAAAGCCCTCAAAACAGACTGATAGACAAGCAAATTGTCCTGACAAAAGTGTTAATCCAGCAGATATTGGTTTTAATGGATGGCCCAAAATTTAAAAAAAATGCTTTAGTTCCCAAAATAAATGGAAAGTCTTTCTGATTACTGACAGGCGTCCAAATGAATCATCAAACGCAGGCCTGCTCATGAGCTCCAGCAACAACAACCCAAACAAACAAAGAAAAGTGAATTTGGAATTTTAACAGAAGCCACCTGTTTAATGAGGTGACCCATTTTCTACCAAACACTGATACACACAGCCAGCAGACGGGTTGGACAGTATCAGCGAGTTGCAGATGTACCAATGTCAGTGTGTATGCTCTGGGATTTCATCAACAACATGTGTGTTGACGGTCGTTAATTGGAAGAGAATTCAAAACACGCCTCAGCTGAGGATAAAACCGCTGTGGTCTGATGTTGAACTGGAACATAATTCCTGTAATAATGGAGCTTATGTGTTAATGAACAGGCTGCACGTATTGAATTCTTCTGTATTACATTCATAAAGAAGCTAAAATAAAAACGAATGAATGCTGTTCGTTAAGTGTTAAACATTAAATATTCTGCTGACCGACAATTAAATCCATTGTTATGTGGACAATTACAAAAATGAAATAAAAAGTAGTGTATCTTAGCTTTACTAATCTCTCTCCCACACTCAAATGATTAATATAGAAATATATATATATGTATATGTATGCTTGTATATTGTATGTATGCATATATATTTCTATATTAATTAATTATTACTATTAATAATGTATTCTTCATTTATTTTCATTTGCTGGCCCTTTTTAAATATATAAAAAATGTAAACTAGATCTAAAGCCATGAATTAATCAACAATGCAGAAAAAAACTACTTGTGCGCAGACCACATTGAGCTCGTATGTATTAATAGCTGCACTTCCACTGGATTAAACTGCAGGCTTTATGTTGGAAACATTCAAATAAGGTTCAGAGTGAGTGGACATAAGGTCTGTGACCTCTTCAATGGGGACACGGTTTCCTGGGTTCAGGATCAGCACAGTGTCCCAGCAAGCCGATTTGTTTAGGTCTAATCATGAATGACAATGCTATCTTTCCCAAGGTGTGGAGGTGACCCTTGTAGTCAACTAGTTCTTTTCCATCTCCTTCAATAATGGATGACAATGACCATTGGAAGCTGATTCACCAACAAACAGTAGCCCTGAATCCTAACTTGTATGTGTTTCAACTCTGCTCCATGCTTGCAAGCATTTAATAAATGTCCTGTTGAATGATGTCACACCGGTGTGGAGTAAAATCTTTCTAACACTCTGCTTGTTGATGACCGGTGGCCACGGGAAATCGTGGTATCTGAGCTCCATTGATTATGGTCTTTGTCATCTACATGGGCTAAAATCAAACGAGTACAGCGTGGAGTTCAGTTCACCTGGCTCCACATATCACATGTACTCTATCCCAAACAGTACAAACTGTAAATAAACAACCCATGTCCATGTTTGTTTGTGTGATGCCTTTGATGTACTGTTTAGTAGCCAGCTCAATCCCCAGCCATCTGGGCCGTGTCGTTGGTGTGGATGTGTGTGGGAAACATGTATTTTTAGGAGTGAGATGAGGAGACTAGTACCCGCCTTTGTATCCATGAGGCGGCAGTCTTGGCTTCACGATTGGAAGCAGGAGAAAACAGCTAGATAAATTCCATCCAAGTATAAAAAAAGGACCCACCGCCAAAAACCCTGCTAAATAACACATTACCTCCCCTTACCAAGATTTCTGTTTGTCTATGAATCAAATAAACAGAATACATCTATTTCCATCTACATCCATTCATTATCACAGACTACAACACATGGTCGCCCAGAGGTTTCTGAGAAGGCCCAGTCTCAGCCTCACGGACTCCCTCTGTCTCCCTCAGGGTTTACCTCCGTCCATGTTGAGCCCTTCATGAACTCTTTCCGTCGGTCGGCCTCACATGCTCACTTTGCTCAAGAGAATTACCCACAAGCCATTGCAGTGAAGCACAGAGCTGTAAACAAAAGGTAAACGAGGAGCACAGCCCGTGTGAGTTGATTTCATATTCTGTCATCATATCAGTTAAGGGGTTAAGGGTGAAGACATCGCCTCATCAAAAGGCGGGGATCAGCGCTGGGAAAGGTAATCACACAGGAGGGAGAAACACAAGGGCAGGAAGTGAGGTTCAGAAACGAGAGAGAGGTAAACAAGAAAATAAAACAGGAAACCCAACAATGAAGTGCGAAAACAAGGAACTCATGTGATCAATGTAATCATTCATCATTATATTGCAATTAATGTGGCCACAGGAGAGGAACTAAAAAATTCATTAATTCTCAACCACTTAAATAAAATAAAAAATGGAACTATGGAAATCCATAAAGGAAATAAAGACAATAAAAGACTGCATCCCTGATCCATGGCTCACAATCTTCTGCACATACGTCTATATATCCAGAGGGCAGTGTGTACAAGAGGGGCATCTGATAATAAACACCTGCACCTTCATCATAAAAAGGATTCCTCTTTGAGCTTGAGGAATGGAGAGTATGTATGGAGATGGGGAAACAGCACATCGCAGTCAAAATACATCTCGGATTCGGCCTCATTTGCCTTCTTTCCTCAAGTCTTTCATAGAGGTCATCAAGGCCGGAGAGGAAGCACTGAGTGATGTATGGGCCAGTTTGGACAATAGAAAGTAGTCTGTAACAATGTCCTAAAGGGAATTTGAAGTTGGTGGTTCTGCAAACACACGTTTGCAAACATCAATAACAGCAAGAGTCATGACTTCATGGACCCGTTTGTCAAGGAAGCCGTCATGAGCCGCTCCTCCAGCATAGCAAGGTGACAGATGTTCAGACCGTACCGTCACATAGGGGTTTCCCTTGTATCAGCTGAGAGGAATCCACCATTACCCTGCGACACGGGGGGGGGTCGACGGAGGCACGACGGGCCTAGTTGAATCGAAGTGCTCAGAAAGATGTTGGTAAATAGTGTGTATCTATAACGTGTTTTAATACGAGTTGGGATTTGGTTTCGGTTCAACTGTGACGATTTAAAATAGTTTAA
This sequence comes from Pungitius pungitius, assembly GCF_949316345.1. Lineage (NCBI taxonomy): Eukaryota > Metazoa > Chordata > Actinopteri > Perciformes > Gasterosteidae > Pungitius > Pungitius pungitius. The sequence continues at coordinate 5,975,345 of NC_084908.1, forward strand.
TTGAATCCAAACACCCCCGCAAATCACCTAACGTGGATCGTTCCTAAGATGGCGGCGGTTTCTGTCAGTAAGGAGTGAAACTTTGCTATTTCAGTGAATATTTTGTCGTTTTTTAACCCGTTTAATTGACCCAAGTCGCCTGATTATCAAAGTTGGCATTGACGGAATACGGAGGCATTTGGTGGCAGTCGTCGGGACCGAGCAGCGTCGTTCTGGAATCCGTTTTTCACCGCTAACTTGCTGGGTTTCCACGAAGTTGACGGTGGCTTGATACCTGACATTGCGGTCGAACGGACTGTTGTCGTTTCTGGATTCGGTCAACGCGGAACGGACCGGTGAGATTGGACTCGGCCGGGGTAAACTGGTTAGCTCGGCGGTCAAAGTGCGTCGACAACGACTCCCTAGCTTTCGGTTCAGCTGGGTTCCTGCGGGTCCCCGGTCGGAGATCCCGTGGACGTGTCACGTCACCTGTCGGCTGAGACAGATCGCTGGTGTTGGATGTCACCGTCAGTCCGCGTCGGGCTCTACTGGGTTCGCTAGCGTCGCGTGAGTACCATGTCCGTTGACCTGTCGTGGACGCGGGTGAACAACTTGTTCTGCTCCGTGGCCTGCAGTCGCTTCACTAGATGGGAAGAATGTAACGTGAAACAACTAACAATTAACTGTGTAAAAAGCCGTTTTCTATCGCTACTATGAACCAGACATGTCTACTTTGGTCACATACCACTGGTTGCTATTTTATGAAGGGAGTGGCTGCTGGTAACATGTTGGTTTTGACTTGAATTTTTCACAATGGCCCAATAAGTCAGTGACTACTAATGATCTGTGGTTGCATTTAAGATACGGAGGCCGGGCCTTTCTGACTGTCCACTTTATGTTTCTAAACATTGTTTTTAACTCTCATTTCCTGGTTCCCTTGTGACAGACCGCCATCCTGGCAAATCAAATGGAGAAGCTCCAGGATCTGAGCCAATCAGAGCTCCAGGAGCTGCTGGACAGCCCAGAGAGGGTGGAGTCTATGGCTCTGGAGTCTGACGAGGTACGAATGATGCTTCACTTTCCATTTGGTCTTCATTTGTGCACTTCAGCATGCTTCATCTTTTCCATAGGCTGAACTGGATAATGTTGATGTTATTAATACTTTCAGGGTGTTTTTGTTACTTGATATTTTGAGTATGGGTTAAATCAAATGACTCCAAATAATGCCAATGAAAGATATGTCTTGTTTGTAGCTTATTGCATCGTCCTGGTGGGGGAAGGGAGTAGTTTTTTTCTTCCTTGGTAACAAAGGAGGAGATCTGATTTAGCAAAGATCCTAATGTACTTTCACTTTTCTTTGTTATTTCCTAAAACTCTTTATTTTGCCATCATACTATTTGCTTAAACCCTTGCTTGGTGTTTTTTTATGCCAATACAACTCTTACACCGTATTACAACAAAACAAGCACCACAGTGTCCAGTCTGCCTGAGGCCTGCTGTGTTAGTTAAACCAGCTGCAATTATGTGTCATTGCCTGAAATTTATGTGGTTATAAATAATACTGAACTACAATTTATTTTGATTTTGCTTAAAAGCGTGTGTGGAAAAAGGTGCTACCAACATGGAGCATACACATTTGCAAAATGAAACCTTTCCAAATGAATTCAACGAGTGAATATACAACATTATTATTTTATCATCATAAATCCTCTAGCGCCGCTACTGACTTCCCTCTGCTCACATCTGTCACACAGACTGAAGTGTGCACAGAGTGGCTTCTTTACTTCGTAGAGGAAATGGGGATCAGTGTAAACAACATTCAAGTGAAATGCAAGGAACATTCTGAGTTTGTATCTTTATGTGGAAATGCACTTATTGTAAGTCACTTTGGATAAAAGCGACCGCTAAATGACATGTAATGTAAAAGATTGAGAAAGTAAACCAGATGCTGAATCTGACCACAGCCCTGAACCACACTTCTGGCTTTGGGGTCTGCAGGTGGTCAGCTAACTAATTCTAGTATCCACAAATAATCTGATGCCTGTTTTCCCCCATTAGATCCAGAACATCCAGCTGGAGAGAGAAATGGCACTAGCATCAAATCGCAGTCTGGCGGAGCAAAACCTGGACGTGAAGCCTCGCCTGGAGTCCGAGAAGGAGGTACTGATGGAAAGATATTCCCAGCTGGAGGCCATCAGAGAAACCTACAGACAACACTGCTCCCTGAGAGGTAGGAGGGAGGCGTGAGGGGGGAACACAGACACTCTACTGGTATCAGTCAGAACTAACCACACACACGCTGCAGACAAACACTGCTTGTATTCTCCTGTGTTCAGTATATGCTCTGCTTGTGTCTGTCCCCTTTGTCAATGCTGTTCTCGTCCCCAGATGGGATGGTGGGTCAGGTGTCCCCAGAGGCCTTGTTCTCCAGACTACAGACGGAGGGTAGCAAAACGGAGGAAGAGTCCGAGGTCAGAACACACACACACACACACACACACACACAGTGGAATGATGTATGCTTATGCTCAGACATCACTGCTTCAATCACATCACTGATGTTATTTGGAACCCTTTCAGCAGCTCTTGTGCTCTCCTACCGCGAAGTACACATGTGCAAATAAACAGAAATTCACAAAAACACAGATTTGAGCTGTGGTGACAAGGAATGCAGCGCCTTTCACCTTTTGTATAAACATGTGTTCATGTATTTGTTCAGGTTTTCTTCAGCACTTTATTGTATTTGTATAGCCTGTTTTTTTATCATTGATCTTTGTACGTTTATGAATTAGAATTGTTTTTGAATCTGTAGTACTTCTCAAATAGAATCCTTCCCGGCTGCTGTTTGATCTTGTGATCGCTCCTCAGCGGTTAAGTTCTTTGTGGAATCTCGTGTGTCATAGAACGTTGGCCTCTGTCAGCTAGCGTAAAGCGCTGCTTGGAGGAAGTAAACGCAAAAGACATGATGCACAGATCCAAGTAGACCTGTCCTGGGTCTAGTTCTGGTACTGTGTGCTCGCCAGTAAGTCGCCGTTTGTGTGTCTCTGCCATCAGGCTCTAGCTGATGAGTTTCTGGAGGGGTCTCTGTCACTGGACCCCTTCCTGGATCGCTTCCTCTCCCTACGATCGCTCGCTCACAAGAGACGGGTGCGGATAGAGAAGCTCCAGGAGATCCTACGGCAGAGGAGCGAGGGCAACCCCAACACCATGACATCATCGGCGGGCGCCAGCCAGGACCCCGTCGCCACCGCCTCCCCTTGGAATCAACAGGCGACAACGGCGGCGGCGACAAATCCTCAGCAGCCAAACTCCACGCCCCAGCCCTCCGGCTACCAAAACGCCTCGCAGCCGGCCACCTCGTCTGCAGGCCCCCCCCCCGGTCTCGCCTATAGCCCGTACCCCGCCTCCCCCCCCAACCATGCCCCCGTGGCGGCAACAGGCTCCGTCCCGGCCAACACACCCTCACAGTACCCTCCGTACGCGGTTCCCGGCTCACCTTTTACCCCAGCAGGAAGCTACTCCGGGCCCAGGCCCGCTTTTGGGCCTCCGGCTGCATCCACCTGCCCTTACCCAAACCCGCCCTCCTTTCCTACCCCACACCCCGGCTCTGCATTCGGTCAGTACACCCCGAGCCAGCCCCAGAGCGGCCCCGCGCCCTACCCGGCCTCCTACAGCTACGGCGGCTACAGCTACCCAGCCGGGCCGGCGTATTCCAATCCCCAGTCGCCAACAGGGAGACCCATCTACAGACCGGGATACGGAGTTCCACAGCCGTACTCATGAAAGCACCGCTGCTCCTCCGTCTCAATTCTTCCTCTCAAATCTTCCCTCTCTGGCTCTCTCACCTCCAGTCCTCCTCCCCCTTTGTTTCTCGTCCTCTGAGATGTCACGCTTTACTTATCTATGTTGCACTATTTCTCTCTTTCTCTAAATATCGGTCTGGTGACCTCTCCGGCTTACTCTCTTTTCTTTTCCCTGTCTCTGTCCCCCCTGACAACCCACCAACTCCCCCACACTAGTCTCAGGTTGTTGTGTTAAAGTGTTAAAACACTTGTATCTGGCCCTTCACCCCCTCACTCCTAACCATCTCACTCTTACCCTCTCCCATTTCTTCTGTGTGTGTGTGTGTGTGTGTTGCTATTTGGCAATCAGAACGCCCTTCTAAGCACACAAGTGCACTCCCCCTTATGACAAATGCATGTCTTTGTAACACCACCCCCGTGTCCAGTGGCTGTCTGATCTACATTGTTACTCATGAGCACAAAGTGCGTAGGGAAAGCGGCTTGTGATGGAACTGGCCTGTGGGCTCATATAATGCAAACTGAGCCGGGAATGGATGGGGTGAGTTTAAGATGCAGTAGCTGCTGGGTCTATCAGCTCTTCCAGGCCCCCCCCCATCCACCATTATACATATGCAGGGGTTGTAGACATCGGGCAAAGAAACCTACTGCCCCTTTAACCCCCCTTTTGTTTCGTCAGCCAAAGATCCCAGTGCTTTGTGTGTCTTCATGTAAAGAGGAAGTCGCAGCTGTGCTGTTGGTTTGGTGACTGCTCGCTGTGCTAGTTGCATCTTAGCTAACCGCTAACATGCTAGCCACCTGGTAGTGAACCAAGCGTCTTCTGGCATATTTTCCCCTCATCAGTTTGTAACACATGTGTTACTTCTTTTTTGGGGGCAGTTCAACCTTGAGTCCCAGGATGCGGACGGTGTGGACACGTGCTCGTTGGTATTTCACTGAGGAACCCACAGAGTCCTGGTCTACTGAAACCTTTCCTTCCTGTCTGCCGTTGTCCCCACAACGAGTCTCAGGACGGCAGCTGTCGTCTTCAGCTGTTAGCCGTCCCTGTTGGCGGGTCCGATCTTTTTAGCTTCATGTATGCGACTAGCAAGGCCAGACAGGAAGTGTAGTACTGTAGGAGGTTTGTAAAGTGTCAACTACAACGTGAGACGGATTTGAGACAACAAGTTCAACTCCCCCTCAGATTCGGTGCTTTTCAGAGCCCTGGAGCTTCTTTCCCCTTTTGATACGCTTGTCTCTGGGGGTCTGTGCGGCGCAACCACACGGCCTGTTAAAGTGACGCTATGAGCAAGGACATTAAACCCTGGATGTCGGGGGCAGTTCACAGTTTGAGCTCAGCAGACTTTCACTTCTTTGTAACACGTCTGTGTCCTCATGCCTTCCTCCTCTTCTCCATCACTCTCCTCCTCCTGTCATCTGCTTGTTGAATATGAACTGATGCTTGACAATGATAACCAGAAGAAAATAGTTTTATTTCTATAAGTTCACGCTATCCGTGAGAATACATGTGATGTGTATAGTTTAATGAAGTGAAAATATAAAGTTGGAGCTCAGTTCTGTGTCAATTTAATCAATACAAATAATATCATTGAAATTGAAATGTAGGTAATTGATGAAAGCTCATTAATGGAACTTTTAGAGGTACATGCCACCTCTCTAAATTTGTATTACACTGTGGAATAAACATGATGCTATACTATCTCATGAAATCGTTAACTGTCACATTTCATCAAAGTCATCATCATTTCTCTTTATTAACTTCTGTCCGTTACTTCAGGGTGTTCATCGATATCGTCCACTATTCATAACGTTAGTGTAGGACCCCTAATACAGACCTCAAACTCCCACTCAGCCTGAAAGCTCACAAATAAAGTAATGGAGGGAATTCAGGGTAACTGCAACCAACATGCCAATACTACTACTAATAATAATATATTTGATATATATATGTGAGCTCCTGGTCTCTAAAATGCTGCACAGCAATTAACAGCAAGCATGGGAGAGAGGTCAAGATGACCCCTGAGTTGAAAGGTCCTCATTGAATCATGAAATCATCGGGTATGACGCTGCATGTCAGACGTTGTTGGCCAGCGAAGCCGCAAGAAGCTTTCTCCTTGTGTCAGAAGCTTGACCCTAGTGTCCAAGCACATTGGCCATCGGTCACATCTTTTACCACTATATCATCTTGGAAAATGAGGTATTATGTTCCATTTGGAAAATCTCTTTTCAAATCTCAACACTTGGCTTCATCATTGAGCAGCTTTTCTTCACATAAAACTGAAGTGAAGACAAAATAACACAGTAAGTTGGGTTATGGAAAAACATCAATATTTGGGAATAAGATGTTGTACAAAGGTTTAGATTTGAGCTACAAACCCACTTCGGCCTCAAACAGGTCACAGGTCAGGTCCAGCTCACGTACTTGGGATCTGTTCTTAGTATCTTGGACATTTGATTTCTGACATGCTGGATCAAAATATCACAGTGAGGAAGAAATCCATGCACAAGCATTAATGGATTAGAAACAATACCATACTTACATTACTATACATGTGTTACTGTGTGCAAATCCTGTACGGAGGGGACTGTGCTAAGAACCCACAGACCTTCTGTGAGATGAATGAGCAGCTCAGAGGTGGTGGAGCGAGCTCCAGCTGATCCGACTGAGCGGTTCTGGTTTCCTGCTGTCAGCGAGTCTGCAGCAATCACCCTGTGAGAAGCTCTTGATCTGCGATGTGCATGGAGAGTAAAGGCCCACCTGGTGTCCTACACACACACACACAGTACTTCTGCTACTTTACTTCTGTATCACCTGGTTCAGTGAGTTCATCCCAGACCAGTGTGGTTTTGGACTGCACTTCCTCCTCTGATCATATTCACCTTTAAGAAAGCGATAATTCTTGTGGGTTGGTACCGAGAAGGAAGGATGGCAGTATTTTAGAAGAAGCACAAATGTGATGTATTTAAACCACGCAGAAGGAAACAATATTTAGATGGGTTTATCTATACTGTAAATAAATACGATGAATTAATGGATGTTAACGAGGACTGCTGATTATTAAAAATACTTTGTTTTCTTTCTCTTTTTTTGGATTGTGACTAATAAAACAGAAGTTGATCCAAACCAAAACGGTCTCAATCATCATTTTGACGTTACGTGTCAGTTAGCTGAGGCTTTTATCCAAAGCGACCTCAACATTGCCCAATGAGAGGCAATCAAAATGGTCTTCTCTCAAATCGTGCACCCTTTAATGAAGAATTTGTATGAAAATGAAATTATAAAATATCCCGGTGCTAACTCGTATGACACGCTTCTATATCTTTCAGCAGTTCTATCTTTTATGCAATGCTATGCCGGCACAATGGAGCTGTAGCCCTGGTTGTCGTCAGGCCTCTTATTACTTCTACATCTGACAAACAGAGCAGATTAAGATGATAGAAAGTGTGTAAGACTGCTTTTCTGCTTCGTGGTCTGAACTCTCTTGTCATGGATACAGTTTACTAAGAAACCCGGTCAGATTGGTTGAAATGAGCGCGATGGATACCGTCCCTCCTAATCAGACCAGGCTTAATTTGAGGCTACATGCTACCTAATAATGAATCATCAGTTTTAGTTGATTTATCCTTTGAAACAGCAAAGTAGAATTATTAGTAATCGGTATCTTCAAATAAAAGTGAGAGATGAAGTGGATTAAAAGTATAAAGTTGTGCTCCTCAGAGGTTTTCTCAAGGACCGTGTTGAGTAGCCAATGACATTCCATCACTACTAGAACAGGAAGAAAAAGATCTTCGTAGATGAGGACCACATCAATGCGTTTCACTTTCAAACTTTCAACTCTTCTCCACATTTGGTTATTAAATCTTTACCTTGAAGCATTATGAAAAAAACATTTCTGGTGAATAAATAAAATCATAGATGTAAATAGAATAAGTAATGAAATACATTTTTATCTATATAGTTAGTTTTATTGTGCGAGAGAAGATGCTGTGGAAGAGAATATTTGCTTTGTTGTTGATCACAAAGATAAATCTCGCAGCCTTTGAACCCAGTTTTAGAACCACTGGTCTACGCTCTGAAAAGTGTGCTCGTCACAAGAAAACGTTTCCTTCTTTTCGTTTTAATGATGTGTCTGAATTAAGGGACAGAAATCCTGTCCCAGGGTTGTTTCTGGTGTTGAACGTGAGGTCATAGGCGGTTAAATGTGGGCTATAAAGGGATATCAATAGAATATTTGTCATATTTACCCTGGTTATTATTTGGGGGTTAAGTGACGGCTTTAAGCAGCCCCCAATGAGGAAACACTGAGGCAAGAAGAGGGGGAGGGAAAAGTCGGAGGGACTTTCGGTGTTTTTGAGACTCCGTAAACCTCCGTAAACCAAAGGCGGAGGGTGACAGAAAACAAGAGTGAACTAAACACCATTTTATGTAAAAATATGACACATTGTAGAAGATTCATTTTCAGACCGTTTGTCGTTTCCATCGATACTGTAAATATACCTCAATTCCCATTAATTAAATTAATCTGAAGTCTGCTACAGATTTATTTAATGATCAAACTAAAGCAATACATTTAAAAAAACAGTATAAATGTGACAATCCATAAATGCTCTTTTGAATCCAAAGTTAGATTTTTAGATTCATTTTTACTAAGTAATGGGTTTTTTGAGTCCTTCGTGCATTGATGTTCTTGTGTTCTGTGTCACCCAGCAGAGGCTCGTTATAAGTCCTCGTACCGGAGAGTCACTCAACTCTTCCTCCTACCTCTTCCTCCTTCCTCGCTTCTTTTCACCATTTCTTATTTTCCCCACCCCTAAATGCCTCTCTTCTGCAAGCTTCCTTTGAAGAGAGGAAATCTGCACTCTTGCACAAGCAGCAGCAGCAGGCCGGGGATGAAGTGATTCACAGTATGGAGAGAGAGAGAGAGAGAGAGAGAGAGAGAGAGATAGAGAGAGGCTGAGGAGGGTTACACCTCTGCACTGTTTCCTCTCTCATCTGTTCTTCTCAATCTCCTTGGTGTCGCCTGCTCTCCTGCCGTCCGTCTGTCTTCTTCCTCTACTGGTCCATTGTTACTGTGATGGATCTCAGGACTGTTGTGACCTTCTCAACTCTTTTATTCGTTGTTGCTGGTAAGTGGACATTACTTTTGGGAGGTACAAAATATTGGAAAAAAAAAACCCCAGCAGAACTGGGGTAATAAACTGGTTTGGTGAAGACGACCAGGTCTGAAAAGAGCTGAATATTGTTACAATAATAAAGTGTAAAACTAGCAGAAAGAGGCTTTCACTAAGACAACTCCAAAAGCTCAAAGTTACTTGAATGCATCCGGGAACGTGATCAATGAGACGGACGTGAGGGAAAACAAGGAGCTAAACATCTGACCATTGTCACATGGGGAAAGTTACATTCCACTTTCTCAGATAATGAAAATGTTGCCACATAACGGCAGCTTTAATGTGCATCTCCCTGTGGAACGCTCCCACTGAGGGGCCTGTTGTGAGCGCTCATGCCAGCCTGTGATGCTAGCTTGATGCTAGCTTGATGCTAGCCCATCGCTAAGCCAACGTAAGCCTACCGCTGTTGGTCGACTCTCATGTGAATTCTGGCTAAACGTGTTCTCGTGTGGGGCTCCCACTCCCGCTGACGTCGCTTACACGGTTACCTGCGGAAAAATGATCACGTCACAATATGTCGTGGGCGGGATTCATTACCCGTGGTGCATAATATGCAAATAAGAACCCTGCGTTATGTGTAAAGCACCTCTAGTTATGAGGTTAGAGGTGAGGTACGGATGGATGGGGGTCTGAGCGTGCTGCTTCCATCTGAACCGTAAACATTGTTCCTCAGTTTAGGGGACCATTTGGGCCCGTGGCTCAGGCGGGACCGAGCGGTCCCACTCCTCGCTCTACCAATGAGAGGACTTAAAAGCATGCATCACACCTGTGCTTTCCCTGCTGAGTCAGGTCAGCTTGTCTGATTTAGAGCGTGAGCGACTCACGCTTCGAGGCGCTGCATCAAACGTGTGCCGGCCGCATCTTTCAGCTGGATGACTTGTAACATCAAATGTGACCCTAATGTATACCAGACCTTCAGGGGGGACCTGGGTAAAATGATGGTCACCGTGACAACCATCCACTGAAAGGAAATCCAGTCTACATTCCCATAGACCTCAGCGCTGTGTTTTGACATGTGAATCTGATACCATCATCAAACTCAATAAATCCTCATCACTGCTTCATAAAACAACATGTTCCAACACAGTTGTGTTTTTTCTAATATTGCATTTCCTTCTGTGCTTCTGTTCAAATGGACGGATTGGGCCGCGTCGCCGTGGAGACAGCTGCTCATCAGCTGCTACGAGTGAAGGGGCATCACTGGGACATAGTAATGATAATCGTGTTCAACTAGATTACACGATAAGGACTGCAGAAAGTCTCTCACAGTCCTACTTTAATATTAACTTGGTTAATTATTCATTCTATATATGAAGCAATAGAATTGAGCCTATACTTTTGACTTGAATGGAAACTCAACAACGGATCCTCTGGGACACAATGCTGCAGCAAAATGGTTTCAAATGAGTTGGGTAATTTAATCCTCGCGTTTAATCTGATTTGTAGATGGTCTAGAAAATCTTAAATGCGTACATTCGTATCATGAAATACTTTTCTTTAAGAGCTACGGGATCAGTTACCACCAAGCAGCTCTCTGTCCGCAGTGGGCCACAAAATCTACACATTTACAGATCTGCCAAAATAATCATTTCAATGCAAACAGATTTTTGGAGTTTAACATTTTTTCTTCATCAGATTTACAAATGTGGTTACGCTCTCACATATTTACAAACCTCTGTGCTCCAATGAAAGTCTCATAATATCTGAACTACTGTGTAACAAATCCGGCCATTTAAAAACAACTCTGTTTTCTCTGTATTCTGTAATCTTCAGATAACTAGTACATTAAATACTCAAAAGTCTAGGAAACAAAATCTACCATCTCAAGCCATATTTGAAATGTAAAGAAATTTTGGGATAAATACGCTTTTGATATATTCTAATGAGTTACCGAGTTTGTTACTTTACAAAAAATGAAATATACATTACCTTGACACGCATTAGCAGCTGTACATAACCAGTTAGGCGATTTTCACATTCAGATATTACACAAAAAAATATTCATGTTTATGATTACGTGAAATGCATGAATAACTTAAAATATTCCTGATTTTATTACAATATAACAAATTGGACATAATGTAATTCCCGCATTTTTAATGTGCTCATAACGATAATTAATAACAATATAATTTACTGTTAAGTTATGAAGGGTAATCCTGCTTCATAATGACACTTTTCCGATACTCGCAATACTGAGGTACTTTAGTAATTGCAATTCAATATTCCCTAATGGAAGATTTCTGCTTTTGGGTAAAAAAAAATTCCTAGTATTTCAGCGACACATTTAGAGGTTCTAGACTTTTGTTAGATATTATCCTCACTAAAGGTTAAATTGTTGATCTCTTTTGTTTCCAACAATAAGCTAACCAGTTTTTTAACATGTCTGTTTCACTTGTTTGAAGTGCAGATAGTATTTAGTGGCTCAAGTAATTTACTAGTAGTAGTAATTTCATGATGATAAAAAATGTCCCTAGATTACAGAATGCTTTTCTGTGTTGAGAATTTTATATTATGTAAACATATCGAACACGGCAAGAAAATCACACACACAATTTACAATATACAGAAAACATATCAGAGTGATTGAGGTGAGTTTGTTGAATGTTGAAATAAAGCTCAGCCCCAAATACTTCCAGTAAGAAAAGTCGACAACTTTCTTTATCCAAACTACAAGCTGTTTTCCGACGGCGGAGGGGTACGTAATTACGCAGACGGTTTCAGTTCTGTTTGCACAGCTTTGAAATCCACGCCACTGAGAACCGGCGGAGCTAAATAGAAACCCGGCTGTGTGCGTGTACACGGCGTCAAAGTGACATTTAAGAAAGAGCAACGACTGTGCAATCTACGGTTTGAAAATAGTTTCTTTGGTATGAACTAAATATCTGCATCGCCACAAACCCAATTGGATAAATAAGAACATTCGCAGCTGGTTGGACGTTTGACATTTGTGTTGTATCGTTTCCTTCACCATGCTGATTAGGGTGACAATGTAAAAGGTAAAAAAAGGTCTAACTAGGACGAGCTCCAAATGCCCTAAACCGGCCTCAATATGATTATTATCTGTAACCAATGAATGGGTCCATGGCGGTCAGAGCGGGTTGATGTAAGGTTATCATTGGCTAGAGGTCGGACTTAGCAGATTCAGTTCCAATCTCACTGCGTCATCATTAGGACATATCATTTGTCATTCAAAGACGTACGCAACACTCACTTATTTAATTACATTAGATGGAATATAGCTGACGCTTTTATCCAAAGTGAATTACAATAAGTGCATTTCAACCATAAAAATACAAACCCAGAAGAACAAGAAAAAAGAAAGCGCAATTTCATTAAATACGCCGATTTACAGCATGTTATAAAGAAGAGCCATTATAAGTACAAATGAAGTGTTACAATTTGCATTAAATTAAAATCTGATGATTTAACAATTTAAGTTCTAATGAAAACAAAAGTAATATATCAAAAATAATGGGCATAACCTCAAAAGGATGACACATGTCGGTAGTAAAATGATGTGTGGCACTTAAAATGAATGAAAGTCTGTTACATTCATGCAAAAGAGTTTGTTTGTATATGTGGTGTCTGCTGTAACGTCTCAGCACCGACAACACCAGAAGGACGGCTGAAGGCTATTGATTGCACAGGAGCCTTTTGCTTTTAACTCACTAATCTGCATGGTCTGTGTGAGGCCCTACTTGACTTCAGGACTAAAGCAGACTATCACAGGGAGGTTCAAAGCTCGTGTCTGTTCGTTCCTGTAAAAGGTGGAAATCTTGGAAACGCCTCACAGATTTATTGTGTCAATTTAACAAAATGCTATGCAATTCCCTACAACAGCTGGTCACTGTAGTACTTAGCAACACTGTAAAAAAATATCCTAATTTTACGGAAAATAACTTCTATCTTCACAATAGTTTTTCTGTTAATTTATTAAACGACTGAGCAGCTGCATTACATTTTATTTAAAAATTATTATTTAAAAATTATGTACAAAAAGATATTATCTGTAAATGAACAGTCCAACTGTAATTTTAAGTATGCCAAACAAAACCCGTAATATTAAGGTAAAATAACTTAATTCAAATGATGTGCGAGAACCATACATTTTCCTTAACAATTTTACAGAGAAACACATTTATTTTTTAGATTATTCCTGTAGTGTTACAATGAAACACTTAATTTTACGGGTTTTGTTTGGCAGCCGCTGCTGCCAGTCATTTGACCTTTTTTTTAACCTTTTTTTTTACATTGAAACATTACAGAGACATAAATAAATAATGTGTACTCTGAGTGATGGGTTACTCCAAAGGGATTTTTTGTGGCAGCATGGCGTGTGTGAAAATAATCTACAGTCCTTGTTTTTGATCAAAATGCACTTTTTTCTTGTTCTTCTGGGTTTGTATTTTTATGATTGAAATGCACTTATTGTAAGTTGCTTTGGATAAAAGCGTCAGCTAAATTATATGTAATGTAATTAATTACGTAACTGTTAAGTACAGTGAAAGGCCGTGTTTAAATGACAGATGATATGTCCTAATGATGACGTAGTGAGATTGAAACTATACTACAGGAAAAAACTATAAAATAAATCCACAATACTCCACAGGGTTTCTTTATGGTTTCGTGTGTACATAAGATTGCGTGAAAATAATCTACAGTCCTTGTTTTCACGGTGACGAGGTAACATCGTGGCTCACTGATGTGTTTTTCATCCTTTTCGAGCTTTATGGCACAAATTAGATAACATTACAACAAACAATACTCTGGGCTTCAAACTCTGGGCAGAGGCCACAAACTATTTCATTATGAATAATATTATATTTCCTCACCTTTGCTACATGACCATCCGATCTCATGTTATATAAAATAAAAGCTCAGCAAGCAGCAACTGGATGCATAAAAACTGCAAATTGACTTATTTGAAGGTATTGTTGCGCCCCGTGCCAGAACGAGGTCCGTCATCAAAATAATTTCATATACATATTTATATATATATTTCAATCATAGTCAAAGGATGTTTATTTGTGACCAAACAGACTGAAGTCACAAATTGAATCGCATAAATATTGTATTGACCAAATAGAGACCTAAAGTGTGTCACCCACCAGCCTGGAACCAGTTAGCTATAACGTGAATAACACTAAAAATCTCTCGCCTGTATCGCGCTATCTATGTCCTTCTTGTTTTCACACACCCATCCAACACATTCAGCTCCGGGAGACCGTGACCGGCTCCGCCATACCTCAGCAAGCCACACCCCCTAACCCATTTCCGACCTTACGACCGTGATTCCCTTTTATGGTGTTTTAGCAGTCAGCTTCCTGTGCTCTCAACCATCGCGCAACACATGTAATGACTAAGAGGAAAAACAGTTTAAGGTGGAATTCTGTAACATTTTTGTTCCTTCGCAGAACTTCAACTTCTTTGGTCCAGGGATGTTTTAAGCCAACTGGAGAAATTAAATTCATAACCTAGGAACATGTTGTAATTATACTTTAATTGTATCTACTATAATACATGGACTTGAATCTACTTTCTATAAACATAAACATAAAGGCTCAGGCTTAAGGAGGCATTTGGGTTCAGTATCTCACCAAAGGACACTCAGGCATCCAGACTGGAAGAGCCGGGTATCGAAAGGCCAATCATATCCTTAGATTCTCTCATTTGATGGTGAGCGAGGACAGAGTGATACTGTTCTTCGCGTGAATGGACCTTTTGGATGTGTGTTCTCCAGACTAACTGTTCCTTGTCTTCCAAAACAGACCAAACATCAAATGTTGGGAAAAACACTTCACACCCGTCTCCCTTAACCACTCAGACCGACAGCACCAGCAGGAACTATTCCGGCCCCATTACTCGACCATCCACTGCCAGCCCCACCTCCAACACGATCAGCCCTCCACCTGCCCCGGCTCTCCTCACGATCGAAAAATGTGAAGGAGCAGATACCCTGATCCTCCATCACTCCTCCAGCTCCACCTCGGCCGTTTGTCAAGGCAGTGCAAAGAGCATTGAGAGTCTTCGGGGTATTGTGTGTGGAAGCCAGGCAGGCTGTAAAGACAAACGTCATTCTGACATCACAAAAGAAGGAGCAGTGAAGAGGACCAGCTGTGAGACACTGAAGGTCCAGAGCACAGGTCGGTCAGTTGTCTGTGTGCCGCTGTGTGTGAGTGACCGAATGTCCTTTTGTGGACTGACCTCTACGCAGCCTTTAGGAGGCTGACATGACGCAGTGCATCACGTCAGGATGTGTGGACTGTACACCAATTGCAGCCGATACAAGCAATTTGGAGTAAAGTGTCTTGACCAAGGACACATTAAAGTGAGAGGAGTTGGGGATTGACCACTGAGCCCCGGCCCTCCTTACTTCCAGTTGGGATCTCTGAACACCGCTGATGATGACGAGTCAATAGCAAACCAGAGAGTTTGTCGCCCCCCCCCCCCACAGAGACCAGCGTCTATCATAAGGCTCAGATCAAGCTGTTCAGTCACAGGGCTGCCAATTGTCAGGCTTTGACCCATAGATTTTGTAAACGACTCATCACATCACATGCTCTCAAGCCAACCCCTCGGAAAAGTCATTTAAAAAGTATACCGTGTATGTCTACGTGGATACTTACTTTAAATGAGCACAACAGCTGAATTACACGGCAGGTTAATGTTTAGAGTAAAAGATGAAACTATCTATAATAGACAGCAGGATGAAGCTCAGCTATACCTTGAAACTGACTTGAAATCACCTTTTTATAAAACAGGCTTAGTGACTGGGTTATAATGTCAGTGTTATTAATGTCTCAGATGAATGTACTTTTGCACAATGGATGGAATCATAAATGACGTCGGGAGATTTTCTGTTTAGTAATTCCTATTTCTATAATATCCTTTATCTAATTTTAGTTGGAAGGAGGACTTTCACCTCAATTAAATCTCACAAGTAAGCAGAAATATCTAAAAAGAGACAACTGGTACAGATTCTTATAAAGGCACATTTCTCCCGGTGGGATAGTGGTGTAAATAAAGCGCTTTATTTTCTTTCTTCCTTTCAATTTTCTTAAGTGCAGAAGCCTCTGAAGGCGTGTGCAGATTAGCGGCACCGCGCTTGCACTAAAGTGCACAACGTTAATCTGTCAATGTGTTTTTGTGTGTTTGTCCAGTTGATGAGGACCTCCAAAATGTACAGGGGCAACTGCATGCCTACAAAGTGGTGACAGCGTTACTGTGCTGTGTGCTTCTGGTCCTGCTACTGATCCGCTTCACTAGGCCCACAGTCAAAGTCCTGCAGAAGAGACGTGAGTACACACACACACACACACACACACACACACACACACACACACACACACACACACACACACACACACACACACACACACACACACACACACAAACAAACAGATGCATATGCATAGGTTACATGTTGGTATGCAATCAGTGCTTACTGACCTGAAAACTCTTATATTTTCAGATTAAGACATGTCAGATTAAAGATTATGTCCAAGAAGGGACTGTTGTATTTAAATCCAACGGATTCTGTCAGCCTGACACAATGGAACAGACTGTATGGGTGTGGTGCTGATGCAAGATGCCAAGCATTCCTCCAACCAGAGTCCAGAGAAAGAGAAAAAAAAAGAAAACACAAATCTAAGTCCCAACTATTGTAACTTTGATTCATGACACCCAGCACTGACAGAAGAAGCTGATTTACTGTATACATTTCCGGGATTGATTGATGGGCTTCACCACGTCACAGAGACGAGTGTTCACTGCTAAAGCTGACTAAGAGAAGCGTTTACTGGTCCTTTGGATACCTCGGCAGTAGTTACATACATATTTAGGGATTGTCTTTTTGTGTTATTTTCAGTATCAGACAGGAGACAGAATCGCTGGATCGGACCAACACAGAGTCACAGTGGTGAGGCCCCCCCCCCCCCCCCCACACACACACACACACACACACACACATACACACACAAGAGATTTGTTGACGATAAAAAAAATCTTTCATCTGCTTTGTCTCTGTCAAGTGTCTTATCATCGAGGAAAAACTGCAGTAAGAACCAATGACGCAGAGAACAGGCTGTCCTACCCGGGTAACTCACACAAACATATACACAAAGCAACAGTTGGCCCACAGCAGTGATTCTATTGCTTTGAACCTGTCTGCTTCCCCTGTGTGTCGTCCAATCAGCTCTGGAGCGGCTGGCGGTGTTTGACAGCGGAGAGCCGTCATCCAACAGGAACAGCGATTATAACTTCTGACGTGTATCCTCTTCTTGTATCATCATCTTCATCATCATCATCATCATCATCCATACGTGGACTAAAAATGCATCATCACATTAGACATTTTTTGGAACTGTTTGTTATTGAAATGTACTTTTCAAGATCAAGTAACGTTTTTTACGGAACTATAATCAGTTTTCTACTACAAATCATCAGGATGTACCACCATGTATTGTGTCTAAACTGCATTTACATTCCATTTTTAATAAATGACTGATTCCTACTAAAGTTATGCTCAGACGTGATCATTAAATACAATTGTTTTGGGGTTGTTAAGAAGGGTATTTTTACATATAGCTAGGCTAGCAGTTTCCTTGTTCTTTGAACATTTGTGCTAAGCTAACAAAACTTTGAGCTTCCAATTACGTAACAAAAAACTATTAACTATAAAACTATATTGATTAAAGAAAACCTGATTAGATTCACTGATTTTGTAACATAAGTCATTCTCTGTTGTTGAATCTTTTTTTCTTTTCTGTATAGTTTTCTAGGTTGTGTTTGACCTGATTTGTTGTTTTGGAAGTAGGTGAATGGAAAATGTTGTAGATTTTGGCGTGACACACTGAGAGGAGAGAATGAGAGACGAAGGTGGTTACAAAGTGCAGAAATGTGGTTTCCTCTTCCGTTGATACAACTTCCTGTTTGTGTTATTTCTGGCGTATCATTCCCCATCTATTCTATTCCAACACTCTCTTTCTTGTTGTTTTCTGTTTTTTTTAATCCATCATCAATGTTTTTTCATCTGTTTCTTGTCTTCTCTTTTGTCAACTCTCAATTAGACAATGTGACTCATCTCCATGCATGTTTGTGAGGGACCAGGGTACGCATGAACATGGGACAGCGGGTAAAGTGGGAACTTTAGTGGGACTTTATTCACCCAAGATATTTATAAGGTAGGATGTGTAACAAAATCAAACTGAGTGACAACTCAGAATAACTTAATAAACGCAACATACTTGGACCCCCCCTGACTTATCTCCAAACTGCAGGTTTATACTATGCTGGCCAGTCCCCCGCTAAGTTGTAGGGTGTGAAGACATTCCTCCTCTGTAGGTCTGATGTGAAGGCTTCTCACAACCAACTGTCCAATTAACCAATGGACCTGTGATGCAGCTGCTCAGTCGTTTGCCAGGAGCACGATCGGCTGGAACCCACTGACAGGAAAATCTAAAACTCTTAATCAAGACTAACTCACATTTGTCTGCGTGCACTCGAACAAATGAAGATTCCCAATTCAAATAGTGATACGGCGCCATCCTCACCGCCCGTGGTTAGTTGCAGCCACCACAGTGTTAATCTGGTATCAATCCATCCATCCCTTTATTTCATGGTTTACTGTGGTTCACCTGCCCACTAAAAACAAGCTCACTAACCCAGATTCATCAATCTCTCACAAAACAGGCGTATTTCGGTGTGTGTGTGTGTGTGTGTGTGTTTGTGTGTCCATCTGTGTATGAGTGGGAGTATTTTGCCTCGTCCTCTTCTGGTCAGGTCACGATACGAGATGATAATCTGGCC
This sequence comes from Pungitius pungitius, assembly GCF_949316345.1. Lineage (NCBI taxonomy): Eukaryota > Metazoa > Chordata > Actinopteri > Perciformes > Gasterosteidae > Pungitius > Pungitius pungitius. The sequence continues at coordinate 5,994,106 of NC_084908.1, forward strand.
TCATTGCAAATGTCCCATCCAGAAACAATGACAGATGACAGCAGATTACAGCAACAGATTATCTAGCAGGGGATTGATTTTGGAGGACAGAAATTATGGGAGTGAGGGGAGAAAGATGAAAGTGTGAGTGTGTGACAGATTCACACAGATAAAGACATGTCAAGTTATTGTGGAAAGATGAACACAGCCAGAAGGAGACACTTGGACGTGATGGGGATGTTACATTTCTGCAGTTTCTACCCTTTAACTCAAAAGGAAAGAAACGAATCATAGGGTTACTTCTGAATAACAAATGTGTAAACATTGAATATTATCATACATTTCATATTCGTATATCCTCAAAAGGTGAGCGGCACTGTGACTCAGTGGTCGAACTTAGTCGTCTGGCTCTGTCGTCCATGTCGATGTGTCCTTAAGACTCTTAACCCCCAAATTGCTCCCGTAGCAGTGTGTGAATGACGTTGTATGAAAGTTGGTTATTCCTGTTGGGCGGGGGGCCCCTTGTACAGGAGCCCCTGCCGTCTGAGCACCGATGGCTGTGAATGAAGACTTGTCTTACGTTTTAAGGTGATATCGATGCCGCACTGAACAAAAACACCACAACAGCAACACCGAAAAGAAAAAGAACAATCAAAAATGAGTATACATTGAAAAATTTCAACACCAAGGTCAGAAGTCACAAGTCCGTTACCAGCCCGCTCGTGCTCCCGAGCCGCCATATGACAGCCTGGTCAGTGGCCTTGATGCTCTATTTGGACGTATCTGTGGCAGGAATGACAAACACACTTTCATTGTGTGCCGTGTGAAGCCAAAAGCCAGCATTGCCGATTTTATGTTGTAAAACAGACTATTTATTAGTCAAAGCATGAACTTTTCTTAAATTTGACCAATTTGTTTTAATGCCTCAATCAAAAACAATGAAAATTCCCAACCACCCCAAACATGCTGCTGTCTTTGTGCCTGTGAGTGTGTGTGGGTGTGCATGTCGAGGGACTGAGGGGGTGGGCGGGCCTTGGTAACATGCTCTTTATACAAGCTCAGTCGGTCCAGTTGCAGCAGCTGTCGCCTCCGACAAGCAACCGTTCTGTAAACCACTGGTTTATTGACTAATGTAGCTGAGCAAACCCTACCTACATATATGTGACATTTGCTGCTAGTGCATTTAGAAAGCAGAACTAACATTACTGGTACATGAGAGCCAGCTAATGTAGAGTAAAAGCATCGAATGGACATAATAACAGACTTATTTGCGTGTTAATGTGTTGGTCAATGGTCACCATGTGCAGGCTATTTAAATGCTATGTATTTTGCTTTATGGAGGATGCAAGGAAAGCGGAAGGAGAGAGACAAAACAGGAATTTGACTTTATGAAAGAATATTCATAAAAGTGAAAACACTTAGTATTTACATTCACATGACAGATGTGCATGTTAAAAGAATTGTGGATTAAAAACTGAAATGATAATCTCAAACGGCAGCAGTGGATATTTTGGTGTTAGAGGGCTATCGGCAGATTGTGAGGGGGAAACCCTGCAGGAAGATCAGGTACAGAGCAGTTTGGTTTTATTGTGCATTTCCATTTACTTTTTATTCACACATAAAGTGTGCTTATAAAATGTAAAAGAATATGTCATGGTGATTATTCATAGTGCTTTGATTGTTACAATAATTACATTACATTTCAATATTAAATAGGAAAGTGCCTCTCACACTCTCAAGGACACAAAAGGGAAGGTGAAAAATAAAAAGATAATAAAAACTATATAGGGCTGGCTCAGATTCATAGTTGGGGCTGGCTCAGGTTAATAGATGAGGCTGGCTCAGGTTAATAGATGGGGCTGGCTCAGATTTATAGTTAGGGCTGGCTGAGGTTAATAGTTAGGGCTGGCTCAGATTTATAGTTAGGGCTGGCTGAGGTTAATAGTTAGGGCTGGCTCAGATTTATAGTTAGGGCTGGCTGAGGTTAATAGATGGGGCTGGCTCAGGTTAATAGTTGGGGCTTGCTCAGGTTAATAGTTAGGGCTGGCTCAGATTTATAGTTAGGGCTGGCTCAGGTTAATAGATGGGGCTGGCTCAGGTTAATAGTTGGGGCTTGCTCAGGTTAATAGATGGGTTTGGCTCAGGTTAATAGATGGGATTGGCTCAGGTTAATAGATGGGTTTGGCTCAGGTTAATAGATGGGGTTGGCTCAGGTTAATAGATGGGGTTGGCTCAGGTTAATAGATGGGGCTGGCTCAGGTTAATAGTTGGGGCTTGCTCAGGTTAATAGATGGGTTTGGCTCAGGTTAATAGATGGGATTGGCTCAGGTTAATAGATGGGTTTGGCTCAGGTTAATAGATGGGGTTGGCTCAGGTTAATAGATGGGGTTGGCTCAGGTTAATAGATGGGGCTGGCTCAGGTTAATAGTTGGGGCTTGCTCAGGTTAATAGATGGGTTTGGCTCAGATTAATAGATGGGATTGGCTCAGGTTAATAGATGGGTTTGGCTCAGGTTAATAGATGGGGTTGGCTCAGGTTAATAGATGGGGTTGGCTCAGGTTAGCCTAGACCAGCCCTTAGAAAAGCTGCTATAGGACTAGATCACCAGGGGACTTCCTGGGACACACCAAGCTCCTCTCTCCTCTTCTATAGCATTGCAAGCTGTTGTGTTTATCTTATGATTGAAGAAAAGGTATTCAACCACTCTATCCAATTGGTGGCAATCTTGTTCCAACTAAAAACAATTGAATGTATATTGAAAATGTCTGTATGGAAAGGAACAAAACTAGCAAAATGACAGTAGTGTGTTTCTGAAACATCTGCTGTCTATCAAAATATCTCTGCCAGGTTCACCCATTAGCCAATCTAGGTCCTTCACATTTAGAATATGTGCAACATTTAGTAAAGTATTCAGTTATTTGCTATTCAACAATAATTCCCATTACATCTTGATACAATCTAATGTAAAGTAACGCAGAGATAGACCACTGCTAAACCAATGAAGACTGTATTAAAATATGGAATGCAGTTTTAATAGGTGGAGGTTTGATTAATTACATTTTGATTGTTGTTTTTTATATTTTTATTTCCTCTGTTAAGCTCCCCTCTTTATCGGATCCATTGTCCTTTAAGCCCCTTCTGCTGCTCCATTAGCACTCTCACCATGCAGACAAACACACACACACACATATGCAGAGACTGGGTGGGGGTAGTTATCAATTACAGCAAAGTGTCATTTCTCTGTAGATTAAACAACCTACCTCAGGACTAAAGATTTTAATCCTGTGACAATCAGGACTAAGAAGCTCCATTTATTCACTATTTGCTACTATTTTTGCACTGAATATGAAGTAACACAGAGGACTAATATGTATGTGTATATGTAAACAGAATTTGCAATGGGCAGGGTGACAGGGATGCATTTTGTCAATACTTTACTTCCGTAATTACTTAAAAATGTGATCTCTTCAATTATAAAACTATAGAAATATGGTCATCATTCATTCAACGCTGCCATCACATATATATCATGTGACAGCAAAGACAGTAATGGGATTTGTTTTGTTTGTCAACTTTCTTGTCGGACTGCTCAGGCAGGCATTCAGCTTTAACAATAAAGGTTGGAATTTCACAGTATTGTACTGTGTGTGAGTCTGTAGGACTGCACACACAACATACACATTTAGTTCATGTGGCATTATAGTCGTTGGGTTATTGGGAAAGCCACTATAACACAAACGGACACACACAGACACACACACACACATAATTAAGTGTTAGGAACAGCATTTACTTTTAAAGGAGTGACCTTGTCTTTGGCAAAATACTTAAAGATATCATCAGAGAGGGATCAGAGGGGACGGTTGAGAAACGAGAGAGCCAGCAAAACCTATAAGAAAAAATACAAGAGACGTAAAAAAGGAGAGGGGGAGAGGACATAACTGAGAGGGAGAGGATTACTTTGCTTTTTAGACAAATAAATCTGTATTGTGTGAATCTGGCACAGGGAGGGAGGGCAGAGAGAGAGAGAGAGAGAGAGAGAGAGAGAGAGAGATGTTTATAGCATCAGCAGACCATCAAAGAACACCAAGAGAGACAAAAATGTCTTCTTTTTTTTTCAATAGATAAGTAATATTTGTAGGTGAATATTGTTTTATTTCCTGTTAGTAGCAATGATGCGGCTCTGAGAGAAGACAAAGGGAACCACCTGCTGCAAAAATGCCTTGAGGAAAAGATGTATTGTGGAGCTAAGGGACAGACACAAGCGGGTAAACGGGTTTGTGTGTGTGTGTGTGTGTTTGTAAAGCAGACTTTGATTTTTGTGTGTAATGTAGAATCGTATAGATCTGTAATGTGTCATCTAACATATCAGGAGTGATTGTTGTCTTCTGGGAACATAACTCACATGTGTCATTTGTTCTGCTGTTTGGTCTTTGAACCAGTGCAGCGCTGAATTAATCCACTTCCATGCAGCTGCTGTGTATTTGTGTCTCTCTGTAAGTGTGTTTGTTCTGAGGAGACGCACTCATACAATGGTGTTCGTTCACAAGCTGCCATGTGTCAATGTTACCTGAGGGCGTGGATTTTTTAAGAACGATTTAAGTACCCAGTTAAAATAATCCTTTCCATGAGCACATTATCACAAATACAAAGGAAAAAGTTTCTGATAATGGTAAGATGCTGTTGTTTCACTTTTCTGAGATAGTTGGTGCACAAAAGTGTGCATTCATTTTGATTTTACAAACTAATGTTCTTTAGGATGCACTTAAATTTAAGAAAAAGTAAATAAATAAATAAAAATTGAAGCATACTTTACTGTACTCCAGTGCTGCTTTCTTCTTTAATGGTTGCTTGGTTTAAAAGCTAAGATAAGGTCTGCTAATGACAGCTTAAAATGTTTCAATGTTTAGTTATATAATATGGTAAATGGATTGTTGAACTCTTTTTTAGTCTTCTTACCACTCAAAGCTCTTTAACCCTACATGTCATCATTCACCCATTCACACACAGATGACAGTAGCTACCATGCCCATCAGTAACTAGCATTCACACACTATTTGGTGCGGAGAGTCTGCCCACATCGGACACTAGTGGATTTGGGGATTTAAACGCCAGTGCTGTGCCTGAAGTACAGCCCGACCCTAAATATAAAATATACCAGATGAAGCCCTATTTTAGCTTTACGTTTCTGTTAAAGGTGATTGTAACATGGTTGATCGTTGGGGGGGTCCCGAAACGAGGACGTACGAATGAGGAGACAAACAATTACTTGATTTACTGCAGCTGAGGCCCATTACGTGTCCCTGAGCTACTCCCCCGCTCTGCCCCCCCTGCAGCCGAGCCACCACAGTGGTTATTACAGGTGGCGTGCCTTCAAAGCCTCTGAGTGTGGTTGTGCCATCTTTCCTTGACACTGTGACTTTTTCCAATATCTTGTTTCTTTTGTGTGTTTTCAGCTATTGTGATTGTGTGCCTCGGCGTGATCGAATCCACCTGTGCCTCATCACTTTCACCTCCCCAGAGAATTTAGACAAGGCGGGAAGTGAAGCTAACTCAGGGACACAAGAGGCAGGAAACTGCAAGATAAAACAGGAATCAAACCCAAACCGGGACAGAGTGTCTTCATTTGGATTGTTTGGTCTGTGCTGGGCAGCAACCCCACCCCCCCGGATCGGGCACCAGAAGGGGGCCCAGGTTGCTTATTCCATTCAATGTGCACCCTTTTCTGGTTATTTCATATAGTGACAAGCTGTTGGTCCGGCCCCTGGAAAAAAATCAAACTTTATTTTTAAAATTAAATTTGTGTTTGTTCAGTGGGTCTCATCCTGCCACCTAAGGTGTAGAAGTTATCAGTTGGGTGCGTGATTTTAATATTAGGTAACCATTGCACATGGATGCATTTATTTAATGTGTTAATTAAATAATCCTAGCTTTAGCATGTTCTTTTCATACTGAATGACACAAAGAATTGACAATAAATTTCCATATAAATTACATTACATTACATGTCATTTAGCTGACGCTTTTATCCAAAGCGACTTACAATAAGTGCATTTCAACCATAAGGATACAAACCCAAGAAAGAAAGCGCAATTTCATCAAAGAAACCAATACATTGCAATTCTGACTAACGGCTGTAATACTTATATGCTTCATCGTTCTGAGGATCAAGGACTTCCCTTCCCTAAAGCTGATGAAGACCTGCATGTGTTTTGTTTGTAAGCGACATAAGAAGCTCATAAATGGACCTTGGACATGGTAATGCTGAATACTTCAATGTTTTTGCATGTAGAGATGGCAGATTTGAGCTGGGCCGGTGTGTGCTGGGGCAGAAGAGGACTTAGCATCCTGCTGCTCTTTTGGATTTTAGGTGAGTCTTTTCTATGGTAATTATTTTTTTGTATTTGGTACTTTTACCTAACAAGTGTTATTAATTCTACACCATGAAAGAACAAGGGGCAAACATATTTTGAGAATTGGGCTTTAACATCTTAAAAAACGATCGTTTTTACAGAGTTGATTGATGCTCACTTTTTTCTTAACTTTGCTATCCTACCCCATCCTTCCTGTGTTATTCCCTCAGTCCCTCCATTCCTCATGCAGCCTCCTCTCCCTCTCTCCCTGCCCGTCCACATGTCGGTTGTCCCTCCGGCCTGGCAGTTCCTCCCTCTATCTCAGGTGGAGCTGGGCCCTCTTTTCTCCAACTTCACCCCCTTCTCCTCCTCCCAAAGCCTCTTCATGGTAAGCCCGCCTGGTAATGCGCCCACACCAGGTTTCCAGGCTTCATTTGGCCCTTACTCAGTTACACAGGTGCGGACAGAGATTAGTGAGGTAGCTGACATTAGTCTACTGAAAATGGTAAGGCTAACTGGTAACATACCTCTTTCATTTTCCACAGCTCCTATCAGAGCCTCTCCTCCCTCTGTCTCCCCTTCTGTCTGCATCTCTCCTCTCAGAGCATGTGGAGAGCGAAAGGGATAAGAGCGGCCACGCGAGGTTCAGGGTGAGGACACTGTTTCACAAGCAAGGTGAAAACAGCACCCAAGGGACGTGCGTCACCCTGCATGCCTTCAAGGAGACTGAGGAGCACAAAGCCTCGTGTATCACACAGGTGAGGACCACATCCCATCTCCTTGAAGTGCTCTCCCCTGGTCCTTCTCATTTATTCATTGCACTCCTTCCCTTTCTTATCCATCCACCCATCTGTCCCGTTTGCCAGCCTCCACTCGGGCTCTGCGTGGTAACTCTCACACTGCCTAGGGATTGGTTTGAGGATCAACACACTAACCAATCACATCAGGATATGGAAAAGTGGCCCAGTAACACCTACCACCGCCGCTGGATGCAAACCCGAGAACGGCAGCGGAGAGGGCATCGTCGCGGCAACGTGGCCAACCAACCAAGGTCTTACCCTTCGATGAGCCGAAGGGCTAACTCAGATGGATAATATGCACATTTCCAAATTCATATATTTGACTTTCTTCATGGAAAAAATCTTAATGGTTTATGAAGCGCTGCAATGATTCCATCGTGCCTCTTTCAAAGGGACAAATATTTCAGTCTGTTTGATTCCCTGATTCTAAAGTTTCTATTCAAATGACCTAACATAAGGCAGATTTTTACTTTGGAGCCACAAATGGAATAGTGTTTGTAATGCCACAGAGGAGGAGGTATCATCTATCCAGCGAGTATCAGAGGGACATGAATCTCAGAACAGCCCACATCTCTTGGAATGTGAGAAGTCTTAGTTTTAACCATAATCTGTAGGTTTAACAGCAATGGACAAGCTCCAAAATGCTGAGGAGGAATTGTACATATCTGTAAACCCTAATTCATAATCATGGACTATATCATTGCATTTGTACAATCCATGGAAAGAAACAAGTTAAGGATTAAGGCACCAAAGGTAGTATATTTTATAAACAGTTTGATTTGGCTTCAAAGTATATACTCATATGTTTTAATATGCTTTCTGGTACTATAAATGATGATAATCAATTGCGTATGTGACCCATAAACATGTGCTTTCATTCAGATACCCTCTAGGTTTTGATGAGGACACTCTGGGCCATTTTCCATGGGCCCTCAGATACCAACGGGCTCCCATCACAAACCAAATACAACTTTACTACTCCTCCTCCGACACCGTGACTGACCTAGATCTGACACCACCAAGGTATGCGAATGAACAAGCACATGTCTTTTCGGCGTTCTCACATAAATCGATCTGTTCCTTACATCACTACTCACCCCCTTTGAGTACTAGTAGTAGTACTTATGCAAGGCACTGTATTGTCCGTCAATCCAGATGTGTGGAGGACAGAGGAGCCCAGTCCCAGAGGCAGCTCTTCCACATCAAAGCAGTGACTCTGAACGAGGAAAAGAGAAAGCAGAGCAGGACCAAAGAAGAAGAAACATGCCTGAACACGCAGGAAGAGGAAGAGCTTAGCCTGGACCCCCATGTCATGATTCGCTATCACAGGGGTCCTGTCGTGATAGGACAGCCCATCCGAGTGTCTTTGAATCTGAGAGCTAACTTCAGTGGGGAGTTTGTTGTCATAAGGTAAACACAAAATGACACCAGTACAAGAACTAGTGTGTCACTGGCTACCAACCAATCAGATTTTTTGCATTCAAAATCTCTGTGTCTCTTCAGGCTAAAAGTGAAAAAAGGCTTGGTGTCAATGGTGGCCCAGAAAACTCTGACCTCTGACCTGTGGGCAGTGACCCTGGAGCGAAGCCAAGGCTCCAAACATGACGTTGTGACCATCCTGTGCCACAAACACAGCACACACAGGCACACACACAAGTAGGTCAAGAGTTCAATCACAATAGCCAGCAAATTCACTAAACTCCTCTTTAAATAGGAATGTGTCTCATGTCTTAGCCCACTACTTTGGGTGTTTCTCACCTGACTTCATACTATGAAAGTCTGGACCGTGACGGATCTCTACATGCTAGCACCTCAGTCTTTGATCTCTGTTGCCCTGCAGTCCCACATCACTACACCAGGTGGTTTGTCTGTCAGTCCACGGCCTGAGGCGAAGCTTTGGTGTCGCAATGACGGTGTCTGCTAACTGGTGGGTGGAGTTCTCCGGGCATGTAAAGCCCTTATGGCCACATGGAGCAGCAGTGAGCATCTTCTCATTTGCTGATCGACACATCTTCAGCATCGCCCCCATCACAGAGGTACTTCATCCAAATCCAGAGTTCATCCATGCACTTTAACCAAAAATGTTTCACGATTCATCCAATCTGATCTGTTCAAACGTATTCTTTTTCTAATTCTCAATCCTCAGAGTAACACGATCATCAACACAGCCATACTGACCAACCAGCCAGTGTCACTTCCTGTCATTGTGCTGGCCATAGACCATGCTGGGAAGGTGTCAGATGTCACCTCTGCAGTCACGTGCCACTCTACCAACGAGAACACTGTTAAGGTGCAACACAGTGAAACACAAACAAATCTGTCCAAGGATCAGGCTGATCATATATGTTTGCTAACTGCTAACGTTTGTAACTGTCTTTGAGAAGAATAACATCACCTTTGTCCAAGTCTCGCTCATCAGATGGATGTAGACTGTGGTTTAAGCCTGACACGGGCCGGAGATTTCACGCAGCACTATCCACACCATCAGTCATCTCGTGAAGGCTGTCAATGGTGTCAGGAATCAGGAACATTTATTACCAAAATATGTCAATATGCATACAAGGAATTTGACAGGGCAGTTGGTGCATCAGACAGTAAGACAATCGACAACAAGACAGATAAGACAACATGCAAGAAAATGTTTAACTTTACAAATTTACAATTTGACTCTACTGTACAAAATACAGTATAAAGCTATGGGTTAGTGGGATATATAATAAGCAATTTAACAATAAAGAATAAGAAGGAATTTAAATTAAAAAAATAAGTTAGAAAAAGTGCACCAGCGAACAAATAACCATACTCTACACAATTGCGTTGTGAGTGTATGTGCATGTGGAGTGTGAAGGGAGTAACTGGTGGAGAGGGATGTCAGGGTCAGTCATTGGGGACCAGGCTCTGTTGATGAGCCCGACTGCCGAAGGGAAGAAACTGTTTGTGTGATGGGAGGTCTTGGTCCTGATAGATTCTCTCAGGACCAAATAAAAAATAATGTCCCAATGTCCTTTAACTGCCAGTTTAATGGGAGTCTTCTGCACTTGCCTTCTGAATGTGACCTTCATAACACAGGTGTCCACCGATTGTTCCACCCTGTTTGTGGATGGCAGCGAATCGGGGCTGGGTAACACCTGTGCAGTGGTGGAGTTTCTACTGGGTGTGCTTCGGGGCTCCGTGTGTGTGGAGGTGTGGGCTCCTTCAGTGCCCCTGCAAGTGTCCTTAGCAGACCCTGTTCTCAACGTCATCGATGGCTGGAGCCACTTCACAAAGACAGGGTAGGAAACACCCCCAGTGTGTCCTCACTGTGGTTTATTTACTGTCTTTATAGTTCATGCAATAGAGCAATACTTTGTTTTTTGTAGCTTTCCTCTAATGAGGTTCAAATAGTAGGCCATCACAAATAGATTTTTTTTTTAAAGCGATGACACCCAACCTTTTAGACTGTATTAAACTTGTGAAGTCTCAACGTAATCTCTTTGTGGCCCTGTGATGTTCTGAATGAATTGTCCTGTTATCACTGTATCACTGTAGACAAGACTGGATTTTTTAGTGCCATCATCAGTCTGGCAAGACTTTCGAAGGTTCTCTGTCGAGTTTTTCTTGCAAAAAAAAAAACTGAAGGTATGTTTACATTCAGAATTGACCAAATCTCTGTGAGGGTCAACCTCCAGCAGCGATCTAGACGTGCCGGTCAAATTTTGACCAGATTAAAGGTAGGCTTGAAGCACCAACTCTGAATCCAAATCTTCAGCCCTCGGATTCCTTGGATAAGCTTTGAAATCTCCATTTTTCAGAGCAACATAATCCTGCAGGATCATTTTTTAAATATCAGCCCATCTCGGTCAATTGCTTAGTGTGAAAGCATTGAGTGTGTATTTTATAAGTCTTATCACCCATGTCCCATTTGCATGTGAGAACCTAAACTCAAAAGAAAACTCCATAGCTCTACTTGAGGTCATACATTCCCACAGAAAACCTAATACGTTTCTGACGGATGGTGACACAAGGATGATCAATGCAGTGCAACATGTGTGTCCTGTCTCTTCAGGTGTGTACCGGTGTATCAACGCTCCTCCCTTCAGGTTCTGACTCGGTTCACAGCTCAGGATTCTCAGGGGAGAACCACACACCTCCTGAGCTCATCCGATTGGTTCGTGGATGTCACAGACTTGGTCCGTAACTGGCTGAGAGTAGAAGACCCTCGAGTGGCTTCCCTCGGCGCCCACAACGACCTGATTGGTTTACATCCAGGAAAGACGTCACTCCATGTCGGTGATAGATGTATATCAATCCCATTGAACGTCTTCACCCGACTGGGCATCATCATTATCATCATCCTGCATGCTCTCTTTCTCTTAGATCGTCTCCGAGCAGTGGGATGGCGTGCTGGGGAGATGTGACATCACTGTGACCTCTGACCCCGTAACTCCTGGGGACCTGTCTGTGCAAGTGGTCAGTGGCCTTGGCATGTCAGTCACTGCTAGCCCAACACATCCTTCCATTGTAACAACGACAGTAACTGCCTACAACATCCTCTACAACCGCCATCAGGTGACTGACGGCCGATTGATGATGACTTTTTGAGGCATTAGTTGCTCAGTGGTCGAGCAGGTTGTCAATCAGAAGATCTCAAAGGCTCTGCCTACGGTGTATGAATGTCGGAACTATTTACCACCCAATATTGAATTCATTCCTGTTACAAAAGCGTTTGCAAGTGATGGCAGACACTTCATTTTCTAGATGAATGTTTAGCGTTCAGTGATGAATTTGAAATTACACGTGTGGTTATTAGTTTAGTTTTATTTAAGTTTATTTAAGAGTTTGTATTTATAGTTAAATTAAAACTTGAGAAACAATGGAGACAATGTTTAAAGAATTACTATGAAGAAAAAGATCAGTAAAGTTGATTCCTGTTCATTTCCTTTGGTGTATCTCCAGGAAGCTTCCATCAGTGTCTGGCTCCAATTCAGCGATGACACCGCCTCCCTCCTCTCCTCCTTTAGTGACCTCCCCTTCTTTTTACGTCTCTCCTCATTGGCTGAGACGGTGGTTGTTGTGATGCCCGGTTCCAGCCCACGCATTTTGGCCCAAGGGGATGGAGGCGGGCCTTTACTGCCTGCAGAACTTTTGGTTTCAACCTGCACTGACAAGCCAATCACCTCCAACTCCATCAGTGATAGGGATTGGACGGTAACCGGTGGAGGAAGCGGGACCAGGAGGCTGGCAAAGGGATCTGGTTGGATAAGAGTCAACCTAGACTTCCTGCAGCCAGAAGGGGATAAGGACGATGATGTGGACAGGTTTGACCTCGACTTTTCAGGCACGCCGGATGAATCCGACAGCATCTATGCATCAAACTTTGATGAGGCCAAAGGTGAGAAAGAAAACAGTGACTATTATGACAAAAACAGTGGGAAGAGACCTGATAGGCACTGGAACCAGGTGGGGTATGGAGAGATGGTCAGACGGAACAATCTAGAAAGAGCTATGCTGATGCCCAGCCAGGAGGAGGGCGCCGTGTACTTCTCCCCCAGCCAGGAGAAAGACGGAAAGGGGGAGGAGGAGGCGGAAGGGCAAGGAGCTAGAGAGCTTGAGGTAGGACTGGGTGCTGTCCTCTCTCTGCTCGGTCTCTGCGCTGTCCTCTTCTTGGCAAACTGTCTGCCCTGTGCCCTGCGAGACCGGAAGAGGACAGCCCTGGAGAAAGAGAGGGAGGGAGAACTGGAGGGAGCTACAAGAGAAGATGAGGAAGACGAGTGGAATAAAAGAGACTGTGAAGTGCAGATGAAGCAGCAGGATGAGACGAACAACATTGAGTTAGATAAAGAGGTAGAGATCATTTGCTGAAGTATGCACAGGCCCAGCTGAACTGTAGCTCAAACCTGGACTCAGAAGTAACAGAAAGGTCATCAAGGTAATAGCACACTATGTTGCTGTCATATTACACTAAGAGACCATTGGATGTCCCCTCTAAAAGGACATTCCCACACATTACATAGAGGGAATCATATTTCCTTCTAAAGTAAAAAACAACAAAATACTTTTTTATCTTAAACTACTGTTAATCTTCCATGCCAAACTAAACATATTTTGGCTTGAGATGAAGACATTTGTGAAACAGGCCACAAACGCAACAAACGGACAGAAGACAAACATTCTGACCTGTCCTCCACCCTCACCTCCTCTCGATGTCAACTATTAACTTTGTCTGTGATACATCGAAAGCAAATGTGTTTCCCTCCTAAAGTATTTTGCAATGCAGTTGTGTTGTGTTGAATGGTGATGTCATTTGTAGAAGACCGTGTTTAGCAAGTTAGGCAGTAAGTATCAGGCTGTATATATGAATATTGGGGCACTTGAAATGAATAGCTCATGTCTGCTCACTTTTTTCACCAGATGGAAGAGATCAATATTTATGATTGTAGGAGATGGGAGAGAAGGCTTTGTTTAATATAACTTGACAACATGAGTTCCTTGGGATGCCTCGCAAATCATCCTGAACATCAGTTTGCCCACAACAGCAACAATTTTTAAGTAATTAGCATTCTGAGTTCTGTCGGCTTGTCCTTTTCTGTCTAAATGTGTCCCATTGTGCAGCTAAACCTGCACAGCATTGATGGTGCTGAAGAGAAAAACAAAGCACTTGTATAATACTGCAGACGCAATAGAATGCATCATCTTCAAAAGGATTCGGCAAAGAACGGAATTGGAATATAATGATTTAAATTAGGGCCGGGACTCGATTAAAAATATTAATCTAATTAATTAGAGGCTTTGTAATTAATTAATCGAAATTAATCGCATATATTATACATACAAATATTTTACCTGAGAACAGGGAGAAGTCATTTTTTTCACATGGATTTTTATTTTTGTTCAACCAATTCCAGTGTAGCAATAGCATATTTAGAAATATAGTACTTTCAGAAATTCAGGTAGCCTATAGGTAAGTAGACCTTCTGTAAACTAGGTTTTTTTTAAGTAGACCAATACTTTCAAGTACATTCAGAACATTGGTTATTTTTTCAGACGTGGACTTAGTTACCCTGGTCCTTAAACCAGTCATCTGGTGCAGTGTGGGTTGGGTGTGGGTCCTTGTACTCGGAGTCGGGCTAACGTCCACGCTAGCTGCTAATTGTTTTGCGTTGAGGTGATACTTGAGGCTCGATGCGAATTCCTTGTTGCATAGCTTGCACACAACCACGCTCTTATCGACACTTCCATCCGTTTGTTTTTATAATAAAATTTCCCATTCACGGGGCCAACCCACACGGTCTCGTTAGCTTCTTCGTTGTTCACTGTGGTTTGTTGTTGTCTGAAGTCATGAACGCTAGTTGGTGCTCCAGTATAATCGGTACGCCGAAACTCATCCAGTGAGAAACGTCCCGCGGTGCAAAAAATAAGTGTAAAAATGCGTAAAAAAGGTTTAATGTGTTATTTTTTGTGTAATTAATTAATCTTAATTCACATTGTAATTAATTAATCTTAATTAACGCGCTAAAGTCCTGGCCCTAATTTAAATACTAAGCATGTTTTAAGTTATGGGAGGGTTAGTCCAGAAAGAGGCCCAGCCTTCAGTACACAAGGGCTTCTGTGTGGCTCCTTTGGGTGAGCCACTTCAAGGCCCAAAACCAGTGCTGTTTCATGGAGGAACTGCAGAGGAACTATCCCAAGGTTCTCCATGGTAGCAGGAGAAGCAAACCACAACATGTTTTTTTTTCTTCTGCGTGGTCAGTGATTGCTACCAAGATTTCTGAATAGTAACAACCCTTTCTATGAAGCAGCACGTTGGCGACACCTTAGGACTCAACCCGAACCAGTTCACCTGCCCAGGAGAGGCTGCAGATTCCTCACGGCTTCATGTTGTTGTGCTCAAACTGTTCCGATGTACTTGTACCTTTCCAACACCCCTGCTGGTTGAAAACAGTCGCCTGTCTGTTCCCAAATTAAAATAAAAAAAGATATAAAACAAAAAAAGCATAGTGTCCCTCTCATTTGGGCTGTTCTCATTTCTTCTCAAAGCTATTACAGTTCACAGCTGGACAGAAATCTAACAAATCAAGCAAACCAAACCACAACTGGACACATGTATATGTGTGTATGAATGTAATGTATATGTATGTGTGTATAAATGTCTATGTATAAATGTATTTCTATTTTTGTATACAGTAAAAGGTACATTTCCTATAATGCATTCATTCCTTGATTTATGCATTCTTTGAATCCTCCTTACTGCGTTACTAGTATTGTTTGTTGTAAGACGTTCTTTTAATCCATCTGTTGGGCTGAAATACACCAACAGACCTGATTGAAGAAGGAAGTTAACTGATCGTTCCTCTCATGCTCACAAGGTCATCATTCATCCGCCTTTCAGACTGAACTTCATCATGTGGAGCTCAGCATGCGCCGAATGTCCAACACTGGTTAAAAATATCACTGACTCCAGTGCTATCCTACTGATGGAGGATCCTACTCTGAAATACTGCAAATAGTTTTTCATCTGAGGTTTGATGGCCGGCCCGAATCGTTTGGCTTTGTTGTGTTAAATTGGAGCAACCTCAAACAGTAGATGCTTGCAGTGATTTAACATCTTCTGCCTTGATGGGGGGGCTTTTAAGAGCAATTAAAGAGGCCATGTCAGTGGAAGAAAAAGAGATTCAGACCAGCTAACATAGTATAAAGGGGGTCTGATGGATGACCACATCTGAATCATTTGTGAAACAGGTACCCAACACACAACAATACGTTTGAAAAAACAACATCAGTAATGTGGTTTGACTCTTAGCGATGAATGGTGAGCAGTGGTAACAATTCCAGAATGTCATACAGTGAATATGTGTCTGTACCAGAAGCCTGCTTCTGACGTCTGTAAATTATTGACCAATCAGGAGCCTGCCCTTCATCCCATTAAAACATTCAACATGCAGAAGAAAACATAAACTTCAAACCTTACCCTCAGATGGACCCTCTGTGAGACTGCTGTAGGCTCTGCACGTCGTGTTCATGACTGCTGCATGTTTTGGGTGGGAATTAAAGCGGATGACATCTAGACACCCACTAAAATAGCGTGCAGTCAAAATAATAACTTAGAAGAAGTTAAAGATTGACCAAATCAGATGTTAGAGAGGATTGCATTTAATTCCAGTCATCTTCAAACTCTCCATAACCAATAGAAACATTTTAAAATAGAGTTTTGATATATTCATTTAAGAAAATTCAATTCCTTTAAAGTAATATTAAATGAAAAGACTTTAGTGCTGGGAAATTTGAATATAAAGTCCAAACAAAAGCTACAATTGACCAGCAATTGCATGAAAATATAATAAGAGCAATAAAAATAAACCAATACAATTTAAAATTCTTAGCTCAAAGCTTTCAGTCGATTCAATTCCTTTTGAAGGCAGCCTGGACAGCAGCAGTTAAGGCAACCGCTGGTAACATTAAATGCAATATTAAACTGTATGACCTCTGCTTTAAGCTAGCGTACATGTCCAAGAAACATTTCCCCTCCATTATGATAAATCACATACTCAAAATCTTGCAAACCAGCATGCACAACCTAAAACCACCTGACCGACTACCCGTTTGACCCAAACTCAGCCAGTCTTGACCCCACTCTTCCTCCTCCCTCTTGGTCGCTCCTCTTAAGTTAATCACCGCAATCATGTTTTGTCTGCATCTGCATCTATGTACAACTTGATTTCTGTTTCCATTACGACAGCCCCAAAAACCACATAATCTACACCCATCACCACAAAGCACAAGTACTGAGAAGGACTCTATTCAACTGGAAGGCAGTTCCCGTTGTGCAGGACGGTGGGGACAGAGAGGTTGAGGTTCGGGACCTTCCTGTAGACAAAGTGGAAGTTGTGAGTCCGAGGCCCGCCGTGGAGCTCGGCTTTGATCCGCTGAGGGTGCGTGTCCGAGGCCAGCTGCTGGCTGGTGTCCGTGGTGACCAGAAACAGTGCGAAGGAGTCAGGGTCCAAGACCTTAAACTTGTAAGCGCAGAGAGCGCACACCTCCTCGGTGGTGGTGTGCAGGTTCACGACAAGGGTTTTGGCCGTGCAGCTGGGGTCCACGTCCTGCAGGGCTACACGGAGAAAGTTCTACAGGGGGGGAACAAAAAGTCCAATGTCAACATTGGGAAGTGATGCAAATATCCACAATGAAGAAGGTCAAGAGGGCACACACACACACAAAAATGCAGCCATGCAGTGAAAGCCAAAGAACGAAAACAATCCCACGCAGTGGTTTCATGTTGCACCAGAGGGCGCTCTCCCCACAAAAACATGAATTAAAGTGTGGCTTCAGGTCCTCGTGCTGTAATGCAAGTACTGTGTTTACTTTTCACTGGCTAGGGCTGAAAGGTAGCGAAGCTCATGCTGAACGGGACATTTGGATTATTGGATTTTTTTTAAAGAACCGGTACAACTTTGACTCACTGCCTGGATGTTCAAGTCGGGTTCAGGTCAGGAGCGATACCTGAAAGTCGTCGACAGACTGCGTTGCGTGCCTGGCGGTGCGCCGTTTGTGCCACTGGTGCAGCGTGCTCTTGACCTGAGACCTCAGAACCTGCGATGACTGATCCTCCTGGAAGTTCTTGATGAGGGTCATAGCTCCATACGCGCTGGTCAGGTAGTAGCCTCCTGAAAAAAGGAACCCAAACTGAGCTAGTCACGTAGAAAGGAAACCAGTGGACATTACAAAAGCAAAAGGTGAACACTTCCTCTTTAGGAATAGAAACTAATCATATCAGGATGCAATCAAGCTTGAGGACACACACACACACACACACACACACACACACACACACACCACGTACTTTGGCACGTACAGAAAGCTCATGGGATAATTTCTCCAGACAGGTTGACGCAGAGAGGAAAATATTTCCTTCTGGGAGGAGTCGACCTCCTTTTATCCTCTGAACTTGCACCAACCTTTACAAATCAAACACGCTGGAATTTCCTGCCAATGTCAAAAGGACTTTCCTTTGTCGAGCCGTCTCAAAGAAGTCCGCTCCACTTAGAGGTCCCGCAGAACATGTGCTACGATGCTAAAGATTTAACAACCACAAAATGACAAGAAAAGTCTTCAAGTCTTGTGCATTCATTTGAGAAGCATGTACCAACAAGTGTTAGCGGTAAGGAAGTTGCTGACCATGGTGCTGCAGTAGCAATAGGCACCTCATGAATATACTGCAGTGATGGTTGAGGCACTCCAAAGCGCTTTAGGCTGAACCTTTCCAAATGGAAAGTCTGTCATGGATCATACCCTGTGAGTAGCTGCACTTCATCCTCCCAAGTGAGACTGTAAAACTTAAAAATACATTCCTTCCAGACACACTCTATGAGCATGAGCCAGAGTTTATAGTGGCTCACGTTAGCTTTCAGTGTGGTATCGTTACCATCACTCTGGAAGAGTCACTTATGGCCTCAACAAACTCGAGCTACAAAGCTAAAAGAACTTAAACTGGGCAGTTTGTTCCATATTAATGTACATTTTTAACAACTCTGGTACTTCTTTGTCGTCTGTCCTCATCAGGGTCAGCACTTTCAAAACGTATTATTTATAAAACTTGTTATTTTGAGCTTTAGTTCGAGATGGAGCAGACCAAAAGGACCTACCCTCTCCTTGCAGCAAGGACGGGTCCAGCAGCTCCATCATGTACTGGATCTCTATGTCCAGCTGAGGCATGTCACACTGAGCCAACACATACGTCAGCATGGGCAGGAAGTCATCGGCGCCAAACATCCTCCCTGGGAGGAAGCAGACGCAGAGCAGTCAGATGGGTGTGGTGGGTCAGCGCTGTAAACACAACCTGAAGAATTAGGTTCACAAAGCATCTAATACTCCTCAAAGAGGAGACTTCCGACCCTCTGCCAGGGTCAAAGCCCAGAGGAGGTTGTCAGATCAATTGGATTGAATGCAGTCATTCCTTGCAATAACCATTTTACTTTTACATGCACGGGGACACTTCTCCCTACCTGAGTTATCCTGCATGATGGTGTAGATGAGTTTACACACACGCAGCATAAGTGACACCTTTTTCTCGGGGGAGTACATCTTCCTCATGCTTAGGAACTTGTGGCGGATCTTGTTGATCGCCTCGGGGTTAGGAGGCACAGCCCCGTCTGCCCCCATCTCCTGTGGCCCCTTGGTCTTAACCAGGGCCAGGTTCTTCCTCAGCTGCTGCGAAGCTCCGCTGCTCACCTGTAGAGAACCACAGACCACAAAGGTCACCAGTAAAGACCAGATACTTAGACTAGATACTTTTGTCTCCTCTTCTAGCTAATAATTAATCCTTTTCTTGTGAGTATGGGAATCTGGTGATTCCTTATTGTGTGGAATGGGATGGTGGAGAAACGAAAAGACTAATCTCTTACCTGGAAGTCCTGTAAAGCCTTCTCAATCACACTCTTCAGAGGCTTTAGGACACACTTGTGCATGGCCTTCTCTAGCACCCGGTCTGTAGAACATGACAGTAACACACATGGTTCACATTAATACAAACCAATAATCACATATCATTGAGGAAAAAACCTTTAAACCCAACTTTGCAGTTTCAGTTGAGTGTGAGATGTCACAACTGTCACAACTAACACAACTTGAAGACGTTTATATATAGTTTAATTTGAACACAGAGCTGAGCAAACACCATTAAAGGGGGGCACACCAAGCCAGTAGCATCTGGAATGTATACAATAACAACACTGTGTAAAGACAACTTTGAACTCATTCAGCTGGACCTCAACAACGACCTGCTCTGTACCTGCCTCCTACACACATGGCCTTCAAATATGCTCGTCCCTACCTCAACCAGTGTTGGAAAAATTTACTTTCTACATAAACTAGTCACAAATTTTAAAATGAACTAGTTCAAACTTCAAAATATTTGAACTAAGTTCTCAGTTCCAACTTGTTCAGTTATTTTTTTCCATATGTTGCTGCAAGCAATTATTTTTCAAAATTATTGCCACAGCCCAGAACTACAGATAGCAATTATTTCATCAGTTTTAACACTGAAGCTATGCATCAGATTTAATCTTCATATCCAATTTTGAATCCTTATCCAACCAGGGTTTACATTAGCATTGAGGGGACATTGTTGCTTTAATGTTGCTGTCCATTCACTCCACACTAGCAGCAGCTGCAGCGTTCACCCCTACAGTACATTCTCAAACACATGCTGCTTGAATGGGCTTTTTTAAATAAGGAATAAAACCACAACAGTTATCATTAAGGTGCAAATGTTTGCAAAGAAAGCTCAGATTCCTCCCATCCTCACCGATCTTGTCAGTAACTTCATAAAACTCATTTAAATTATTATATGCCGCCTCTTTGCTACACGCAGCTGTCGCCTCCATGCATTTCTTTTTTTTTGATGACGCATGCGGCGTTGCGACACTGGTGGCTGGTGTTGCCAGATTGGGTGTTTTTTCCGCTACTTATTAAGGTGCGTTTACGGTGTGTTTTCTATAGAAATCTTGCACCCCATTGAACGATGTTAACCTGAAAGAACGTGCCGTTCATAGACAGCAGAATGAACGAGTTCACAGTAACGTTCATCGGGCATTAATACAGTACGTTCAGTTCACGTTCGCCCAAAATATGAATCGTTCAATGAACGCGTTCAGGCACAACACTGACCTCAACTATCTACAAATGCACAACTGGGATTGATCACACAGCAGCATCCCAGCCTCAAGCACATGCAATGAGCTACACACAAGCAATTGCTTGTTTTGCAACAGCATGAACAGGCGAACGTGCACAAACAAGAACCCTGCTCTTGTGGAAAAATGACAAACTTTATGGTGAGTCGGGGGGGTGGGGGGGGGGTGTTGCACTTGCACTATGGCATAAAAAACTCTGCACGGTGTTATGGGTGTTTACTGCACACCGCTAAGGGAAAAGCGCCTGAAGGGAAGAACTAGGGGAGGTCCGAGAGACCCCACTTATCCCCTTGTGGGCTCAAGGAGAAGCATTGAGGACACACACCTTTTTGACCGGACTTCCTGATTTTTGACCGGACTTCCTGATTCCCTCCAGAAAGGCTGCTTCCCCTTGGCCCCCCCGCCTGTTCAAAGCCTTCCTCACCAAATTGAAAGGACGATAAAACAGTGTGTACACAAGTGAGAAGTTTTCTTTTTTCCCAGAAATGAAAGCGCCAGTTCCACCCCCACCCCTTGTCAACTGTTACCTTCCTGTAAAAACTGAGGTGCACACTACTTTTGCTCTATTTGAACTCATTCTCTGGGAATGCAGATAGATGTTTCTTTCTACATGGAAGAATTAAGAACAATTACTTTGAGGAACCTTTAAACAATAAGGCCTCCAGCACATCTAAAGGAGTTAGGAATTCCAGCTCATCCGAATTCTATTTCCATTGTGTCTTCATGTAAAATCACATGCACATTTCCCCTCTCCAAAGGGAACATTTGAGTGTGACACACTTAATGTGCATTTCTGTGGTCTGTCAGCACCATCACAATGGACCTCTGCTCTGTGAACAAGGCTTTTCTGTTATTTTTACAATGGACAAGGGACATGCGATGAGTGCAAAGACACTTACATATTCATGCAAATACTCAAGTGCACAATAATCTGATTGGAATGAGCTGTCCCTTTGATGGAGTAGCTCACCTTTGCAAACTTAACTTTCACAATCTCAACCTCAAGGAACAAATCAAAGACTTTGAAATTAGAAACAAATGATACTGGAAGGAAAAAAGGAAATGGGATGTATAAAACACAGCACACACAAAGAGGTTTCACCAAGTCGAGATCCAACCACACATGTCTTGGTTTAAAGTTTCACAGCATTCTTGGCAAACTCACCGATCTGGTCTTCAGGTATGAGTGACTCTAGAGGGGGGTCCAGTTCGGAGCTCTGGCGCAGGTAAGCCTTCATCTGGGTCATGAACTGCCTGACAGTCTGCAGAAAATCCAGCTGCGAGGTGCAACAGCCTCGGTTCTCCTGAACAAAGCTGATGTAGTCCTGGACCAGGGAGCCAAAGTATGAGCTTTTGTCCCTGGACAGCTCAGCGATCCTTTTCACCGCCTGCTTCTCAGGGTTCCTGAGGGAGCCCAGCATATCGCCCACCTTAAGGAGGTGTCCTTTTAGTGCACTGGGGAGGACGAAGGGGTCAGTACTTAGACTGACGCCAACCTTTCGCCTTCGCGCTTTGAAGGACGGACGGCAGCGTGTTTCTAGGTCGGCCTCCAGACTGACCCCATAGTCTTCCTCCTCGAAGTTTTCTTCTCCGTCCTCATCTTCACTGCTGACCTCCACTGGGTCTTGACAAGTGAGGCGTTGTGATGGAATAGAACCCAGGGAGAATCCAGGAGACTGCACATGTTCCAGTGAGTCAGAGGAGGAAGCGGACATGCTAATGTCACTGAGCCGCTGCGGTCTCCTCTCCTTAGGAGTGGAGAGACTCCCAAGCATGTCGACGGGAAGTGCAAGTTGAGGCTGGCAGGGTGGAAGCTTGGCCCGGGCCAGAGCTTTAGCTATGGTCTCGTCATCCAGGGCAATGTGGCAGCGATGAGCTTCCAGATCAGACTTCATAGGTCTCGGGGAGGGCTGGTTTGAGGGCACAGCGGCTGGTGAGCTGGCGGTTTTGGACAGACCACTATGCTTGGAACCCATCGCTGGTCGAGCTGGAGCCGGGCGCCTGCTGAGGGACGGCTGCGGTCGTGAAGATATAGTAGCGGCTTTTGGCATGCTCTCAATTCTGGTGGTTGCTGCTGGAGGTCCAGGTGGTGGTGGAGCAGGGCGCCGGCGCGGCATCTGGCGAGGGGGAGGGGGAGGAGCAGGGGGACGTGGGCGAGGAGGCGGCGATTTGACGTTCGGTTGGATTTTGTCCTGCTCGCTGCCTCGGCTGCTTCTGAGCGGCTTCACAGATGACTTCTCATTGTACAGTTCGTTACGGGGCTCCTCAGCGCGGGACTGGCGATGTGTCTGGGGAAACAAGGGGTCGACAAAGCACAGAGGACCACTGGAACGTCTTCTCTCAAGAGGAAAAGAAAACGGAGTAGCAACAGAGCGCAGGGTCGACGGTGCACTGTCCCACAGAGTCCCGGTGTGTCCCAGCCGTGACCCCTCAACTTCCCTCTCCCTGTTAGATTGCTGGGGGCTGAGGGTACGACGGGGACAGGGGGTGTTCCAGAAGCCTGTAATGGAGACACAACCGTCAGGAAGCGACACTCACACCTCCCCTCAACTCAAGGCTCAGCGTTAAATCTAAGAGACTGCTAGAGAAAAATGAAAAACTAAAAGCAAGGTCAACTTTTTCTCACAAACAGCACAGTCCTTCTCTCGAGTGTTGCTGGTGAGCCCAGCCGTTGCCTCGCTCAGAGTCACAGCGTGCCAACACACACCCTGAGACAGAGAGGGAGTCGCCCATGCTAATCACAGAGTGGGAGGGCACAACACGCCGCTACAGCTCCTCCACCCCTCCACCCTGTTGGTTTTTCCTCTCCCATACGGCTACAGGCTACGGAGTAGTTGTAGTTCAATGTTCCGTTATTAAACTAAGCTGCTGTTACCAGTGAAACTCATTCAAATGATATTCTCCGCTTTTCATGTTGACAAAGCAAAGCAGCGCCTTTCGGTGCTGCTGTTCCAATGGATCCATCCATTATCTTCAGCTGTATGGCAGCACAGTCAGCTTTGATAACACGTGAAAAGCCCTAGTGTGATGATGTACATACAACAACGGTGTACAAATCTAAAAGCAGGCCACTAAAATATCTCTGCAGGGATTGCAGCATAAGGCCAGTGATGACTTCAGCAGGCTAAAAATGGAAACTAAACTTTTGCATTCCATCGACCACAAAGAGCTGTGATTCATCGCTATTGTAGTACCTCTGGGGGCGAAGACTGCATGCTGGTCCATGTGATCAATGACTACCTGACACTGGAGTCTGTCAGCAGGCAGCCCACTCCATGAAGCACATTCACTACTGACTTAACATTCATCAAAAACAAATTCTCAAACTAAAGCTTTTGATACTTTGATTATGACCAGCAAAACAGATCAAAGCAGGTCTCTCCGGCTGCATATTCAACTCAATAGGCAATATGCAGGCAGAAAGGGCAGGAGTGTCGAGACAATTGCTGTTTGAGTTTTACAAGTGCTACACAGATTCACCAACATATGAGACTTTAAATAGATGCGTTCCTGTGAAGGGGGAGGTTCCCTTGAAGACTGCATGGGTTAGCTGAAGGAGGCCCTGCTTTAACTCCTTCATGTCCAATGGAGTCATTTCAGTGCATGCTTAGGATCTCATATATATATTCCATGGAAGAGCTCCAGCGGATCCACAGAGGAGGTTGTTGGACGTGTGGATGTCTGTTACGACATGAACTGTATTCATTCTAGCTACAGGAGCGCCTCTTCAGCCGTCAACTCCTACCATTAAGCCATTGGGACGAACTTATATGGGACTACTGAATCACAACCACCAGGGAGAAATGACATGCACTCCGCAGCAGCTATGTCGGGCTGGTGTGGAATTACTCCCACCTCCAAGCACAGGAGGGCAACTGTTCATGTTTGTCAGCTCTCGCTGCGGATAGCTTTCCACTTGCCACTCCCTTCTCCCCCACACTAAGCTCGGAGCTATGTCCAAGGCTCCTACCGCAGGAAGCTGACTCACAGGTTCCTAGAGCCAAACGTGGAATAACTTCCAGAGATGAAGTGCTGCCCAAGGAACCAGACCTGAATGCTCAGCAGAAGGGACACACAAATACTGTCTGCTTTGTCTCTGTTTGCCTGTTTAGTCCAGTGTTAGCATGTTGTAGCACACCGAGATTAAACAGTGCCGTTTTCGCTCTTGAGGTTCAGTCTGGTATACTTTGGCCTCTTTACTTTTTGTTTGATGAATGGGACAAAATTGTTAGATTCATTTAACTTAGTGTTAGAGAAAATGTGTAGGGGCATTTCTCCTGCATTAGCATTTTAGCACCAGAGCTGGAGCTGGGAGGCAGTTAGCCTAGCTTGGCATAAAGAAAACAGAAAGCTTAGCCCTGTACCAATTCCAAAATTCTCCTAGCAGCAACTGGAGAGATTCATTGTATTGTCAAATATCAGACTTCTCTCCATCCTGATAGAAGGGTCCCACAGTTATTGCTCTCCAATCATTCTCACTATTTACTATGTTCTCTCAGGGAGATTTTCTAATGAAAGGGTTGATGGACCATTTTGGTCAACAAACATAGCCTGTTTGGTTAAACAAGTTCATTTATAGATAAGACAAAAATGTATAAAATGACAGTAACTAAGAAGAAGGAAGTATACTTTCTTAATGCCTGTGGGGGAATTATTCTCAGCATTTAACCCATCCCGCACAGTGGGAGCAGTGTGCTGCCGTAAAGGGACCGAAGGAGATGTTAGTCTTGCTCAGCGACACTTCAATAAATGGAACAACCTGTTTATCAATCAGCCCAGCATTTTGTATTCATAGTGTTGTATAGATAAGGTCTGTGTGGAGGCTTCAGCATTGGGCTCTGAACAAACACGTGGTGCAGAACCTGGCAGGGGTTAGTTACAAAAAATTATGACAATTCACACAATGAAACAACCAGTAGACTACCTGCTCCCAGCTGAGCCGTCTCCTCCAGTTCTTTCTGAGCCGAGGCAATGGCCTCTGGGAGTTGGAGTGTGAAAGGCAGGACATCCCTATGAAAAGATGAATAATGCGAGGGAGAATAAAGATTAGAAATACTATACTATAAATAGTTTTATTTTGGCAGAAAATTAAACCCAGAGAGGGAAGGGATGTGATGGATGGATTGTTTTACCTGCTAATACAGTAGAACGCCACCAGGCGAAACAGATCGGCAAAGCAGATCCCAGATTCCTCGAGAGAAAAGGCTGCAAACAAAGCACATGTTAACAGTCTGAATTACAATTCAAAAATAGGAGCCACGCCAGTTGTATTTGCTCACAGGTCGTTTGTATTTGGAGCCTTTATTCGGTCACTACAGGGGATTATTAGAAGAAGTCAGACCTTTTCATTGATCAGCTGAGTTCATTCACTCCGATCTACACTAAATTTCTCAAATAATTTATTCAGAAATGTTGTAGAAACAAGGTCTTAGGTTAAACTTTAATTATTTTGGTGGTTCCTGCTTTTTCTTTCAGTACAGATGGTTGACAGTTTGACTCTTTACAGTGTAAGCAAGTTTAAAATGGATTGTTATATTGAGAAATTCTAAGGAATGAGGTCTGATGAATTTGTTGATCGTTGACTTTTTAATGTAGTGCTATCAGTAGGTCAAAATCTTCATTTTGTCCTCCAAGAGACTGCATCTCCACTGATTGGTACAGACATTAGTAGCAGGGTTCAAAGCCCTCTTCAGCAAACCGTTTCATCAAGGTACTCCTCCGTCCACTGTTTACTGAACCAATAAGCGGCAATGCCTTTTGCTTTGGAGCTGGCTTATTTGACAGTCTGATATGACATGGCAGCATTTAGTTTCAACGGCAGGATGCCCGCCTGCATCCAAACGTAGTTAGTAATAAAAAAACACTTTAACCTTAACTTTCAAACTTTAGAGAATAATATCTTACTGAGGTTGTGACAGTTTTAGAGATAATATAATATTATGAACAGAAATTGATCAAAGTGAGCCTGAGATATCACTTCAAGTCTAGTATTGGACCCAGCCCACGTAGACTGTGAAGGTTCCTCATGAAGATGCAGCTCACCAAATGAGACACGGCTTGTAATCATGTTCCTTACTGTACTTGCTCTCTCTGACTGGGAAGTGGCCGACTGGACTTCCTGTTGAATCCTCTTTCAGACGCACAGACAGAACCGTTCTCTGCAGGGCGGCCGACTTCCTGACCAGGAAACCCTGAGAGTTTTGAAAGAGACAATGTGACGACAACAGTCGAGACGCATTAGCAGTTGTATCCAGATGGTTACCCTCACCCCAGGAGGCTGTTTGAGCAGAATCCGGCCGGCCTCCTCTTCACTGACGGCCAGCAGCAGCCACACCTGATGGGTTTGACTCAGCCTGTCCAACATGCTCATCCTCCTTCCCAACGAGTCGTATCCAGAATCCCGCTGACCCCCACAGCGGGCGGACTGCAGGTATTCGGCGCTCACCTTTTTCTGCTCCCTGGCAGAGAAACACAGAGAGAGAGCGAGAATGGAACTCTTTGGCCATCTGCTGGTGAGAAACTAGTACCAATGAGTAGAGGCGTTCACAAACACTGGCGAACAAAATCACATTCAACAGACTGCAGATCGTGTGGCTCATTAAAAGACTTTCAGACACCACAAAGACCACACCAGTTAAGTTGGAGATAAGAGGAAATTTAGTCTTACCCTCGTAGATCCATGAGCTCTTTGTTAGCTGCTGGAGAGGTCAAGACCATCTCACTTTGCAGCTCCATAATCTCTGACGCAAATGTATCAATCAGCTGGAAGGAGACCCAATGAGAGGGGAACAAGGTGACGAGGAGGGGGACAGCAGCAGCGTTACTGAAACATGAAGAAAACCACAGACGGAGGGACTGTGCTGGTCAAGTCTGGAACAAAGGGCAGGGTAGCCGTTTCCTGTGTGCAGACCTCATTTCCTTTACGCAGGAAACATAACGACCCACATCAACATCCACGGTGACAGCTTCTGTGTGCACACACATGCAGAACGCTGTGCTCTAAAGCCAGGCAACTCTACTTTGGAGACACTGTGGTCATGTCATCATTTTTTTAACTAAAATAAACGGATGCAGGATTGTCACTTCGCATGGCTTATAGCCCACAATTTAAATAATGATGAAAGATATGAAAGTGCATTCTGTCTAATGGCCTCACAGAACACAAACAGGAAGTGTAATGGAACCATTTAGGAATGATGAGAATGATGGGAAAGACACAACGCAAAGCTACACATGTAACACAGGGTAGATTCATTTTGAAGAAAAGGTTTTTCAATCTTGAAGGGCAGGGTTATCAAAAAAAAAGTCTACAAATAAATGGAACAAAACATTTAGGAAAATAGACGCAGGGATACATGCAGGGGAGCAAGGGAACATATTGGAGAGCAAAGATCAAGGAAAAAAAGGAGCACAAGCATAACAGACAAACAAACACAGAGAGAGGGGACACCCAAGCCGTGTTTCATTTGGGCGTGGCGCCCGAAGTGACGGAATTGGTCGACACATGATGAGCAGCGTCCGGAGGATGCAGCCGCCGAAATGAGACACAATGAAACAGGAAACCAACTGAACAACAGCAGACATTTGTTTACACTTGTGTGGTGTTATCTTTCTGTTTCTACAGTGTTGTGGGTCTGTTCGAACTGCTGCATTTTGGGGTTATTAATTCAACACAATGAAACAATCTTACTGTGGGAGCTATTATTTTGTTATTTATTCTTAAATATTATTGTTTGGTTTCTTAGGTTGATATAATATTGAGAGCTTTTGTAGTCAGTTTAGTTTAATCTTTTTTTGTCACTGAATATGCATAGTTTTGGTTAATTGTTTGGTTAATTGGACCACTAATTAATTGGGTAATACTGTGGGCACCTAGAGGTTATTTAAGGGCATAGCCAGGTATGGGACCAGCATCTCGGTGACATATAGTTTTTACCAGCGAGTCAGAGCAGCACTGCAAAGGCAGCCAAGTTTTATGTGTTTGGTGGCTTCTGTAGAATAAATGCAAAAACAAAAATCCCCCGGATAATCCGCTCTCTTGCTGCTTCAAAGAAATAAAAGTAGGTGCAGCAGTGGCCCTTTGACATGTAATGATGTATTGGTCCCAAGGACAAATAGCCACTGCATGAAGTAAAAACTTTCTTGGAAAACTTGGCTCGGCCCACTCAGCGTGCCGTTGTGATGCTCGCGCTGGACTTGCCACTGAATTACTGGCAATTGCCACTCACTTGCCTTTTTTTGCCACTGCGTGCCACGAGGTGCCACATGGTGCCACTCAGTTGCCATTGCTTGTCAGTTCCACAAGGAGGATCTCGCTGTTTCTCGGAAAACGGCCAAACGAGTGGAGTTCATAAGTCCGTATTCACAGCGATGGAAATGTTTGAAGTTTCAGAAGCCACGATGGTGAATCAGCGCGTATAATTATTGCGCAACGGCGCGCATGAGGCACCGCTTTCATTGATTAAAACCCGACGTGTTGTGTTTGTTTGAAATGGACTTGATCGGAAAAGAACCACTGATGTTTTTCTTGCATGTTTAACCAGAGCAAGCGTTCAAGAATGGCGTTATACTCCTACTATTTTTTAAACCTACTGGTTTCTCTACACGTGCGTGTTTGTGTTTACTCGACAGCAGCAAATGTGTCTGCCTCGGTTGCTTGATTCGTCACACATTCACAAACATATTGCATACAGTCTTGCAGCGTTTGATTGTATGAGTGCACTCCGTCTCCAGGCCCCTGGTTCTGTGGGATCTATTGGTGGTGTTGGAGGCCCTCTCTCAACACCCGTTTGAGCCTATAGAGGCAGTGGAGATGAAGTTTATTTCACTTAAAACAGTATTCCTCTTGGCTTTAAACACAGCAAAGCGTCTGAGTGACTTACAGGCTTTATCCGTTCGCCCCTCCTGCTTACAGTTTTCTCCAGGGCTCACTAGGGTCTGAATGCAGCCCAACCAGGCTTTTGTGGCTAAGGTGTTGGAGGCAGCGTACAATTGTCCCACGATGGAGCTCTCAGCTTTTTACCCACCTCTGTTTTCCTCCTCAGGGGAACGAAAACTTAACACGTTGTGCCCAGTGCAAGCACTGCATTTGTATCAGGAATCAGGAAACGTTAATCGCCATAATATGTTGGACATACATGGAAATTGTCTTGTGGTGGTTGGTGCATGACGGAAGAGCTGCAGATGCAGAAGAGATGCAGCAATAAGATAAAAATAAAATTGAAATATAATAAAATATATGCTATGGGTTAGTGCGCTAAAGCTAAGGCTATGGGTTAGTAAGTAAGAGGAGATAAGATAAAATTAGAAATAAAGATAAAGTGCACCAGCTAAACAAAGTGACAAGTGACAAGTGAAAGTGACAAAGGTCTTAGTCCTGATGGATCTCAGCCTCCTGCCGGATGGATGGGGCACAAACAGTTCATGTCCGGGGTGGGAGGGGTCGGCTACAATCTTTCTGGCCCGCTTCAAAAGCCTGGAAGTGAAGAAGTCCTGGAGAGACGGCAGATTGCAACCGATCACCCTCTCTGCAGAGCGGATGACACGCTGCAGCCTGCCCTTGTCCTTGGCTGTGGCTGCAGCGTACCACAAGGTGATGGAGGAGCAGAGGATGGACTCGATGATGGCCGTGTAGAAGTGCACCATCATCGTCTGTGGCAGGTTGAATTTCTTCAGCTGCCTCAGGAAGAACATCCTCTGCTGAGCATTTTTCATGATGGAGCTGATGTTCAGCTCCCACTTGAGGTCCTGGGTGATGATGGAGCCCAGGAAACGGAAGGAGTCCACAGTGGTGACGGGGGAGTCACACAAGGTGAGGGGGGAAGGTGGGGCTGTGTTCTTTCTGAAGTCCACAACCATCTCCACTGTCTTTAGGTTGTTCTCGCTGCACCACGTCACCAGGTGGTCAGACTCCCACCTGTAGGCGGACTCGTCCCCACAGAAGCCGATGTAGGAAGTTACAGCCTCTGCGAACTCATCCAGATGACGAAAACAAAAAACAAAAAGCACCGAAACACCGAGGCAGCCATATGCGGCGCCATCTTGGATGGATCTGTGAGTAGATCAGCAGGTTTCAGAAAAGCAGATCAGCTGTTCGTGTCCTGGGCCACTTCTCACAAAGGCAAGCCATTGTCACGCCAGAGGCTGTTCCACTGGATGCTGGAGGCCATATCCCTAGCCTATAGTTGTAAGGGTTTGCAGCCCCCCCAGGGTTTGAGGGCTCATTCCACAAGGAGTATGGCCTCTTCATGGGCCCTGTTCAAGGGTGTTCCAGTGCAGGATATTTGTGCGGCAGTGAGCTGGTCTACACCTCACACTTTTGTAAGGTTTTACAGGCTCGATGTCTCAGGGCCGTCGTTAGCACACACTGTGCTAAAGGCCAACGCGCCAGCGTCCGTGTGAGAGTCTTTACCGGGTTAATTTTTTTTGGACTTGGCTTGGGATGACTTGGAATGGCATGGGAGCGGTCTTTATCTCCCATAGTGACCGCAACGAAGTCAGAAAAATAACTTTGGGTTACTTAACATAACCTCGGTTCTTTGATAAGAGGTTCTTAAATGCACGTGTTGGTTACGTTAGCCACGTGTTGGTAACGTTAGATACACGTTGGTAACGTGTATTGCTACGTATTTAAGTGAACAGGAAGCAACCACTACCCTTAGAGCAGCTGAGCTGGCGGACGATTTTGTGTTGCACAAAAGTGGTTTTGGTCAAGGGTGCTCAACCCTTGATCGGAGACATGAAGGTAACAACTTCGGGAGCGCTCCTTTTGGGGTCCAGTCTTTAGTAGCCCGTCCCACGCATGCATTTAAAGCCTCATGGGTGAGAGATGATGGTGGCAAAAGTCATTATTGTCACGGCTCGGGCCATTGGTAAGATCAGTGCCCTGTGTTACGGAATAGGAATAAACGCAAGTTGTATCCATCTGCTACAGCTCTGTCCTGTTCCAGTGTTTAGGGGCCAAATCTTGAATGTTAGTCCAGAGAGTCATGATTTTGAGCCTTTTGTTGCTGATGCTGTAGTTTTTCTGGTGGGAAGGGAGGGGCGTGTGTCTATAAAGATTTTGAGAGACACGGGTGCAAAGCATTCCTTTATTTTGAAATCAGCATTGCCTTTTTCACCTGCAACAGAAACAGGGGATTTTATTCTGATGCGAGGTATGGAGTTGGGTTTGGTACCTGTAATGCAGCACAAGATGATGCTTGACTGTGACGTGGTGCAAGGCGTTGTGGCATGTCATGTCATTTAGCTGACGCTTTTATCCAAAGCGACTTACAATAAGTCCATTTCCACATAGAGATACAAACTCAGAAGGACAAGTAACAAGAAAGTACACTTTTCATCAAATAAGCAGTTTCAAAACATGTTATAGAAAAGTGCCATTATAAGTATAATTTAAGTGCTATGATTTGTTAGTGCTACAGTTTGTTAGTGTTTTACTCAAGGTAGAGTCTAAAGAGATGTGTCTTGAGTTTTCGGCAGTAGATGTAGAGGCTCTCTGCAGTCCTGATGTCGTCAGAGAGCTCATTCCACCATCTGGGAGCCAGGACAGCAAAGAGTGCAGCTGGAACTGCTGCAAGCCTCGAAGTTTCTGTGAGACTCTCTGAGGACAGTAATTGCAAAACAACACGTGCTTTCACGTCAGACACCACAAAAGTCTCCAATAAAACCAGATAAGGTCGCTGGATTCGTCGCTGTTGACAAAAAGTCGCCAATAGGGTTTGGAATCTACCAAACAACGAAGGAGCATGCGCATATCTTAAGTCATAATTTCAAGTTTCTAACCCACAATTGGGGTGGACAAAAAGCATTCCTTGCCATTAGTGCATGCTACTACTGCATTCAGCAAAACAGGGCAAAACACTTACTGCTGAGGCTTGAGCAGATCTCCCACCCACACACTGCAGAGTATATAAAATGTCCGGGAACGTTCCGCTACACCGAAGTCTGCCTTGGTATTCCAGGGCGGCGGTGCCACCCCCCCGGCTGGTCGTCTTTGAACAGGACTCTTACGTCACCGCAGGGACCTGTCATTAGACTCAGGTACTCAGTGTTCGGATGGGAAGATCGGCACCTGACGGTCACGGCTTCTCCGGGCTCCCTCCACACCCGCTTCGTCAGGCCCTGCGGCGAGAAAGAACCCTGGATCATTTTGCCTCGCCCCGGTTTGCCTCGTGGGGATTTCTTGGGATGCACTCGCGAGCTTACCTGTTGGCGCACGCACACACACATGCACGGGACAACATCGACACTCACCGGGACCGCACAGGTAGACATTCGACATGTCGGGAGAGCATACGGCTTGTACTTTACGGTGTCGAGCGGGCGAGTGACTGTGCGGTGATCCGTAAATAGCACGGGACCGCTTTCGCAACATTCGCAGGGCCGTGTCCGTAAAACCCGAAAAAGAGCCTCCGAACGTACAGAGAACACGGCGTGCGTATAAATGACAATAAAGACACGTGTCTGTTCTGTGCATTCATTAATATATTACCAATATCGATTCGGCCACACATACCAACCAAGGGTACACAAACCGAGGTGGCCACCGCAATGGAATTGTCACACTTCTCGCAATTCCTCTCTCTTTCCCTCTCTCTTTCCGGTTCTGGTGAGTGAGAGCGTGAGGGGTCGTGCGAGTGTCAGATTCTTTTGAATCGTGTTCGATTGTCTTAGAATAATCTTTTGTGCTAAGCAGGTGAGTTTCAAAACTGACTCTTTGAGATTTTTGTTGAGGTGCTTTCGAAGGAATTGCGTCCTCAGAGAGCAGCTCCAGCTCCGGGCAGCTCAGGTGTTTTGAGTGTGGCAAGGTTGCACACAATCGGTTCGCGTGTCCGCGGAGAAAGCAAGTCGGCACGACTAACGCTGGAGAGGGTGCGGCTATTACAGCCAACGGACTGGCGGGCGGAGCGGCGGTGGGCGACATTGACAGGTCCATTTGATCTGTTGGGGTGGTGCAGAGGGAGGTGGCGTTCGACCGGTTAGACAAACGAAAGCGTTTCTGTCTAAAGAAGCATATTACAATTTTGAGAAAGGCAAAGAAGGGAAATAAAAGGGTTGGTAGAGAGCTAAGTAAACGTTTTTAACATGATAATGTGGCACACGGAACTTATCTGTTTGTTTCTTCTCTTGTATTGTCTCCTATTCTCTGATCTTTCAGAGTCTCAATTTAGGATCTCTAAAAGAGCATTAATAGTGGAAGCAAATCAAAAAAGATTGGACAAGAAATCCATCAGATGAGGTAGACTGGGGCTTATGCTGTGTTATTTGACTGTAGCTGAGTGGCCATTGCAGTAACTTTTAAGTGACAATTTGACAAATGACAACCGGACACTCAGACTTCATAATAGCTACAACCGACAACGATTATGTTTGTTGCCTTATTATAATATTCATTAAATGAGTTGACAGTTAAATCGTCATCACCTTCGTTGTGGCCCAGCCAGGCCCAGCCAGGCTATGTTCGACTAATGTTTCTGTAGGGTTGCCAACCGTCCCGTATTACCCGGGACATCACGAATTATGGACAATTTGGATTTGACAGATCCAGTCCCGATTTTCAATCACAGCCTGCTAAGTCAATGACGCGCGAAAAACTCCCGGTTGTTGAAGTTGAAGGATTGAAGTTGTGACGCATCAGACCAGTGTGCGCGCGGGTGCCGGGTGAGAGCTGTCCTATCTGTTGAAATGAGCAGTGAGGCTGGCGCTGCAAAGAAAAAATAGATTGTGCCAGCCCGGCCGCCGACCGCTAGCATGTCTTTTTCCGCTATTTTGAATTGAGTGAATAACACATTTTTGGCAATTTCACTGTCTTTGTATTTTGGTACGCTGACATCCAATTTTAACATAGTGTGCAAGGTAAAAAAAAATACTACAGATTTTTCTCATGCTCATAAGTAGATTTTTTTCTCTCTTTAAAGTAATTTTAGAATATATAACCCACTATGTGTAATATATATGTATATGTGAGTATATAGTGGTGTAGCCGTCTCTGGCTATCGTTTGCCGGGTTCTCCGGAATGAGGGCACGGACACTTGTCGTATTGCAGAACTCTGTCTTTATTCGTATTATTTCCGGCGGCTTTTCGGCACCAGCAACTGTGTGTTTTCCTGCCCCCTTCCAGTGTCACGACTCACTCTATACAGTCTGTCCCTAATCAATGAAAAGTGCGGGTACGACTGTGCTGCGTCAGGGCGCACCAAATGACCATTAATTATTATCACTTGGTTGTAGGCTGAGCGTAGAGTATCGTCACAAGACTGCTCGAGTGGAAAATCTTCCATGGAGCGGAACTCGGGAACCGCCGGAGTCTCCACGGGAGGCTCCGCCGGTTCCCCCCCTCCCCCGGCGGCGTCGGACGACCTCGCGTCACCGCTGAGCACAGCACAAATACCATCTCCCATTAGCGTGTTAAATCCCTCCCAATCCGTTCCCAAAATTACTGGGTGCGTCAGGTGGGAGCTAACCGCGACCTTTATTCTATATTTTTTCCCCTTGAACCTAAGTTCGACGGACACTATGGGATACTCTTGAATGTCCCCGTGCACACACCTAATTTTCACCCGCGACGCCTCCATCAATGCCCCCGGTCGAACCAGGCTCTGGTGTATCATGGACTGCGAACAGCCCGAATCCACCATCGCCTGGCGTGTACCCCCCTGGATTCTTACCCGAAAGTGGTACGTCGCTCCCGGGCCGGGGGAGGGTGATGGAGCGCCGGCAACCCGGATCACCTGGCCCACCTCCATCAGCGGGCACTCCCTCCGCAGGTGACCGGGCTGCCCGCACCTCCAGCACTCCTGCCCTGACGTTCGAGAACCTCCCGGCGGGTCAGGAAGGGTGCCGGGGCTTGCTGAGGTTGGGGGGTCCCGGTGTAGGGCGATCGGCGCCCTCCGTGGGGCCGGTACGGGCTGCCCCGCGGTCGGCTGCTGGCTCCATCCCCGTGGCGCGGCTGCTCCTCGGCTGGATGGCGGCATGCCCTCCCGGTCGCCCCGCCCGCTGGGGTGCACCGCCAGTCCTCAGCCAGTGTGGTGGCTGCCTGTAGCGTCGGTGAGCGGTGGTACCGGACCCACGCCGCCGTGCGGGCCGGGAGCCCCTCCACAAACTGCTCCAGTACCACCTTCTCCACGACCTCCGACGCCGTCCCCGCCCCGTTCGGCTGGAGCCACCTGGCGGCCGCGTCCCGGAGCCGCTGCCCGTAGGCGAAGGGTCGGTCCTCCGGTCCCATCCTGGCACTCCGGAATCGCCGGCGGTGGTCCTCGGGCAGCAGTCCCAGCCGGTCGACCACGGCCTTCCGCACCTCGGGGTAGTCCCGCCGGGCCGCCGGGGGAAGCCCCATGGCGGCCGTCTGCGCCTCTCCGGTCAGCAGCGGGAGCAGCCTCACGGCCCATTCCCCCTCCGGCCATCCGCACGCCTCCGCCGTTGCCTCGAAGGCTTCCATGAACGCCTGGGCGTCGTCCTCTGCTGTCATGCGGTGGAGGGTCAGGCTTGCCAACGCTGTCGGCCCCGGTGGTGGAGGTGCGGGTCGCGACCGCTCCACCAATTGCTCCAGCGCCTGGGCCTGCCTCCCCACCTGGACCTGGAGCATCCCCATGAACTTACAGTTCGCCTCTGCCTGCTCGCGTTGGATCCCCGCCAGCTCCCCAATCATCTGCGCCAGTGCGAGCGCCGGTTGGGTCGGCATATCCTGCTGCCTTTTGTCCGTCATCCGCCGAGTTGGGCGCCACTGTAAGGTGTGCGGGGTCAGGTTTGGGAGGAAGACGCTGGAGACCAGTCTGCCAGTTTCTAATTCTTTTATTTTTCTGCTTTTGCAGCACACGTGCCGGCGTCCTGCTCGCTCATTCGGGGGCCTCTCTTCGCTCGCCCGCCTCACTGCTCAAATGGGGAGAGCACACACACACATTGCCTGCTGATTGTTATTGTTTTCACCTGGCACTGTTCCCCGAGCCACTCCCCCTCTCTCCCCCCTGCAGCCGAGCTGAAACCACGCCCGCCACCACAAGCTATTTGGCACTGTTTTTGTAGCTAGCAGAGTTGAGAGTTCACTTATTCAATTGCAACTTGGGATATTCTAATTGTGACCGCTGGGTCCTGGAATAATGGTGGCATGCAACAAGTAATTGACCAGACACAAATTATACAATTTTGAGCAATTTATTTGGCGAAATGAGACTTAAAAATAGGAAAATATATGTTTTTATTTCATTGTATTAAATATAATCATTAAAAATACCAATTATAACATATGTGCTCCAATGCTAACCAGAAAGAGAGAAAGCCACACTCAGGGCTGGCCAGTAGCGGCCACAACGATGGAGGACTAAGGGGCTGGAATAGAGCACTCACTACGCTCCGTGCCACACATTCATACACACACCAAATCAAGAAAAGAGGCAAACTGAAAATGTACAAGTGGTGAAGGGAGGTGCAAAATACCACGGCATTCAAAAGGAGTGATGGTGCAGCAGTGAGTAACTCTATCACCAAATCCCCCACCATGAGAAGCCACGCCCGGACCAGACCCTGAGCAGGAAAAGACACAATGAGCACAAGTACCCAATCACAGGGTTCAATATATTAAAATCAACTAAGCACCAAACAAACACAGTAAATAGTAAATAAGTAAATTAAATAAAGAAACAACAAAAACGAAATTAAATGCCAATTAGACCCAAATAAAAAACTGCAAGGCACTCAGCGCCTGTAAGGACAAGAAAGAGTTAACACATGTAATAAATATTCCTTCTCTACTTGTAAACTGGCATTACCTAGTATGACTACAAGAGAGCGGCTACGTCATAGCAGGCCGCCTCCTTTACACACGCAGCAGTCTGAGCCAGCGTCTAAAACACAAAAAGGAGAACTGAGAATTCACTAAAAAATGAGGAGCACAAACACACCTACCAGGCCTTCAGCAGTGAGCGGAATACCCGCCCCAGGGACCACGATTGGCGCAAGTGGCACAGGGATGTAGCGTCAGTACGGGTGTCTGCTGTGTGTTTATATACGAGTGCTAATGTAATGGTATGCGGAAGTCTACGTACCGGCTTGGGGGGGAATTCCCTCTACGGCGGCTCATTAGGGACAAACAACCCACCGGTTACATAATGTTTCCTTTTAAAACTCATAACGGCCTCTTCTTCTCTAGAAAAAAACGTATTATTACTCGCCCACAATGAGTTACACGTTAGGAGAGGTAGCTAACGTATGTTATTTTGGGGTTAAAAACCCACTTTGCATTTTGAAAGCTGTATATTCAACTAACTAGATATTTTCTAATGTTTCTTCTGAATTTCCAATATCATCAATATATGCAATTTTACGGCAAGTGAATACTCTAAATTTGATATACTATCAGGACGTTTTGTGTGAGTAATTGTTTGTATAGGTTTTTTATGGGAAGTATCTCAACAAATAGAGGTAAATGTTGTTTGGTGTCATAATCAGACAGTTGATGGACCCCATTGACTACCATAGTATTTTTTTTTCCTACTATGGAAGTCAATGGGGTCCATCACCTGTCTGATTCCCGACATTCTTTCAAATATCTTTCTTTGTGCTTAGCAGAATAAAAAAATCATACAGGTTTTAAACAACTTGATGGTGAGTAAATGATGACACAGTTTTCATTTTTGGGTGAACTATCCCTTTAAAACAAAGTAACCTATACTTGCAATTGTAAACTGGTCCATGGCAATTACAGTAGTTCTCAGCTTTGTATGGGTTTTTGGGAACGGAACAGTAGATATGCATATCTACTGGGACTGCAAGGATAGTGTACTGGTTGGTGGTTGTGTCCGACCGATTGTGGTGGGCCGGTCTGAGCAAAAATGCCAGGGCCTTTTTTTTGTCCCAGTCCAGCCCTGCCGGTAGTCCATCTATCCTGGAAAGCCTGCACATCGTCCACAGTCTGGTAGTAGGCATGTTCCAGCCTGATTCAGGCTTTCAGTAGTCCCTTCATCACCTTCACCGGG
The DNA here is from genome assembly GCF_949316345.1 of Pungitius pungitius. Taxonomy (NCBI): domain Eukaryota; kingdom Metazoa; phylum Chordata; class Actinopteri; order Perciformes; family Gasterosteidae; genus Pungitius; species Pungitius pungitius. Next base: position 6,032,878 of record NC_084908.1, read on the forward strand.
TCTGCAATACCAGCACCCCTGGCCCTATTTTTTTGAGTCAGCCAGATGGCCAATTTGGCAGAACAAGACAAAAAGTTCATCAATGTGTGGACAGCCTTTTTTGCAGTTTTTCGGACCGAATATAAATAAAACAGGAGAAAAGCCCTCTCCAAGACCCTGAAACCATCCCTTCAAAAGTTCAAAGAGAGCTGAGAGCCGAGGACACTGAACAAACAAGTGTTCTAGGGTCTCAGTCTGACAGCAAAAATCACACTCCTCCCCAATGTGTGGAGCCAGGTGTGCCCGGTATCTGTTTGTGGCACCGTGCACAGGTGGTTTATACAAACACCTCCAGCTGCCCTTCGGGGATGCGCCTCGGCCAAGAAATTCGGTCCATCTCAACTCCTTTAACCCCACCAGAGAGCGCAAGTTCACAACCTTCACGCTGATTTCCTATTGTTTTCTTCCCTGCCATCTGAAACGTGTCCAGGGGGTTGTGAACGTCAGTAGCTTGTTTCCTCCCCCCTCCGTTTCTGTCCCCCACAGCTGGAGCAATGAGCAGGGTGGGAGGGCTGTACTCGCCCTCTTCATCCCACTGGTCAGACAGAGCAGTTTCTTGCAGCTGCTCTCAGGTTACTTGGCAGGGCATTGCAGACCTCCTCTACTAATTTATTGGTCAACCTGACAGACGTGATGTTAGTGTTTTGTCTGAACGCGACCATGGACGGTGCTGTTGAAGTCATCTTCATGTAACAGGGGCAGCTGTGCGCCCGGTCACAATGGTGAGCTACCACATCATACACGCAAACCATTGTCATTCATGATGATTGGAGGAGATGGGAGAAATCTCGTTGTTTATACCTAAACTAATTAACTAACTAACAGTTCCTGGGATCCTGCCCTGATCATGAAATGGAATTGATTTAATTCCAAAAATTGTTTTTTTTATTTAAACACAGGAACACCACGTCTTAGTTTAAGAGGTCACCTACTGTCGACTCAGGCAAACCTTTTATGGCAGACTATGTAAAAAGTTCATCCAAGTTACTGTGGCAAGCGTGAGGTGGGGTAGGAACTACCCCGATAATCTATATTCTAACTAGGGAAAAAGGAAACTAAAGGAAACCAGCAACGCCACCCTGGGAGAAGTCACCCAGGGAAAATAAATAAATCTATGAATAAGGTAAATTACTAAATCTAAACAAAAGGACAACACAAGTTCGTTACACTGAGCAGGCGGGAGATGTGTTTCCAAAAACATATACAACAGTTTATTTGGCACAATTCAAATCTAAAAAGGTTATCCTATTAGTATAAATTATCATGTTTTCCAGGGCTGGGGCATTCGTGCTCAAGGTGAGTGAGGGGTGGAGGTATAAACTTAAAATAGGAGCACCACAATTCAATATTAACACTCCAAACACACAAGGGCAAAGCAAAACAAATCAGGGGAGTGAATAAGACACTACACACGAAGGGACACCATCACTAAACAGGATCACCAGTGAGGCCCTCAGCACCTGGAATCACAAAGATGGACAGTTAATGGGAGACTGAAAATAAATTCAACAACAATAAAGTTCCAATACAAATCCAAAAAAAAAGAAAATATAGAAACAGGTTACAGTGTGAACTCAAAGAACTGAACCATCAAATAATCCAAAATAGCTACAAAAATGATTACGAAAAATCTCCCTTGCCTCAGGCAGCTAAACATGAAAACACAATACAACAGGCATTAAAATACGGACACCGGGATTTCAACACCCGAACGCAGCAGCAGGCAATGTCCGTAAAAAGTGTGGGTTTTATCCCCCCCACAAAGCAGCAGCAGTCCAAATACGGTTCAGGGTAGTCGGGACTTCAGCGTGGCATAGCTCCGGGACAGAACGAGCCACCAACCGACCTGCCAGCGGCTGCACGGTGGAACAATTTGCGCAACACTGCAGAGAGTGCCGAGCGTCTGCCGAACCTGCAGCCAGGTAAACCGGAAGGGGGAGGTGCGTACCAGCTGCCAGAGAGAGCGAGCAGATCTACAGATCCCTCCTTATATAATAAACAATTAAGGGGGACAATACTGCGAGTGGGCAGAGCCACTGGAAAAGTAGTCATCCTGCTACATTACCACTAATAAACATTTCGCGGAAAAATCGTGCAACTTTTAAAAGATAGAAAATTAAACCAGAAAAACACACGTGGGGTTATTACCTGATTCCATACTGCGGCAAATTGTTCTCTCGCACACTCTGAACACTTCCACTATGTCACCAGCGGTGTGACCCCAAAGTAAATGCGCCTCAATAATGTTTGGAGGTAAAATATACGACGGACGTCCTTGGGTCGCCTCCTCTGGTTCCGGGATGATATGAAGTTGGCGTGCAGCTTCTTAAAGACTTTCGAACACTGTTTGGTCCACTTCCACATCCATAACGGCATTGAGCTGAGCCAAGTCCTCTGTCAATTTATCCAGCCGAAATTGAAGAATGTCGTTTGCTAAAGCTAGCAATTGATGTGAAATGGTTTGTAAAAACAATGCCATGTTGCCAAATGCTAACGAAGACTTCTGCAAAGAGCTAGCTACAACAACATGTGTAAGACATTAATAGTAGACCAGGAGCGATCACACTCCTGTGACCAATCCTGCTCAAGAATGAGGTTCGGCCCATCCTAAGCTCATTTACATACGGACACAGAAATGTATAAATAAATAAATAAAGGAAGAAATACAGAAATGTATAAATAAATAAATGAAGAAATACAGAAATGTATAAATAAATAAATGTAGATATACAGAAATGTAGAAATCGATTTATTTAATTATGTTCTGTTTAGATATCAACTTATATTATTACATTAATGTATTGATTTATACATTTCTTTATGCATTTATTTATTCATACATTTATTCATTTAATTACGCATTTATTTATATATTTAGTCTAGTTATGTATTTATTTACACATTTATTCATTTATTTATACTTAAGTAATTTTTGGTCCTCCATACTTCAGACAGACAAAACTGCTGCATTAGCTGCTGATCTAAACATCACCGCTGCTCCACAACTGAAGTTGGTCCCATGGCTTAAGGTGCATGAGCCCTGCCACCATAAGGGCATCTCGTCTTATTTTTTAAGTCGAGCAGCCAGAGCCTTTGTTTCGATCTTTAGCAGTTTGTGCTTTGAAGCCAACTGGTTGTTTTTGGCGTTGGTGCAGAGTAACCCTGTTACTTCAGACTCCAAGAACTGTTGTTTGTTTTTCAGTTCGTTGGATGTCTTCATTCATTGATAAATATCATGCAAAGGGAAAACTTGTTATTATGTTATATTATGCTATTTGATATTAGTCCTATATTATGTTATATATTAGTCCAATATTATGCTATTTGATATTAGCCCTATATTATCTTCTGTGATATTGGTCCTATATTATCGTCTTATGATATTAGAAAAAGAACAACACTTACAGGGAATAAAAGTTTTCCCTTTGCATGACATTTAGCAATGAATGAGGATGTGGCTCCCTGCCTGGACCTGGCAGGGGGGCGCTGTCAACCCCAGGTGTTATTGGGGCTGATGCGCGGCTGGACGGGAACCGGGCGGTAGATGGATGAGCTGATGAGATTCTTAATTCTGCATCTAACGCGTCATTTTTTCCAACTCCCTACGCCGGCCCTGAATCAGTCACCCTAAAGGGCCTTTCGTCTTATTTTTAAGTCGAGCAGCCAGAGCCTTTGTGAAGAAGGGCAATGATCAATGATCACTCTGAAGTTCTATGTGAGTGACACATGACTTGATGTCATCATCGCATTCCGTTGCCACGTAATCGCCCCCCCCTCCCCCTCCTGAACGTGGTGATGCATTCCCTGATTGCAGTAGCACACAACAAAACCCACTTGTGGTGGCGGGCGTGGTTTCAGCCCGGCTGCAGGGGGGAGAGAGGAGGGAGTGGCTCGGGGAACAGGGCCAGGTGGAAATAATAATGATCAGCTGTGGGTGTGTGTGGGGGCTCCCTTGCATTTAAGGAGTAAGGCGGGGACGAGCGAGGAGGGGAGAGCGAGGACCCGAGAGCAGAGCGGGCTGGAGCGCCGACAACAAGCGGCAAGCAGACAACACGGTGTAAATAATACGAATAAAGACAGAGTTCTGCAATACGACAAGTGTCCGTGCCCTCATTCCGGAGAACCCGGCAAACGATAGCCAGAGACGGCTACAGTGGCGCCCAACTCGGCGGAGAGGAAAAATGGCGGACGAGGAGCAACGGCAGGGGATGGCGGCCCAGCCAGTGCTCGCACTGGGCCAGATGTTGACAGAAATGGCAGCGATCCAGCGCGACCAGGCGGAGGCCAACCGCCAATTCCTGGGGGCGCTCCAGGCCCAGGTGGCGCCATCAATTGCTCCAATTGGTGGCGCGGGCGGAACCACCACCGATCCCGACGGCGATGGCGAGCCTGACTCTCCACCGGATGACGGCGGAGGACGATGCACAGGCATTCCTGGAGGCCTTCGAAACAACGGCGGAGGCATGCGGATGGCCGGCCGGGGAGTGGGCAGTGAGGCTGCTCCCGCTGCTAACACGGGAGGCGCAGTCAGCAGCCATGGGGCTGCCCCCGGCGGCCCGGCGGGACTACGTGGCGGTGCGCAAGGCAGTGGTCGACAGACTGGGGCTGCTGCCGGAGGACCACCGGCGGCGGTTCCGGGGGTCCAGGCTGGGACCCGAGGACCGGCCATTCGCCTACGGGCAGCGGCTCAAGGACGCGGCCGCCAGGTGGCTTCTGCCAGGCGGGGTGGGATCAGCCGCGGACGTCCTCGAGAAAGTTGTCCTCGAGCAGTTCGTGGAGGGGCTCCCGGCCCGGACGGCGGCGTGGGTCCGGTATCACCGCCCACCGACACTGGAGGCAGCCGTCACCCTGGCAGAGGACCACCTGGCGGTACACCCCCGCGGACCGGGCGACAGGGAGGGTGCGCCAACGCCGGCCCGACCCGCGGCGGCACCCCAGGGATGGAGCCAGCAGCAGGCGGCAGGACGACCCGGACCGGCCCCACGGCGTACACCGATGGCCCCGTACCGCGACCCCCCAACCACAGCAGGCCCCGGCCCCCTTCCTGACCCACAGGGAGGTTCTCAAGCGCCAGGGCAGGAGTGCTGGAGGTGCGGGCGGCCCGGCCACCTACGGAGGGAGTGCCCGCTAATGGAGGTGGGGCAGGTGATCCGGGTTGCCGGCGCTCAAGCACCCTCCCCCGGCCCGGGAGCGACGTACCGCGTTCCGGTAAGAATCCAGGGGGGTACACGCCAGGCGATGGTGGATTCGGGCTGTTCGCAGTCCATGATACATCAGAGCCTGGTTCGGCCGGGGGCATTGGTAGAAGCGTCGCGGGTGAAAATGTCAGGTGTGTGCACGGGGACATTCATGAGTATCCCATAGTGTCCGTCGAACTTAGGTTCAAGGGGAAAAAATATAGAATTAAGGTCGCGGTTAGCTCCCACCTGACGCACCCCGTAATTTTGAGAACGGATTGGGAGGGATTTAACGCGCTAATGGGGGAGGCTGCGGGGGTGCGTTCACGACCGACAGGGACATGCGGTATTTGTGCTGTGCTCAGCGGTGACGCGAGGTCGACTGACGCCGCCGGGGGAGAGGGGGAACCGTGGAGTTCCGCTCCATGGAAGATTTTCCACTCGAGCAGTCTCGGGACGATACTCTACGCTCAGCCTACGACCAAGTGATAAGAATTGATGGTCATTTGGTGCGCCCTGACGCAGCACTGTCGTACCCGCACTTCTCATTGATTAGGGACAGGCTGTATAGAGTGAGTCGTGACACTCGAACGGGGCAGGAAAACACACAGTTACTGGTGCCGAAAAGCCGCCGGGAAATGGTTTTCCAGGCGGCTCACTATAATCCGATGGCGGGTAACATGGGATACGGGAAAACACTGGACCGGATAATGGCCCGATTTTATTGGCCAGGCATCCGGGCGGACGCGCGCCGCTGGTGTGCGTCCTGCCCGGAGTGTCAGTTAGTCAATGCACCAGCCATCCCGCGTGCCCCGCTGCGGCTGCTGCCGTTGGTGGAGGTCCCGTTCGAGCGCATCGGCATGGATCTAGTTGGGCCATTTCACCGGAGCGCACGCGGATACCGCTTTGTGCTAGTCCTCATGGATTACGCAACCCGGTATCCGGAGGCAGTGCCATTGCGCAATATCTCTGCAAAGAGCGTCGCGCAAGTGCTGTTTCAGGTCATCTCCAGGGTTGGAATCCCGAAAGAGATTCTAACAGACCAGGGCACCTCGTTCATGTCGCGCACACTGGGAGAACTTTACGGGTTACTGGGCATTAAGTCCGTCCGCACCAGCGTTTACCACCCCCAGACGGACGGGTTGGTGGAGCGGATGAATAGGACGCTGAAGTCCATGATTCGTAAATTTATTAGCGACGATGAACGTAATTGGGATAAATGGCTTGACCCTCTGTTGTTTGCAGTTCGGGAGGTTCCCCAGGCCTCCACCGGGTTTTCCCCCTTTGAGCTTCTGCTTGGCAGATCACCAAGAGGGGTGCTGGACCTTATTAAAGAAAGCTGGGAGGAAGGTCCGAGCCCCGGGAAGAACGAGATCCAGTACGTCCTGGACCTACGAGCAAAGCTCCACACACTGGGTAGGATGTCACGGGAGAATTTGCTCCAGGCCCAGGAACGACAACAGCGGCTGTACAACAGAGGAGCCAAGCTGCGAGAATTCACACCGGGAGAAAAGGTACTTGTATTACTTCCTTCTTCCAACTCAAAATTCCTGGCTAAGTGGCAAGGGCCCTTCGAGGTCGAGGGTGGGGGATGTTGATTATGAGGTGATGCGGTCTGACAGGGGCGGGGCTACACAAATATACCACCTCAACCTCCTGAAACCCTGGAGGGAGGCGGAGTCTGTTTCTCTGATTTCCACAGTATCAGAAAGAGAGGACCTGGGGCCGGAGGTGCCAAAAGCGGTCAATCCCACCCCGCTCCCGTGTGAGGGTCATCTCTCTGAGGACCAGAGAGCAGATATTGCCCAGTTGCAGGAGCGGTTTGCTGATGTGTTCTCCCCCTAGCCAGGCCGCACCGACCTGATAGCGCACCGAATCGAGACACCCCCGGGGGTGACGGTGAGGTCACGACCCTACAGACTACCAGAACACAAAAGAAAAGTGGTTCGGGAGTAATTGGCGGCGATGTTGGAGATGGGGTTAATAGAAGAGTCCAACAGCGCCTGGTGCAGCCCCATCGTTCTGGTGGCCAAGAAGGATGGGACTGTGCGGTTCTGCGTGGACTACCGCAAGGTGAACGACGTGTCACGATTCGATGCTTACCCAATGCCCCGGGTCGACGAACTCCTGGACCGGCTGGGCACTGCACGTTTTTTTACGACCCTGGATTTAACTAAGGGCTACTGGCAGATTCCCCTGTCGTCAGAGTCCAAAGAGAAAACGGCTTTCTCCACTCCGTATGGTTTGTACCAATTTACCATGCTTCCCTTCGGCTTGTTCGGTGCCCCGGCCACGTTCCAGCGCCTCATGGACAAGGTGCTGCGTCCGCACGCCGCATATGCAGCCGCATACCTGGATGACGTCATTATCCACAGCACCACCTGGGCGGAGCATGTGCGGCGGGTGGGCGCGGTGCTGGAGTCGCTGAGGCGGGCCGGGCTCACCGCCAACCCGGGGAAGTGTGCGGTTGGACGGAGGGAGGTACGGTATTTGGGGTACCACTTGGGGGGGGGGCAGGTGCGTCCCCAGGTAGACAAGACAGCGGCAATTGCAGCCTGCCCGCGCCCCAAGACGAAAAAGGAGGTGAGGCGGTTTTTGGGGCTGGCAGGTTACTACAGACGGTTCATCGCCGGGTTTGCGGACCTCACCAGCCCCTTGACCGACCTGACCCGGAAAGGTGCGTCAGATCCGGTCCAGTGGTCGGAGCAGTGCCAGCGGGCGTTTGAGAAGGTAAAACAGACTCTCTGTGGGGAGCCACTCCTCCACACACCTAACTTTTCTCTCCCGTTTGTTCTGCAGACCGACGCGTCGGACACAGGGCTGGGGGCCGTTTTGTCCCAGGAGGTCGAGGGGGTCGACCGCCCGGTGGTCTACATCAGCCGGAAACTGTCGGAGAGGGAGGCCAGGTACAGCACGGTGGAGAAGGAGTGCCTGGCAATCCGGTGGGCTCCCTGCGCTACTACCTCCTGGGACGCTCAGTCACCCTCTGTTCGGACCACGCCCCGCTCCAATGGCTCCACCGCATGAAGGATACTAACGCCCGGATCACTCGGTGGTATCTGGCCATGCAGCTGTTTAAATTCAAGGTGGTCCATAGGCCGGGGACGCAGATGGTTGTGGCGGACTTCCTCTCCCGCCATCTCGAGGGAGGGGGGGGGGGAGTGAGCTAGGCCGGACGGCTCCCCGGCCTAAGTCGGGCGGTGGGGGTATGTGGTGGCGGGCGTGGTTTCAGCTCGGCTGCAGTGGGGAGAGAGGGGGAGTGGCTCGGGGAACAGTGCCAGGTGAAAACAATAACGATCAGCGGGCAATGATTGTGTGTGTGTGCTCTCCCCATTTGAGCAGTGAGGCGGGCGAGCGAAGAAAGGCCCCCGAACAAGCGAGCAGGACGCCGGCACGTGTGCTGCAAAAGCAGAAAAATAAAAGAATTAAAAACTGGCAGACTGGTCTCCAGCGTCTTCCTCCCAAACCTGACCCCGCACACCTTACATAGCTTATGCTGTGTTATTTGACTATAGCTGAGTGGCCATTGCAGTAACTTTTAAGTGACAATTTGACAAATGACAACCGGACACTCAGACTTCATAATAGCTACAACCGACAACGATTATGTTTGTTGCCTTATTATAATATTCATTAAATGAGTTGACAGCTAAATCGTCATCACCTTCGTTGTGGCCCAGCCAGGCCCACACACACTATCCTCATGCACCCGCCCTGATTAACACTCCCTCCCTGTTCAGCTACCTGCTTTCTTACCGTTTCAATGAGACTCTCCTGCTCACTCTGTCCCTCCTGGACTTCACTGTAAGCCCCGGACACTTGCTGCACCTTCTCCTCTGCTGCCTGCGAGCCGCAAGCACCGCTATCGCTATGGCTAGGCACCTCTCCTCCATGTGCTATGTTCACCTAATGTTTCTGTAGGGTTGCCAACCGTCCCGTATTACCGGGGACATCACAAATTATGGGCAATTTGGATTTGACAGCTCCAGTCCTGATTTCCAATCACAGCCTGCTAAGTCAATGACGCGCGAAAAACTCCTGGTTATTGAAGTTGAAGGATTGAAGTTGTGACGCATCAGACCAGTGTGCGCGCGGGTGCCGGGTGAGAGCTGTCCTATCTGTTAAAATGAGCAGTGAGGCTGGCGCTGCAAAGAAAAAATAGATTGTGCCAGCCCGGCCGCCGACCGCTAGCACCCCCGCCAGCCCGCGAAAGTGTCCCTGATTTGGGGTTGGGAGAGTTGGCAACCCTATGTTTCTGCAAAATGTCGTCAGGTACTGTAGTAGTTTTGGAAACTGAAGCTACAGCACTAAACATGTCGGGGTTTTTTTGGCCCGCAATTTCTCCGCACCCCCCTTGCTCTTAAGTTTTTGTTTCTCCATCCTAATCCACACATTTCTTTCTGGCTCTGAGCCACTGAATGCGTCTAACTGACACACGGAGAGGGAGGGGTGGAGCCTGCTAAGAGACGATTGGGCCAGCCCAGTGTTAGTATGGAAAATGAACCAATGGGCCGCTGTCCCTGCTTTATGGGCCGGTCGAAAGCAAAAAAAATAAAAAATTGTATACGCCTATTGACCGGCCCCCAAGTGCGTCGGTATGCCCCATTACCAGTCCAGCCCTGCCTACCAGGAGCATTTTTTGCTTAGAGGATGTTGGTGCTGAACTGGTGCTCAATTTTTAATAGTAGACATTTGTGACATCTGTCTCTATTTTTTTTTTCGCTGGTTGGATAGTTATGTTGTTGGTGTTTTTCTTACTTGTGTATGTTTTAAAGTATACCCTGGCTCCATGGTAAAGGATTCTTTTAAACCTCAAATCTCCCTCTCTCTCGGTGCATGCTGGGAGTGAGTGGATGTGTGTGAGTGGGTCTGCGAGCGAGTGAGTTGGTTTTTTCGAATTTATTTCGTTTTCTTTCCCTAGTTTACGTGTATTACTTTAATGTGGTTAGGTAGTTGGGTTTCACTTTAATCTTTTTTGAGAGTTTTTGTTTTGTTTTGTTTGTTTAGTGTTTTTCTCCTGCCGGTGTCTCCCTGCTCGGCGTCCTTAGGACGCCATGGCATGGTGGCTTTCCGTACAGCGTGGAGGACATCGGGCTTTACAGCGTAAAATCGGCCGCTCAGATGAACGGGGCCATAGTCATTTTCCTGGACCAGGTGGGTAAGGTGAACCGAGTCGTTGAGGCGGGCCTCACGGTAAACGACATGTCCGTACAAGTATTGGCATTAACGCAACCGGCCAGGAAGGTGATTTTATCAAACGTCCCTTCATTCATCACCGACGATTTTCTCAGCAGAGAACTCTCCAGACACGGAAAGGTGGTGTCACCAATCAAAAAGATCTTGTCTGGATGTAGGTCTCAGTTACTGAAACACGTAGTGTCTCACCATAGACACCTCTACACTGTAAGAAAAGTCCGTAAATATAAGGTACAATGTACCGTGTTAATGTGAAGGAATTTTCCGTCATATTTTTTTACAGTCGTTTTAACCTTACCGGGATAAGCAGAATGTAACCTTCTATTTGGGGGCTGAGCTTTTAGTGCAGTTTCTGAGCCCCCGTTGTTCTCTCGGTGCAGAGGATAACGAACGGAAATAGCAGGTATTGTGAAGGCGGTTTCCTCAGTCTCCACACACCGCTATCAGGCTAATGCCCAGCTGAATGCCGCTCTGAAACGTTCTTCACTCCGTGAGAATTAGAAGCTTGCTAACCAGCGAACACCTGTTGGCAAGACAAGGGACTAGCTAAAGTTTAGCCCCTAATGATAGCTTAGCCATTAGCCCTCGGTTTTGGCTAGTTGGGCCGGCTAAAGATAGTTAACGCCGATGACGCCGGTTAACGAGTGCCGTCATGTTGGCTTGTAATGTCTGTGAGTTTAGATGCTTCTCATTGACAGAATACCTGAAGCACTGCAGATCACACAGACATCTTAATAATGTACTTTTATCATGTGGCCATAAAGATTGTGGAAGAAGCTTTTCCTCATATAACTGCCTTGCTGTTCACATGTCACGAACACACCCAGACACAGATTTCAGAAAAACTTGGAACCGGAGTGTGTCTGTGCAGTTGAAGTGTTTCTTCAATTTTTGCAGCAGACAATGTGCAGATGTTAAACGGCTTGTGTCTCACTTGAGTGACCACATACAAGAGGGTCTGACTGTAACTTGTCCCTTTAATGGATGTTCTAAGACATTTAATGTAAAAACATCGTTTTCATCTCATCTGTCCAGATATCACAGAGGGTGGAGTGTCACCCAGATAGCACCTGTTCATCTGTGTGAACCTGCAGAACAGTATTTTCCAGGTGAGAGGGCACATGTTGCAGAGAATGAAGGAATTGATGTGAGTAATGCAGACGAAAGTAATGATGTTGAAGTAGACCAAAGTAAGGCTGCTGAGAATGATAAAGTGCAAGATGCCTACACAGAAAATCTAGCTCGGTTTTACTTGGGTTTGCAGGCAAAGTATTTAGTCCCAGCCTCCACAATTACAGAGATAGCAAATGAGATGAAAACTCTCCAGGATATTCAACAGGAGTATACAATGGATGTGCTAGCTCAAGAACTTGAACAGTATGGTGTTCCAACAGAAACATTAACATGTCTGGGGAAGAGTGTATATGAGCAGAGCCCTATGCATGAGGCCTTGCATGCAAGTGGTCCTTTAACTACACACCATCGAAGGCTGCAGTATTCTTACAAGACGCACTTTAACTATGTTCAGCCTGTTGAAGTGACACTTGGCTACAATGATAGAGGTCAAAGGAGATACTATCATTACATTCCATTACTGGATAGTCTCAGAGCAATGTTGAAAAAGGGAAGTCTCTGTACAGAGAAAGACTGTAAATATTTTGGAGTGGATAAAGTTTTTGGTGAGCTTGTGTCAGACTTGTGTGAGCTGGAGGAAAAGAGCATGTCTTTTGAGGATAAGATAAACAGAGCTACTGTTGCATGCATAATGGGAGATAATCTGGGCTCCCACATGATTGGTGGGTTTACAGAAAATTTCAGTTTTGCTCAGTATTTCTGTAGATACTGTCTAGTCACAAAAGATGAGTTTCTGTCTAACCCGCTCACAGTTTTCACTCATAGAGATCCTGCTGATTAAAATGAGTCTGTGCAGTTTTTGGAGAGTGTTAGGATATTCCTTATCCACCCGAGTTGGTTGACGAGAGGAATCCACTACAGGAAATTAGTTAAAAAGTTTAACATTTATTTAGAAGAGAAAAAGTTGTACATGAGCAATTCTCCGCAGATATATCTGGAGACAATGAAATACGCATCGCAAGCAAATCCCTTCCAAAGTCTGCCTGCCTTCTGACACTGACCTGTTTTAATCCCTCTGGTGCCCTTGAACGTTGGTTCAACCCAGTTCATCCTTCTGTAACAAATGCCTTGCCTACTCTCTCCTGCAGCCTTGCCCTGAAAATGGGTTTGTAATGTGCGTGGGTCGTGCGGATAAAGGGACGCTCAGCCAGGATCACGTGCAACAAGTTTTATTTTCCACGTCAAGTGTGCCGGCGTCGGGCTCGCTCGTGTTCCTCCCTCTCGCTCACCCCCGCCTCCATGCTCAAATAGGGGGGAAAAAGCACACACAATAATCCCCAGCTGGCTGTTATTGTCTCCAGCTGGCACTGTTCCCCAAGCCACTCCCCCTCTCTCCCACCTGCAGCCGGGCAGAAACCACGCCCGCCACCACAGGGTTCAAACTGGCTCTCCCTTCGGTCGCAGGTGTGTTATCTCAGATATGATTTTATCTTCATTTTTCCTGTGCTCTCTCTTCCACCATTCACATTGTCTGCCTTATAAGGACCGATCCGGTCACGCCATCTGTCCTACAAGCGGACATCTATTCTACAAGCTTAAAAGTAAATACAAGAAGACACACACAGAGAACCCCACATCCCACAAGAGTCACCCTGAAGTGACCATGCATAAGGGCATTAAAGGCAACAGTGTTTTCAACAAACTCTCACATTTCCACGTGTGTCAGCCTGGGCTGCCGCCATGTTTAGCACATGACTTGTTCGAGGGTGTTGTGGACTATGACCTGGCGATGTGTTTGCAGTGCTTAATTAAAGAAAAGTGGCTCTGTTACAAGTCACTAAATGACACTCAAATTATTTCCAGGAGAAAGCAGCAACAAGCCAAATTCAATTCCAAACAAAGGAAAAAGGCTTGGAGGCCATGCAGCCCAAAACAGGTGGCTATTGCGGTTCCTGCCTATTTTGGTACATGACAGAATTGAAGATGCTGACAATGCTGTCGGGCAGCTGGTACTTCTTCTGAGGGAGTTAGTTGAATTTGTCTGTGCACCTAGCCTCTCAGAGTCTCAGATTGCTTACATGAAGGTACTGACTGAAGAGTATGTGGAAATGAGGCAAGAGTTATTCCCACATTCAAATCTGAGACCAAAACACCACTATCTTCTTCATTATGCAGACTTGAGTCTACAGTTTGGTCCACTCATACATACTTGGACCATGCGCTTTGAAAGTAAGCATAGCTATTTCAAAAGATGTATCAGGTCAAGTCGAAACTTCAGAAATGTCACTAAGTCACTCGCTGATAGACTTCAGCTGTTTCAGGCTTATCAGAGTCAGGGCAGTTTTTTCAGCCCCCAGGTTCAGGTGTCAAACTCCACTAGCTTTTATCCTGAGCTCTATGATGGTGGCATAAGGGCAGCAGTTTCAGACTTTGGACTTAACTCATCTAACTCCGTTGTTACAGATAAAGTGCAAGTTAAAGGCACTTCATATGCAAATGGTATGCTTGTCGTACAGAGATATACCAAAAGACAACTGCAGTTGGGGGAAATAGCAAGCATTGTTATCAAAAGTGAAACAACTGTCCTGCTTTTGGTGCGGGGGAAAACTGCCAGCTGATGTCCCATGGCACAAAATGCCCCCAAAACTTATGCTTGCCTTAAGTGAAAAGAAAAGGCCGATGCCTAAAGAGAGAAGAGAGCTGGTTCGGATAGTCATTGACGATGTACTCAGTAAAGTGCGAGAAGATTGTAGGACAACATCCCTGCTCTTTTCAAGACAGAGAGCTCAATGGAAGTAAAGTCATTGGAACAGGATATGATGCTCTGTTCATACAGCTAGAAAACAGACTTGAAAATATTAGAAGGCCATTTACCTTCAGCTCAACTAAGAAGGCAGCAAAGGGTGAAGACGCAGAAAGGAAAAAGTCTACCCTCTCTGATCGTTATGGGTGTGTGGAGTGGCAGCCTGCTGTTGAGGATGTAGCAGAACTAGAGTCTAAACAAGATGACTTGAAAAGTGCCTTCAAAACCCATCTTCTTCAAGAGTTGTGTGTTCGCAAATTGATGACTGAAACATATTCCATCCAGCGTGCAACAATAAACAAAGGAAGCACTGTAAAAACTGTACAGGAAGAGTGGCCCTTCATTTTTGAAGCGCTTCACCTGTTTGACCACACATGTACGCTCATTGGCTTACCAGTGCAAACAAAGCTGGCAGAGGAAATGTCCATGAAGGGAAAGAGCATCAAAGACTACCTAGACTCAAATGGGATGAAGATGCCACCAGGTGAAGATCCAGTACAACTGATCTCAGGCATTGCAAAGTTCTTCAAAGAAAAGCCCGATCTCCTTTTCTACCAAAGTGAGGTAGGTGTATACTTTTTATTATGTTGTTTTTGTTTTGCAGATATACATTGGAAACAAAGTTCATGACGTTTGTGTTTCTTTGATATTTCATTTTCCAACAACAGGAGTCAAATGGACTGAGCATCCCAAGCACACCTTGCATCCTTATCATGGGTATGTAGTCTGTATAATATTTAGGCACGCATGTTATGGATTTCACTTAATCTTTACTGTTAACTCTAACTCTTTACTTTTTTCAACTCTTTACTCTCTGTGCAAAGCGCCAGTCAATTTAAGCTACATGGCTAAAATACTTCATCCAGTGTAAATGTGGTGGAGTAAAAGTCCTGATAAATATTAGTGTTGGAGGAGGAGGGTCTGTTAGTTACTGTCGGATCCGGTTTAATAGTTGCTGTAGAATGAGGAGGGTTTGTTGAACAAACGCGACACCACTTGTAAAAATAATGTAAGCTAGCCAGATCTAAATAATTATGTTTTCAGTGGGTTTCTGAAGTGAATGTGCCTTGTTATTTTTTTTGTTTATATTTTTAATCATAATCAAATTCACGTGATCGAGCAATATTTAAAATGAATTAATCGGTGCATAGAATGGTCTGTATCAGTTTTTTTTTCTTTTCTCCAAAGCTCCATAAAACCACTCTGATCACATGCCTCCATGAGCCAATCAGTTGTTCCCTGCACCCTAACCTCTAACCACATCCTTTTTAAAGCGTCAGAGCGCAATGCAGACATTTAAGTTGCACTGTAATCCTAGTTGCTATTTCGTCCGGTAGATACCGGGCACAGGTGCTCTGTTGGCACCGGACTTTAAAATGCGGCGTTAATGTGAACAGAAAATTTCATTGCCTGTATCTTTTCACGGAAAACACGCAGGTTTAGAAAGCGGTCGCACAACAGCTGAAAAGGTGTACTCCATCACGTTAATTTATTCAAGTACCGTATTTTCGCGACTATAAGGCGCACTTAAAATCCTTTTTTTCCTAAAAAAACGGCGCGTGCGCCTTGTAATCCGGAGCGCCGTATATATGGCTCAATTGGTTGATCCATACTGGTTAACGAGGATCCATTGGAGGGAAAGTCTGGTGCCAGCAGCCGCGGTAATTCCAGCTCCAACAGCGTATTGTAACGGACTATGTTTTCATGTTCTGGAGCGGCATTGCACTTTACAGAGTTTTGGGATGGTCAGTGAAGGGCGCACAATGTGACGTCACTCATCTTAGTGCCACCTATGGGGACGCGGGAATTGTTGTTTTGGAGAGCGATGGTGTGTTTTTGTTCGGCGTAGGCTACGGCCGACAATAGCCTGTTTCTCGACAATAAAACCAGAAGATAACCACATTGTCCAGAGATTCATTAGCGAGAGTCGCTACAGTACATTAAAGCTCGTAGTTGGATGTCGGGATCGCGCTGACGGTCCGCCGCGAGGCGCCACCGTCTGTTCCAGCGCTGCCTCTCGGTGCAAGATGCACCAAAGCATTTGCCAAGAATGTTTTCATTAACCAATAACGAAAGAGATATTGTTAATATCCACATTAACGTTTGAACAACGTTACCATGGGAGTGAAGAGTTTTCAGAACGCTTAATAACGTTTGATTTAGCACAGCCCGATCTAGTGGATGCATAACGCAGCCCCAGTCAAACGTTTTACTGCAGTTACTTCTATGCGCCTTGTGATCCGGTGCGCTCTATATATGAAAATAGTTCTAAAATTGGCGATTTATTGAAGGTGCGCCTTGTAATTCAGTGCGGCGTATAGTCGCGAAAATACGGTAGTTGTCCTGTTATGGAACAATATTCAAATTGGATTTACAAGGATTTTACTTGCTCTGCGTGTTACTCTGTCGGTTTCATGCATTTCATTACGTGTGTTGCTTAAAACAAAATCCATTTCTTTAAGAGTTTTCCTGGGAATAAATCCTGAGCGAGGGTCAAAGGCCGAGAAGAAGGGGACCAAACACCAGCCCATTCCTCCAAGACTGCTGAAGTTCCTGTTTGAACTAAACAACTTTGAGAATCCATGGATGGCAAATTGAGCTGTTTTGCCATGTATTTGGAAACGTTTAAAAGAAAGTAGAAAAGCTGTTTTACTTGTTTCTGACCACCTTTTGGTTCAAAACCATTATTGTCATGTTATTAATGAATGTATCGTTGTTTACTTTCTTGCTATTTAAACAATTTTATACAAAATGAGCACTTTTTAATTGTGCGTCGCACCATTTTTTTTGGTGAATTTTCGTTCGATGCATTGTTTGTCTGTTATGTGTTTAAAGCTATACAAATTCTAAGATCTCATGATGATCTAGGCCATCCCCGGAATGCACTTTATGAATAATAGTTTTAATGTTAAATTGGTTTTATTCTGTTTGTTACTGTTTTAAAGCAACAAGTCTGATCCAAATATGCATATTGTCGCATATTGCAAACCAAATATGCATATTGTTGCATATTGTTAAAATAATTCGTAAAAAACTTGTCATTTAAAAATGTAACCATTGAATGCACTTTTATGCATATCCTTCATGGCATAAAAAATAAACATGTTGAATTTATATATGTTGTGATTGTATTTGATCATGTTGCTGTATTCAATGTTTAGTTATTTTAACTCATTACATGACCTTGGTCTTGTGGTGGATACCATTTGTCATTGTATTTTAGCATTAGAGTGGAATACCAGAAAATGTATTCAGAATTTTATGTTTCAGATTTAAAGAAACTGCCCATAGAAATGGTACAGATTTTTCTGTGGTGAAGACATTTCTTGGTAGCAAATGCTACTGAGGATATACTATAAATATACGGAATTATCCATTTTAGGATAAACAGAAGTGTCTGTGAATAAACAGAATATACAGTAAATATACGGAATAATCCATTCTAGGATTAACAGAAGTGTCTGTGATATTAACGGATAAATTCCTGGTAATTTTCTGCCAGGACTTTATCCGTTTTTTTACGATTTTTTTTTTTACAGTGTATATGATTCTTAACAATCGGAACGCGGAGCTTAACATCTGCTTCCACGTTAAGATAGATGATTACGAGTACGTGATTTTTGCAACTTTGTTGGCAATGAAATGTTTTGGTTGCGGCGAGGAGGGGCATACCGTGGGTGCCTGCCCGAGGCGCGGGGACCCGATTCCGCCTGACCGGGCCGTGGAGGGGGTACCTCCTGTCGCGGCTGCGGCGGAGGTCCCTCTTGCCGCGGCTGCGGAGGTGGCGACCTACACTTCTGTGACCGACCTACACGGGGTGAGAATGGGAGACGTGTACGGTGTGAATGAGTGTGTTTTGGTGGGTGAGAGAGACACTTTGGGTGAGTTGGAAGAAAGTGAGGATGGAGGGGAAGGAAATAATACGGATCCGACAGGAATCAAAGCAGTTTTGAGGGGACATTGTACTGTTTCCCCCCTTTTCTGCTTTCGTGCCGCGTTCTGGGTTTATCCCTAGCAGGCACCTGTGGCAAACAAAAATGTCACTTGACATTGCAAAATAAATAATACTATAAAACACAGACAGACAATATTAAATAAAACTTACCTCTGGATGAACTCCAGAGTCAGGGCTGCTCCCTTTGAATACTTTATATTCAGTACATAATATAGGCTGTACATATAGCTCACAGCAACTAGTGGACAGCCAACGATGTTACCCGTGACTTCATCAACTGAAATCTTGTATCTTCCTTCATCTGCAAAACATAATCAATAACATACATATTTCAATGAATTAACAAATACACAACACCTGCATATATTTTTAGTATAGACATGCATATCCTTACCCATAACTATGATACATGGGGTGCTTGGCAGCTCTCCTACGGACAAGAGCTAGACATACAATTATCCGACAAGACACAAAGGGAACACATGGTAGAAATCGACAGGGTGATTAGGCATGACGAGAAACAGGTGTCACAGCAAGCGGCGCGAGAACTGATTGTAATGAGCGGCAGGTGGATAGAAAGGCTATGGGAGAAGTGGGTGTGTGCGCTAAGGTGAGACGAATGGGCAAATGAATGAATATGGCAGAGGGGAAGAGAGAGAGACCCGGATCCTGACACTACCTGAGGAGAATGCATTTATCAGCCGCCTGGACTGTATCAACAACAAAATCCCATCCATGTCAGCTGCTGTTAAAAACGTGCAGTTTTCCAGATTTGTAACTTCAATATCCGTCAACTTTGTGACAAGAGTTTCTATTTGCTCCTCTTCCAGTGAAGGCAGTGTGCTTCTGATCATCTCCCTTACAGGCTCCATGGTGGATTGTGTTTAAGAGCAACCAGCAGTCTGCCACCTCTACAGTAGTGTCTAAGTGGGATGTAATCAAGAAGCTACGGTGGCCCTGAAGTGCAAATCACAACGGCAAATAGTAAAACACAACGGCAAATAGGAAAACAGAACAACAAATAGGAAAACACAACGGCAAGAAGGTGAACACAACAACAAATAGGAAAACACAACAACACATAGGAAAACACAACAACAAATAGAAAAACACAACGGCAAGAAGGTGAACACAACAACATTAACTTCTTACGGAAAGGGTAGGGCCTTTCTATCAGAGGACGGACCCTTCGGATTGGACAGACGGACTGACTGTCTTTTAACAGGAAGTAGAAAAAGAAAAACACGGAAAAGCGCCCTCTTTGAAAACATGACTACCACCGAAGAAACGTTCGCTATTATAACAAATTATTTTGATGCAGGGCATACATACAACATGATTGTTGATATGTTGTCCACCCATCACAACATTAATATGAGTATACGCACTTTGAAGTCACGTTTGAGAGAAGCAGGGTTGTACAGAAGGAAAAACTATTCACAACGCGATGAAGTGAGACGCGCCATCATTACAGAGCTGCGTGGACCAGGGCAACTATTCGGCTATCGGACGATGTGGCAAGTCCTTCAGCAAAAACACAAGCTACGTGTTAAACGACACACAGTTATGAGATTGCTGAAGCAACTAAATCCACAAGGAACGGATGCAAGAACACGCCGGAGGTTTGTGAGGCGTACCTATCATTCCATGGGTCCAAATTACATCTGGCATGTAGATGGATACGATAAGCTGAAACCCTTTGGCCTGGCTCTCTCAGGATGTATAGACGGGTTTTCAAGAAGGATCATGTGGCTTGTTTGTGGGACTACCAACAACAACCCATCGGTAATCGCCTACCACTATATCAATTGTGTCAAGAGTGGTGGTGTGGTCCCAATGAGACTGAGGACGGACCATGGAACAGAAAATGGCACCATGGCTGCAATACAGTGTACCCTCAGACACGAGCATACAGACTACTACGCAGGCTCCTCTAGCCACACTTATGGATCATCGGTAGGGAATCAACGTATCGAGGCGTGGTGGACCATTTTGAGAAAAGGAAGGTAAGTAATACACTGTTAGTATTCATCCGGCCAAAAATATTTTCGTAAAATAAAAATGTATTTCAGCAGAACAGAAGGTGGGCATCCACTCATGCATTCACATAATGATAAATTTAGCTGATATTCGCAGCAGTTCATTATTTTTGTCATAGCCTCATTGTAGTTCATCAATAGTTATATTATCCTTTTGTGTAAAATAAGAATCCTAAATGAATTGTATTCCTAGGGCTCAATTTTGGATGGACCTGTTTGGAGACCTGAGAGACTCTGGACACTTTAATGGCAGCCATGAACATCAGGACATACTGAGGTTCTGCTTTAATGATGTCCTGCAAAAAGACCTGGATGAGTGCACAGACCTTTGGAATAAGCACAGGATTAGACCCTCCAGACTTGCATCATGTCCTGGGGGAATTCCAGATGAACTCTATCTCTTGCCTCACAGGTAACTCCATATCAACTGACAATGAATTGACTATACATATTGTTACACAAATATGTGTATTAAATAATAAATTGCACCACACTTAAATTACATTTGGTTTTCCCTTTTAAAATGAATTATTGTGTCACTATGCAGGTTTGGTTCAAGGGACTGTGGATTGGCCATTGAAGACAGGGAACTGGATACATTTCCAGAGTCAAGGCAAACACTTCATTCATGCAGCGATCCAGACATGCAGGATTACCTTCAACAGACTGTTCAGCAAAACATATTGCACTGATTAAAATACTTGGAACTGAACTGAGCATGTACTCTTTTATGCTTTATGAACTGCACAAAAATTCAGATTTGGCAGAGTTAAATGCACCCAAACCCCGGAGAGTTTTGTAAGCCAAACTCCATGTTGGTCTTAAAGACACTGTAGGTCTCAAGGAGGGGGAGCTTTAGTGTATTTGCACATGTGTTTGACATGGGGAATGGCGAATTTGTCAAGAACTCGATGCATGGTGGTGGTGTTATTCCGGCAGGTGGAAGTAATGCGAGCCCTGTCGAAAACATCAGTACATCCTCCAGGGACACAGCAGTCGCCTTTTCTGAATGGGAAACGTCAACATTGTTTTAGTGTCTTTATCATCCAACAAGAAAGTCAAGAGTTTTGAAATGTTCACTTTTTACAAAAAACATAAAAAAGCCATAACAAACCTTCACAATCAAGAAGAAAATCTGCCCAAAATCCAAGGGCTTTGCTTTCTTTCTGCCGACTATTACTTCCTGCTGGACTGAGGTGTGGTCTAAACAGGCTTTCCATGTCGGCAGCTGTCAGGTTTGTCGGAGAGTGGCACAAGAGTGGGGCCAACACGGACGGATGCTGCTGGAGTGCGGTCAAAAATCTTAGACTTGCAAGTCCTTCTTTGAATCTAGTAGGAACAATGATCAAACAAACGTTTTACCAGTTGTGAATCTCACAATCCTCTGAAGCCACTTTTAAAGCATTCAAGTGATAAATCATGAGACTGGAAAGTATGTGTTTTTTAAACATGAGATTGAATGAAATTTAATAAATGGAGGCAGAGATTGAGTCTTTAGAACTATTACCTTAAAATAACACTCTGGTTTCGGTGCAGAATATACCATCTGAGGTATTCCTCTACAAGAGTTTTCATGTCCTCAGAAGTCTTCACATGTATGAAGCATCCAGCAGTCTGGAACATGGAGCTGTTTTGCAGAAGTACATTTTGCAGAGATTCGACAGATTCTGCTTCCTGGACCTGTTAAAAAGACTTTGAGGCTTAGAAAACCTCGTTCCTGATTAAAAAAAGAATTTTAACTTGTCTTACTGAAGTGGTGTCTGAATCTTCTGGTTTATTTCACTATGACCTTACTCTGAAATTGAACTACGAACAATTGCATGTGCTCTTAGTAAACACACTTGAATCAAGGTCACTTCATACCTGATGCAGAACTCTCCCTATCTCCTCATCTGTAATATCTTCCACAGTGGCACCGAAACTGGGATTCCCTACAATGTGGTTTACGAGGTCCTTTGACAGGAAATGTGCTGCTGGTCCCCCGTGTACTATCGACACAGCAATGATCTTTCCTGCCAGGACATATTCATTCTCCCTGACAGCTTTCATGCGGAGTACATAAAAATGACAGTTAAAGGCCATCTTTCTGTTAATTGCAACTTTTCTGTTAGATTCAGGTGGTGGTCCAGGTGACAGGACCCCATTATTTTCCATTGAGACTTTTTTTTAAAGATTACCTTAAAGTTCTTAATTTTGGCAGAAAGTGGGACTTAATGTACAACAAAAATAATACTTTCATCAAAATACATTAACAAACAAAAACTGCCATGTCAAAAAGACACCTGTGGAGTTGTACACCAGGTAGCAGCTTTCTGGAGGTCCATCAAAGATAGCGCGATGCTTCAGATCATTCATCAGAAGCGTGAGGAATTCCCGCCTCGGTCCGCCAGTATCTAGGCCTTCTTCATAGGTGCCAGCATCATCGGTAAACTTAACAAACATGTCATTCTCCTCGGAGTATGTGCTACGCTGAAAACCTCTGACAGCACCGTCCCATACATTAGATCTGGACACATTGAATCTGCTGACTTGCTTGTGGTCAATGGGAAGTGCCAAATTTGCAATTATTTCAGGTGCACTTGTATGCCTAACAACAAAAAGAAAATACAAGAAAAGAGAAAAGTTACATTGTGTAGGACAGTAAGCAGTTAATAAAACATTAGGCTACATTTTAATAAATTGGAATGGAGTTCCTTACAAAAAGACATCTCTCTAATTGACCTTGTTTTTTTTAACAGTTTCTCAGCACAGTAACTCAAACTGGCAGTGATGTTTATTTGTTTAATGACTACTTGTACTTTGTGCAAAACAAAATGATGGATAATACTCATGCACTCATGACTCACGTTGGTTCGTAAGAACATGCCTCATTTGTTTCTTTGACAGTTAGAACTTCATCATCTTCGTCATCGTCAATGACAATAGGCGCATACAGGTCTGTGTAGTTGCTACAAAAAGAAAATATGTACACAAAATATAATATAATGAAACATACTGTGTGTTTTCTAATCAATATTCAAGAGTGTTAAAGGGGTAATTGATTGCAAAACCAATTTTACCTTGTCATAGTTGAAGAATGACAGTTCGGTGGGTAAAATTGACATTGCCTTTGTCAACCCCCAGCATTTACATACAAACCAGCTGTCTGGTGTTCTGGCCCTCTCTGATACTAGTTTAGATGCCCGCTGTTTTGTGTACTTCCATGAGAATTACAAGAGGAGAAGGTTTGGACGCCTTTAAAGGAAGATAATAATCGACCCGGGCCACACACCCACAACATTTTAATGGTCTGGCCCGCATTCGATCAAAGTGGACAGTATCTGGCCTGAACCTGAAATTAGTTTGACACCCCTGTTCTAGACTATTTAAAACAAAAGCCCCAAAACCAAACCTGTAATATGTTCTTGCCATTCCAGGACATCCGGAGGTACTTGGGCCGATATCCTCTGCATTCGTCTGTATTCGACTGCTTTCATGAAGAGGTTCACATGGCTGTAGTAAAGAATTAAAAAGACAATGGGGGTTGATCAGAACACAGCAAACAAAAACAACATTTTCATTGAAAAAAATACACCCAAAAATGCTCTACATAGCACTCACCAGTGTGTCAGCTAGGTCAAGCGTTGTGGGGGGTCTTTTTATCACAATCTCCGTGTCAGAGTCAGAAATGTTGAACACCTCTCCAACTGAAAAAAACAAAACAATTAAAGTTAGCTTGATTGGTGTTAGTCAAAGACAGACATTTAAAAAGAAGTTACATCCAGAAGAAAGGGATGACTGGAAAGCTGGTTTGAGACACTGCCCCAGAAACAGTTCACTGAATGTTTTTTTTTCCATCTACAACTGCAACTTGCAGTAATTTTAACATGAATGCAGAAAACACCATGGGGGACTATGTATATTTACTATTTTATTATTATTGTATTTATCACTCAGAGGTAAAACCTCATAAATAAATGGCTGTGGCAAAACATGACAACTTACCCGTTTCAAAGTCCTTCTTTAGGCAGATAAAAAGTGTGATTCTTGAATATGGTTTTCCCAATGCTGCTTTATATTCTTCTAGAATAAAAGGTCTTTCAGTCCCAGGTGTATTGATAACTTCAGATTCATCTGGATACAGAAGGATGAAGGCTCCTTCCTCCAAGTCTTGGTTGAAGTCCCTCATTTTCTTCACACTCTGATGAAGAAGACTTTGAGCAGTGACGTCAGAGTCGATTGATAATGGAATGGTTTTCCCACGTATTGGCTTTAAAACACCCCTCTGAGCAGTCATCAAGCCAAGATTAATCTGCAATAGAAAAAATAACAGTGCTAAATTAAAGTGTTTTTTCTCTGTTGGCAAATGTTACAGATAGACCCCCGAATGGACCTTGCATTCAAAATATGACTGAAAGCAGAGCAACCATTGATCTTGGTCAAATAATGCCAATTGCGCTTTTTTATTAATTTCCGGAGAAAATTCATGTTTAGAAATCAGTTGAAAAGTAAATATGTCCAATAGATAAACTCAGGGACTTCTATGTTGTTTTCTGAGTGAATTGACAACAATACAGAAACCTGTTTAATCTCCCAACATTACTTGAAGAAACACTATATTGTTTGCCATTGAATTGACCCTATCAGGGGGCTTAGGTATAGGGTTCAAATGATGATGATATGCCGACATCAAGTCAACACTAGAGTTTATATAATTATTCACTCTCACTCTGAGCTATATCAAATCACATGTGCTTACCTGCACTTTCCTTTTCTCCTTTTTCTTTTCCCGCATTTTACCAAAAGAAAACTTTTGCCTTTCCTCTGCTTTTTTCTTCCGGTATTCCAGAAAGGTTTTTGTTCTTGGGGTTGGGTTGGACGGAGGATTTTGTGATACTACAGGGAAGCACAACATGCATTCTTATAAAATGGCAGAGCATGCATTACAGGTTCATAGAACGAAACAAAGGTTACGTTACAAAATAAAACACATGGCTGAGAACACGGTTTCCTTGACACATATCTGATCTTATTATCACCTTGATCGTAAATAATTAACTAAATATCTGAAAGGCACAAGGGGAGGGAGGGAAGTTTTAGGCAGGGATGTTGAGGTGCCGACACGATTGTCTGCCAACGATCATAATATGCAAATAAACATAACTAACGTTACGTATTTTTTAAACTAATGTTCATTGTTACCTAACGTTAATACAATCGAATGTGCGGTGTATAGCTAGCGTGATCAGGAATGACATTTACGACAAGCAGAGTAAACCCACCATTAGCTTCAAATAGGGTTACGGTAACTTACCTGAAGATGGTCCATCAGTCGGTTGAGACTCTGGTTCCACACTTTCTCCAAGTCTCTGCCCACAACCACTGCAAAAATTCTGGTTGTTCGCAACAACTTTTGACCGCAATTACCGAAAAACATTGTACTTTTCGCCGTATTTTAGCGCCGAATGAAAGTCTAGTGAGCGAGTACTTCCTGTTAAAAGACAGTCAGTCCGTCTGTCCAATCAGAAGGGTCCGTCCTCTGATAGAAAGGCCCTACCCTTTCCGTAAGAAGTTAATGTTGTTGTGTTCACCTTCTTGCCGTTGTGTTTTCCTATTTGTTGTTCTGTTTTCCTATTTGCCGTTGTGTTTTACTATTTGCCGTTGTGATTTGCACTTCAGGGCCACCGTAAGAAGCCCATCAAGACTTTGACAAATAAAAGTACCACCATTTCAAAACTAATACTGCTAAGAAAACTTGTTACTTGTTAATATGTTCCATAAAATTACTTACCGCTAAAATGCAGGTCAAATCCGCTTTATCCCGCTTTGTACAAATGGAATATGGCCGCCAGAAACTGATTTGGCAGAGATGAAGTCCCCATAATGCAATTCGAAGTGTAACTTAACAGAAATACACCTGTAAGTCACGTACTAAGAATGGCTGTGCCCCGGAGGATTTTTTATTTTGGGTGGGGGGGATTTTAACTGTACAGAAAATGCATCTTTAGATCGCACTAATGCAGAGCCACATCCAGCTTCACAGCTGGTCAATTCCCATGGCCTGGTGGATGTGTAGAGGAGGATGCATGCTGACTGCCGTCAGTACACGTGGTCCCACCTTAGAGAAGGTAGACTCTTCTCGGCCAGGCTTGATAGTTTCTATGTTTTAAAGCAGCATTTTAATATTTTTAAAATGTGCAGCATTGTTCCTACCGGTTTTACTGATCATTCTTTGCTTATTTGTGATGTTTTTATAAGAGATGTTGTCCCCAAAAGTGTATATTGGCATTTTAATACTTTTCTAACATTTGACAAGAATTTCAGAGAGGTCCATTTTTATTTCTGGGGTGTTTTTAGGCTGAGGAAGAGCGAGTTCAGCAGTCTTAAGCAGTGGTGGGACCAAGGTAAGATCGAGATTAGGCTCCTCTGTCAACAGCACACCTTCAACGTCACCAGAGACATCGCTAGATCTATGAAGGACCTGAAAACTGATATAGTGGAACTAGAACGATTAAGTGAATCTACAAGAAATCGAGGACATCTTGAAGTCCTCAAAGGGAAAAAATGGCTCTGGCCGACCTGTTTGACAGTAAAGTTCAGGGTGCACTGGTCAGGTCCCAATTTCAGACCATCACAGCACCATGTGGAGGAGGATGCATGGCCGACCTGTTTGACGTTAAAGTTCAGGGTGCACTGGTCAGGTCCCAATTTCAGACCATCACGGCACCATGTGGAGGAGGATGCAAGTCGACTTCCGTCAGTACCTTGTCCACTTGGCCAGCCGGAAAGCCACTTTTAGACTTCAGTTTGTTCAAAAATATCTTACGGGTCCGTTCGGGTTGGTGTGGAGAGACGTGACCAGCTGCATTCTCAGACGTGCAAACAACTTGGGGCTGGATACTGTTCTGTTTTTAATTGATTCCAGTCTTTTAAATTTAAAAGGGCTGCCTCCGTTTTATCAGGGCGTTTTAAAATCGTGGGCCCTTTTTAATTGTAAAAGATGCCCACAGTCGTACTCTCTGTACTGTTTGTTGAGAACCTTTGATTCACAAAGCCAGGTTGGACATCAGCAGCAATAGCACCCTTGGCCTGACGGGGGCACTGGTGAAGACACAAGTCCTGTGCCTGCAGCAGCTGGTGGACGCAGTGGGGCCGACGCTGAACGACGTCCCGGCTCTGGGCTCTCTGCTGGGTCTGCAGTCTGTCCGGGTGACCAGGAGGCTCCTGGAGCTGTGGAATCAGAGGCTGACTGTGGAAGAGAGGAGCCTCATCCAGAACTACAAGCCAGGAGAAGTGGATCCAGACCCTGCAGACCCGTTTCCTGAATTGTACCTCATCCCGGAGCTGGGGGATTTTTTTTCAGTTGGCTCTAACCAGTTAGTTGTTTTTTTACTTCACGCACTGACCTTTTTAACTGCATACTTGTGAAAAATTATAGCCACGGAGTTTATTAAGAATATAATAAATAATAATAAGGTTTGTAATAAACCAAACCGTTTGTAAATCCGTCAAGAATTCAGCAAGTTACGAGCATTTTAGTTGGCGTATGTCACTCACCTTCCGTCCACAGCAGCAGGGAGCAGCAGCGCAGTCTCCTGACCTAAGATGGCCACCAAGTGACGACACAGCTGACTCTTGAGCCATCTAGCCTTTCTATACATGTCTATGGTAAATCCTTCCTACTTCCGGGTTAAACCCCGCCCACTTTCCGATTAGGCCCCGCCCAATCTGAGTACAGATACGGATACAGATAATTCATATGGTTCAAAAGATACAGATACAGATAATGCTGTACTCGCTCATCCCTACTTTTTACTTCAATTGCGTGAAATGCACGAACAGAACTGGACTATGCAACAGGCTCCCCACTGTGTGGTCCAACCGACTGGGACAAAATGGACCTGGCCCACAGTGGAGGATTTTATACAAAGCTCCCCTCAAAAAACGGACTGCGGACCTCCAGTGGAGAATTTTACATGAGGCTGTCGCCTCCGATGCTTTTATCTCTGTTATACCGTCCACCAGGCTCTTTGGGTCATTTCCTGGAAGAACTGAACATTGTCCTGTCCAACTTCCCTGAAAATGGCCCTCAACTCATCCTCCTAGGAGACTTCAGCACCCCGACAGAGAAGTCATCTGACCTCATACTCTTACTTTCTTCCTTTGTACTATAACTCAATCCCTCCCCTCCTACTCACAAAGCTGGTAATCACCTTGACTACATCTTCACTAGGAATTGCGCTACAACTAACCTCACTGTAACTCCACTCCATGTCTCTGATTACTACTTTGTCTCATACTCTCTTCCGCTCTCCCCAACCGACGACCCCACCCCATCAACCGACTATACCCGTCCGCTGCAATATTCGCTCACTCTCTCACCCCTCCCTGGCCTCCTCTGTTCTATCAGCTCTCCCCTCAACCCACTCTTTCGCACTCTTGCATCCAAACGTTGCCGTAGAGACTCTCCTAACAACTCTGTCCTCCTGTCTCGACTCGCTGTGTCCGCTTAAGACTCGACGGACTGTCAGATCCCCTCCGGCTTCGTGGTTGTCTGAACCCGTGCGTAAACCACCAGATCCTTATCTCCGCCCTTCAGGAACTTGGTGTCACAGGTTTTGCGCTGTCTCTTCTCTCATCCTACCTTGACGGCCGCACCTATCAGGTAACTTGGAGAGGATCAGTGTCGGAACCTTGTCCTCTTACTACTGGAGTTCCTCAGGGCTCCGTCCTGGGTCCCCTCCTCTTCTCAATCTACACCAACTCTCTTGGCTCCGTCATTCGCTCACATCATTTTCCTACCACAGCTATGCCGACGACACCCAATTC
This sequence comes from Pungitius pungitius, assembly GCF_949316345.1. Classification (NCBI taxonomy): domain Eukaryota; kingdom Metazoa; phylum Chordata; class Actinopteri; order Perciformes; family Gasterosteidae; genus Pungitius; species Pungitius pungitius. Next base: position 6,061,969 of record NC_084908.1, read on the forward strand.
TCTCCTTCCCCGACTCGGACACTCAGGTGGCGGCACGGATCTCTGCATGTCTGACTGACGTCTCCCAGTGGATGTCCGCTCATCACCTGAAGATCAACCCCGACAAGACCGAACTACTACCGGAAAAAACTCTCCCACTCAGGACCTGATTGTTAACTTTGGTGACTCTGTGTTAACGCCCACTCTGACTGCTAGGCAGTGCCGGCGCTCCGCACACGCACATCATGCACTGCGCGTAGGGCAGTTTGTTCGATTATGCCTCAAATCTCAAATGTGGCAGACAGCTTTGAAATGGCTTCGAAAAGGCATCAAAAGAAAAAAGAAAAGACAGCGGGATGATGCTCGCGCGTCGCTCTGAGGTAAGACAAACTTTTTCTTGTGAGGACCGTTGCTAGCGGTCAACGGGCGGCCGGCTGGCCACATATACTTGCGCTCATAATGTCCGCACGGCTCGCCGGTGGGCCGTATTCGGTACTCGTCTGCGGGCCGCCTGAAGTTTCTGTTACCGTTACCGTTTTTGTTTTCATTTTTTTTTTATGTTATCATTTACGTTTTTGTTATCATTGATGTTACCGTTATCGTTTCTGTTACCGTTAGATAGCTAGCAATGGTATTTCTGATTATGCTTAAATTGGGCCTGCTATTTCTTTTAGCCATCAGAGATATAGTCAGGTAACATTAGCCTATTAGCCTAGTTTGCTTTGCACTTCAGGATGCTTTTTTTGCGTTTGTTATCAATTATGTTCAAACAATCTTATTATGTAGTGAAAAAGTAGCCTAGCTACAAGTGACACTTTCACAACGTAATGAAATGATGAGTGGGAAACGGCTCTTGGTAAGGTTAACTTTGGAAATCAATGGGGACATGGCTCAGAAACTGAAACTGTTGACCTGATAGCTGATTTTGCAACTAGGAAATGCAGGCCTGTGCCTCTGACAACTGATGGTAGTAAAAATGTTTGGTAAAGTAAATTCTACTGTGCGGTTTATACTTATGTATGGTTATTTGCACTTTAAAATTTGCACTTTATTATTATTTGTACTTTTTTACTATTGTATTTACTGAAGAAATGTTCACATTATTACTTACACGGTTATATACTTGAATACTTTCTGCGTTTACAATGTTCAGTTCCAAATCTGTGTTTTTAGTAATTGTGGTGGTATTTGGTATTCATAATTTTATCTTTTATATCATGTATTTCTTTTCATGTTTGTTTATCCACAGAATGAGTTCACTGTACTAAAATGGCCCCCACAGTCACCAGATCTCAACCCAATAGAGCATCTTTGGGATGTGGTGGAACGGGAGCTTCGTGCCCTGGATGTGCATCGCACAAATCTTCATCAACTGCAAGATGCTATCCTATCAATATGAGCCAAAATGTCTAAAGAATTCTTTCAGCACCTTGTTGAATCAATGCCTTGTAGAATTAAGGCAGTTCTGAGGGCGAAAGGGGGTCAAACACAGTATTAGTATGGTGTTCCTAATAATCCTTTAGGTGAGTGTACATTCAGCGCCCTCAACAAATAAATGTACTTGTCAAATATCCAGAATAATCTGCTACTGTCAGGTTGGGACATGGCTGGACCCAAACGCAGAACAGACAGACACAGCTGTCAGGAGGTGAGTGAATTAGTCAGTTTATTAATTGACACGACTGTGGAGGTGCAGCAGGAGCGGGCGTGAGGAGTGCAGGTGAAGGAGTGGGTCCCAGGAGATGATCTCCTCGACAGTGCGCTGTACCCAGTGGTCCTCTCACGTGCAGGAACAGACAGGTGTCACTGTAACCGAGGAGGTGAGACAAGAGGTAAGTAACGGGATTTACACGGAATGAAAAGAGAACAACAGCCGGCTCGACTGGGTGCTGATCACTGAGACTCGCGAAGACTGAGGTCGACATACGCGACGTGAGTAACGATCCAGCTGATTGTGGCTCCGGTGCAGGTGCGTGATTGCAGAGCTGAGACAGGTGCGTGCGAGGCCAACCTCTCCCAGATCCACCAGAGGGAGACCTAAACCAGCCTTTACCTGGGTCCAGAGGGGGGAACTCTGACAGCTACACCTTATTTTTAACCTCTTAACTGATGCTAAGATGGCATCCCTTCACTTTGTTTCTTTTAGATGACACACACTAAATATATTGCACTTAAAGTGGGACGTATGTAGTCTTACCCGTGAATGTGGTTGGCTGCACAGCAGCAGATTTCGCAGTAGCAGGTGTGTGGCGTTCTGGTGCCTCAGAGGGCTCTGTTATATGGAGAAAAATAAGAAGTACCACATGAGACTGTGTGTCTCCACAGCTAGTCAAGATACATCCAATGAGCTAATGCCTATATTTAGAATGGATGGATCCCAGCGATCAATCAGAATTCAAATAGTTTGATTGAATTAGCATTGAAACACTAATGAAGCCAGTCATCCGTCTGGTATTTGTATAAAAAAACCCATTTCAAATTGATTCTCTGTCTGTGGAAATGTCCACAGCTGAGTGACTCTCTCCTTATTGTCTTTGATAATTTATGTCTCTAAAGGAATTTTAAGGCGGGAACAATGTCACGGTTTGGGTTCATGAGTTATTTTGTAGTTTCATGTCTCTTGTGGGTAACTTCACTTCCTGCCTTGTCCCGTCTTCCCTTGTGATTGGCTGCAGTGTCCATGAATGTTTCCACCTGTGTCCAATCACCTGCACCCCCTCCCCCCCTGTGTGTTTAAGCCCTGTGGGTCTCTTGTCCCTTGTTGTTTATTGTACTTTGAGTGTTGAATTTTTTATTTTTTTTATTTTGAGTTTTTGGCTTTGGAACCCTTTGGACTATTAAAGTCTGTTTTTGTTTTTGTGTCTGAGTCCTGCCTCTTCGCCTGCCCCCACCATCTTTGACAAACAAGTCCTGCTTGATTGAGAGTGCTTTGTTCACTTTGTAACAACTTACACGTGCAAAATCAAGTGAAATGAGATGTAATGGTCTGCAGTACACCTGGCATCTTGCTTTGTGGTTAAGTCATTATATCTGACTTGAAGGGTGACCAGATGACGAGGTCTTTAAAATATTCACAGCTGCCGAACACCAGCAGCGTTTATTGACTGGTTTCAAACTGCTCCTCACAATGCAGCTGTCTGGAAGCTGGCGTGTTGGCCACTCTTTATTTTAAATAAGTATAAACGTGTAGCCTACCTGGGCTGTGACACTTGGCCTGGCACTCCGGCATGCTCTTGAAATTGTTGGCATTGCCGAAGCAGCCGCCGTAGAAGAAATGCCTGCATCGCTGACTGCTGCCGTCAAAGAAGTAGCGAGTCAGCAGCCCCCGACCCGAAGCTTCAGGGAGGTGACACGGGTTCTTATCATCAAGAGAGAGAACAAGTGTTACAACTATTATTAAGTCTTATTAAAAAATTGTTGCATGAATAGTACATGGGTTGATGAAGGTCCCGCCCTCAACTGGACTCTCCTCCAATCATAAGCACGCCATCGCCCAGTGTAACCAGGCACTCAGGGGCCATCTTTTGTTTCAGGGCCGCGGCATGGAATATTGTCATTTTTTTCTCAACATGAGTACACTCCTAAATCAACAATGTGCTATCACTGGCCTCTGGCTCACAGCTGGCCCACTTCTGTCTCGACATCTGGACGGTAACATGTTTTGCAGATTTCAATGTTCCTTTGCAGGCTGAAAATGAAACATTCACGGCAAGAACTGTATTCCCCACCTCACAATGTCTTTCTTTTTCGTTTTATCTCATGTAGCTGTCACCTAATCTCTGACTCTGAATTTGATGTGGAATCAGTAACTTTAAATATGATCATCAGCGGCCTGAAGCACTCGATAGTACTGTTGATGTGGTATATTTGATCCAGGAACAGACTGGTGCTGGAGACGCATCGCTTGCAGTGGACGGTACGTCCTCCAACCCCGCTGCAAATAATGCAAACCTTCCCTTTGAGCTCTCAAATCTTGTGTAAGACATGCAGCCATTGAGTGTTTGCAACAAGACAACAATTGACCGGTCATACGTCATGTGCCACATTACCACCTGTTTGAAGTCAAACTAGAAATCTGTGGAGACGTCTGACTGAACGCAAGCCGTCCCAACGGCCAGTGTTGGAAAAGTTCACTTTCTACATGAACTAGTTCAAAGTTCAGTTCACACATTTTAAAATTAGCTAGTTCAGTTCATAGTTCAAACTTCAAAAATTTTGAACTAAGTTCACAGTTCCAAAAAATGAACTAGTTTTTTCCATACGTTGCTCGAGCTATTATTTAAAACAATTATTGCCACAGACCAGAACCACAGACAGCAATTATTTTATCAGTTTTTACACTGAAGCTATGCATCAGATTTAATCTTAATATCCAATTTTGAATCCTTATCCAACCAGGGTTTACATTAGCATTGAGGGGACAGCATTTCCCCATTGTTGCTTTAATGTTGCTGTCCATTCACTCCACACTAGCAGCAGCTGCAGCGTTCAGCCCTACAGTACATTCTCAAACACATGCTGCTTGAATGGGCTTTTTTAAATAAGGAATAAAAACACGACAGTTATCATTAAGGTGCAAATGTTTGCAAAGAAAGCTCAGATTCCTCCCATCCTCACCGATCTTGTCAGTAACTTCATAAAACTCTTTTAAATTATTATATGCCGCTTCTTTGCTACACGAAGCTGTCGCCTCCATGCATTTCTTTTTTTTGATGAAGCAAGCGGCGGTGTGACACTGGTGGCTGGTGTTGTCAGATTGGGTGTTTTTTCCGCTACTTATTAAGGCGCGTTTACGGTGTGTTTTCTATAGAAATCTGGCACCCCATTGAACGATGTTAACCTGAAAGAACGTGCCGTTCACAGACAGCAGAATGAACAAGTTCACTGTAACGTTCATCGGGCATTAATACAGTACGTTCAGTTCACGTTCACCCAAAATATGAACGAGTTCATGAACTATCGTTCAATGAACGCATTCAGGCACAACACTGCCAACAGCTGCGGGGCAATGTCTTACGCTCTAAATGCTCACTATCTGATGAGTGCAGTTCACCTTCCTGCCTGAAGATGTTGCTGTTTACATTGTTTGGGTGGTTTTCAGGTTGAAAAGACATTTTTGCTAGTTTTACCCTTATTATCTGTTATCTTTTGTTTAATTTGGTGATAGTTCGGTTAGAATAGTCATGAATATTGATTTTGTTATTGTTTCTCTCACAATGCATCTGAGTCAATTAAATCCAGCGGTTAATAAATTAACTTATTGTTGATGTAAAAAACAGGCACATGGAGTGTTTTCTCACCCAATCAAAAACATGAAAGAGGAGACAGGTATGAATCACGTTGATGTGAGGTGTGACTCAGCAGATTAAATGGTGATAATTAAATGAGGGAGAATGAATGTTTCAAAGCGATTCCCAGAGGCCTAAGAGCCCGACTGCATTTCATTCCATTATTTTTTCATGTTTCAATTGTTGCGCAGCGCCTGCTCTTCATGTTTTCCTTTACATCAAAGAAGATTTCCACCATACAAATCCCCTGGAAGCTAAAGAACTGAACCTAGTAATTCTAATTCTATTCACATATATATTATATATCATATTTCATAAATGTCTCATTCACTGGTTTATCAACCTACCAATTCATCTTAGTTATTAAGACAGACCAGATTGTGACTATTGGCTCGTAGCGGTCTGTTGTTTTTAAAATACAGCTGGGTCCACACTACATACTGATTGTGTATGCTGTGTGCTATGTGCAAATCTTCATTGGAAAGATGTCAATTAAATTCAATTAAAGAAAGAAAGCAATATGCATTTCTAATGATGCGTGTGGCGTGAGAGGAGGTCCACTCAACTGCGTCACACAAATGTGGCTCTTTTCACCAACATCACTAAGAACTTTACACAAACTGAAAAATATCAGCGCTTGAAAGGGGAAAAGTTTTTTATTTGCATCCTACCTATAACCAGAGTAACGACAATATTCAAAGAAGATACGCACAGAGCAAGGGACAAATTGTATAACGGGCCACCAGAAACGAGAAGGTGGTTTTATTGATTTAGAACCCGGTATATTGAGTATCAAATGAGGTCATCACTAGTTTTAATGAATAAATTCAACTTCAATTCAGTTTAGTCAGTGTAACCTATAAATAACACAAAGCTGGCAGCCTCTCTTCCATGTGCCCATATTTTCATTAACCAGATGGCTGGAGGAAAACTTCAGAATTAATGTGCTGGCAATGTTCCATTTTAGCCACATACCAAGAAAACGACTTTGTGATAGGATTTTATGCCCAAGGTGCCGGCGCAATTCAATGAGGAAGGACAAACTCTTCACTTGTAAACAACATTACAACAACATAACAACGCAAGGCTGCATCACGTGCTGTGATCGTATCAATGATGTCTTCACTGTGGTTTACTTGAGTTTGTATCAGAAAGTGAGTCTTTGGAGACACGGTGTCCCCCACAGCCTCCGTATTCAAAGAGCTCGCAGTGGCCCGTGTCCATGTTGAAGAAGAAGCGCTCCTTAATGGCCTTGCAGGGCCCCGGCTCGTCCCTCAGGGCGCACAACTCGTTGAAGATGAAGAGCTCGGGTGGACCTGCATCTGCTAAGGGGGGGAAGACAACACACACCATGTGAAAAGGAGTTTGGTCTGTGGGGAGAAATGAGGTCAAAACATCCATTTCAAATCTTCGAGATAAGGTCAAGTTGTTGACTGTATGGTTTCTGAAAGACAGCAGATGGGGGCTGTGTGTGTGATTAATTAACAGCTGTGTGACCCTGCTTAACATTAAGACTGGATCATTAATGAGGAAATGTTCCATACTGCTACGTAAGGACACGCACTTTATTTTTTCATTCTCTTTCCCAGATAACTTTAAAATGCAACTTATGTTGTAGACACAGAAGTGTCACGGTTTGGTCTCTTTCCCTGTTTTAGTTTGAAGTTTCATGTTCCTTGTGGTCCTGGGTTAACTTCACTTCCTGCCTTGTCCCGTGATTGCCTGAGTGTTTCCACCTGTGTCCAATCACCTGCACCTCCCTCGTGTATTTAAGCCCCGTGTGCCTGTTGTCCCCTGTCGCGTCATTGTCTAAATGTCACTCGTTGTTGGTGCACAGTCTCTGGTGAGTTTTTTGTTTTGAATAAAGAACAGGTCTGAAGAACCTGCATTTGAGTCCTGCTTCCGCCTGCACCAGCACGCGATCCCTTGACAGAATGACGCGACCACCTCAGGACTCAGCAGGGTTCAACGTTAAAGACCCGTTTTGGGAAGTCCTCAGCGCACGCTGGGAGCAGATGATGGAGCTGGCCACCCACATCCAGGCCATGTACGACACCATCGCCCCAGGACCCCTGTCTCCCCCCGAACCGGCCCCAGGACCCCCGTCTCCGCCCGAATTGGCCCCAGGACCCCCGTTTCCGCCCGAACCGGCCCCAAGACCCCCGTCTCCGCCCGAACCGGCCCCAAGACCCCCGTCTCCGCCCGAACCGGCCCCAGGACCCCCGTCTCCGCCCGAGCCGGCCCCAGGACCCCCGTCTCCGCCCGAACCGGTCCCAGGACCCCCGTCTCCGCCCGTTCCGGCACCCAGAGTCCTGTCTCCGCCCGTTCCGGCCCCCAGAAGCCCGTCAGCGCCCGTTCCGGCCCCCAGAAGCCCGTCAGCGCCCGTTCCGGCCCCCAGACGCCCGTCAGCGCCCGTTCCGGCCCCCAGACGCCCGTCTCCGCCCGTCCCGGCCCGCAGAGTCCCGTCTCCGCCCGTCCCGGCCCGCAGAGTCCCGTCTCCGCCCGTCCCGGCCCGCAGAGTCCCGTCTCCGCCCGTCCCGGCCCGCAGAGTCCCGTCTCCGCCCGTCCCGGCCCCCAGAGTCCCGTCTCCGCCCGTCCCCCAGAGTCCCGTCTCCGCCCGTCCCCCAGAGTCCCGTCTCCGCCCGTCCCGGCCCCCAGAGTCCCGTCTCCGCCCGTCCCGGCCCCCAGAGACCAGTCTCCGCCCGTCCCGGCCCCCAGAGTCCAGTCTCCGCCCGTCCCGGCCCCCAGAGTCCAGGCTCCTGGCCCGTCCCCACGGCCCCTGATCGTGCCCCCTCCCTCCCATCCCTTGGTCCTCTCCCCCCCACCCTTGGGGGCCGTCTGGGATCCGGCCCTTGAGGGGGGGGTGGGGTCAGGGGTTGGGCCGCCGGAGCCGCACCGCCCGGCGCCCCCCGCCACGACAGCGCCGCACAGCTCGGCGCCCCCCGCCGCGACAGCGCCGGAGCCGCACAGCTCGGCGCCCCCCTTTGACGCACGGCCGCCGCCACGGCAGACCCCCCGAGACCCTGAGGCCCGGCCGCCGACCCGCCAGACCCCCCGAGACCCGTTCCGGCCGCCCCCCCGAAGGACCTGACACATGGCCGCCGTCACCCGGAGTTCCCCGCGCGGCCCAGGATCATCGGGTCCCCACCCTCCCTCCCCTTGTATGATTTTTTCCGGTTCTGCTCCCCTTTAGGACCGTCTGGAATTCGGTCCTTGAGGGGGGGGTTCTGTCACGGTTTGGTCTCTTTCCCTGTTTTAGTTTGAAGTTTCATGTTCCTTGTGGTCCTGGGTTAACTTCACTTCCTGCCTTGTCCCGTGATTGCCTGAGTGTTTCCACCTGTGTCCAATCACCTGCACCTCCCTCGTGTATTTAAGCCCCGTGTGCCTGTTGTCCCCTGTCGCGTCATTGTCTAAATGTCACTTGTCGTTGGTGCACAGTCTCTGGTGAGTTTTTTGTTTTGAATAAAGAACACGTCTGAAGAACCTGCATTTGAGTCCTGCTTCCGCCTGCACCAGCACGCGATCCCTTGACAAGAAGACCACAACGGAGAATGTGAATTTCCACAGTAGCAGCTGGTGGGAAAGCAGCGCAAATGTCCCACGATGCAGCGCCCTGTACGTTTAACCCTTTAGACGAAGACAGGCGCCACTATTAAGTGTCACGGAACCGTTGCACTGTGAATGGACACACTTCTCTACTAACATCACCACAGCTCTACTTTGGGTTTAAGTCATACTAATACAACAAAGTGATTAAACATGATTATTTTCCTAATAAAGGCAAAACCCTCACAATGATTCATTTGGTACTTTTCTGTTCACACAAGGTTCCTTGTGTATAATGGATTTTGCAGAATAGACATTGATTTTAAATGTGGTTACCAAAAACAAAGGAGTCGACTTTCACAGTCAGCTCTGAACGTGAACTTTACAAATCGTTGTAAATCATCCAAATCGCTCATCAGGAATCCTCAAAGTTGCTGAACACAAGGTCAATAAACACAATCCTACTCACACAAGGCGTCAACAGCACCAACAGATCAGGCCTGAGTAGAGACCATCCTAAAAAGGGGATTTTAGATGCATCAAATTTCCATTGGCAGCTGGTCTCCAGAGTCTCGTACTCGTCGTACTCAGGCATTTGGATAAAGATCTGAGTTGCTCCACACGCACACTGTGCCAAACTCCTCTGTAATGCCAGAGCCGGGCAGGTGATTGAGGTCCCGACCTTTTACTTAACGGAAATTATTTTGACGTCACGTCCATGTATCGTATAATGACTCAAGAAGAAAGTTCCTTGTCCCTTGTTCCCTGTTCCTTGTTTTTGTCTCACTCTTTAAAAAGCTGGAGACCCCAGACAAAAATCCAACTGTCTGTGTGGCTTTTCATGGCTCCAGCTGCCTCCCCTCCTTCTAGCAGCCGCTTTAATCAACCGATTTTTCTCAGACGTCGGCTCAGTGTCTGAAATCTCCACTCTCTCCCTCGGCAATGGCATTATCTTTTCCTAAGTGCAGCCCCTACCTGCAGTGTCCCACTTGTTCTCCACAGCACAATAATAGTGGGAACCAGAAATCCCTCTCTCAATCCGTGCTCCGACATAGCAGACGGCGGACCCAACAATCCCACTTAATGCCAATTAGCAACACTCAGTAGAAGTGCAAGATGCCGACTCAGGGCCTGGGCATACACATACTCGTTTATCCAAAACTGATGACAAATCAAGTTGTCTTTTTGCAGAAATGTCTTGCTGCACTTTTCGGGAGGAAGAATCACAGTGTGCAGTCTCTCGAAATAATCCCTTGTGACAAATTAAGTTTTGAAAATCCTGTAGTGTACACTGTTTGTTATTGTAAGGGGCTGAAGGGCAGAATAGTGGAGGGAGAATACGTTCCAGCCAGTTGGCCAGATATCGGTGTGGAGCCTTTCAGCTTCACGTGAATGAAAGCCGAGACAGTTCTGAGGAGGGATGTTTCTGCAAAGCGACGTATCGCAACGGCACACGCAGCCGAGTGTGTGGAGTGACCGCTGTGTGGTTTGATATTCACAGTACATTCAAGACATGTGGGAACGATAGTGGACGGGTCAGAGGTTTGCCGAAGCGTACCATGCCCCTCCTCCCCCAAAATGGGATTATTGGAGTAAAAATGTTCAAGTAGTTTCGCAATAATAATGCAGCTTGAGCTTTGCTTTAAGCTCGGGTGTCCATTGTTTGGTCAAGTGGACAACTATTATCTGTAGTACCTCGAAAGTGTTTTGCAGAAGTGGTTAGTCACGTACTCTTTGCACAAGCGCTGACATCACCTACATCTGCCAGCACGCACAAAGATACCTGGAAAAACAGGCCGTGCATAACAGCTGTTGTCTTCTCGCACATTGTCAGTTTTACTTCCCACCAAGCAAAAAAATAGTTACATTAAAAACTCAACGTTGACTTCTTCCATCATTTGGAGAAACAGTGGGAGTCGGGGCACCTGTGGTTCAAGCAGTTAGATTCATGTAAGCAGGGGAATAGAGCTTATAGTATTGTATTTCAAAAAGAAGTTACTTTCATCCTTCGGTAATGATGCCTCAGAAATGAATTAATGAATCAAATACATCTGTATCACTAGTGTTCATTAAGTTTATGTGTTCATGTTGAAAATGTTCAAAAGCTTAAAAAAGAAGTTGCTCTCACATTGAGTTGTTGAGAAGATGGAAAACACTTAAGTACCTGCGATGTACAGCTGGTAAAGGAATGGAAAGTTCCTCTTTCATTTGTTGATGATGAAGGTCACGTTCAAACGGTACCAAGCATGATGGTCCGACACGTGCCTTTAACTTCATGAAATCAATTGCAGACAACAGACAGCAAAACTTCTCTCTGTCAATGTATGTTTGTTATAATCCATGTGTTATTTATTCCTGCTCATGTGATGAATTGTTCTACCTTTTTGTGAGTGAGCCTAACCAAGACAGAGTGGAAGTAATGGGCTCGGCCTCCACACAGTTTGGCCTCCCGCTGTTTATTTCTGTCACTTTTTGAGCACAATGAAAAGCCGTAGCTGTCTTCAGTAGATACCGGGCACGTAAATGTAAGCAACGGGAGTAGATGCTTTAAAGATGGTCGTGGAAACTAGGTCCCCTCTTTGAACTCCCCGTTTCAATCGACAGGACCAAATATGGTCCCCCCATAAAGCGGCGTACCTGTGGGCTTACTGACACACCAATGGGCCGCTTTGCCCTTCTAGGCCCCGATGTGTGTCAAAGACAACACAGGCAGATGGGAAAAACCTGGGCTATTCAACTTTTTAAATGCCATCAATAAAGTCCACATGTGCATTTAGCATGAAATCAGATGTCTTGTCCTCTTTTGAAAACATGGAATTCTTTGGGAAAATTAAAATCTTCTTTTAATAAATCAATTCATGAACACGTCTGCTTCGTACTGTGTCACAAACCTTTTGCTCACAAGTAAGTGTGTTTGTGGGAAACTTCTTGATTCTAGCATTACACATCTTTCTCCCAACAACTTTGATTAACTGAATGAAAACCAGGTGAAATGAAACCATGACTAAAACATATGAACATGGCGCGCCCACCATATGTTAAAAAATTGTACGTGTTTGGGGGCGCGCAACGGTCACGCGCAGCGGAGCTTTTGTTTGCGTGTTGCAAGGCAACGGGCGCACTCGGATCCATCTCTAGCAGCGGTCACAACCCTCTGGTGCAAAGGGACGAAGAAAAGCAGCAGGAGGAGAAGAAAGCCCCGTAAAGAGGTGACGTTATGTCTTTCCATCTCAGACAAGTCATTTCATGTCACACATTGGATGCTTTAGATTAACACTGTGGTCGTTTACACAGCTAATGTTAGCCAAACTGCTTTAAGACTTAACGAGCCTTCCAGCTAGCATAGTGATGGTGACACATTCTAATCACTAATCAAAATACACCTCTTCACGGCTCCACATTGAGACTTGTCCGGGACACGCATTGCCTCTATTATACCGATTTTATTTTTACCGGTTTGAAACTAATACATTTTTCATAAGTGACGTTAGCTAACGCAAGCTAGCGTTTTTCATAAGTGACGTTAGCTAACGCTAGCTAGCGTTTTTCATAAGCGTCAACAGCTTTGTACCTAGCAAACAAGCTATTATTAGCAATTTAAATGAATTAAAATGATTATGCTGTACCCGGACGTTTGTTCATTGACAAGTGAAGTGCTGATGTAACTGTTAACTTATGTTACTTGTCCAAATGACAAGTGCCTCAAATCGTTATGTCGAGCCATTTTCTTCGGATTAGCTTTCCACATATCCTTTTACATTCTTCACCCGATAGTAACTGTTTTTTATTGTTTCTAAGTGCATTTATTATTCCTGGTTTATCTGTTGGTTTTATTGTTTATCTGTTTGTGCTATATCTGTGCTGGTTTTTGTTAGTAATTTCAAAAGAGAGGCTCGTGTTCAAAAATTGGAAGCCTGGATGGGGACGTCTGGAAGAATTCAGCCAAACTACTTCTCTCGTTCTGGTAGATTTATTCATCAGATCACAGGTCAAGTAGAAGCGCTGCATTTGCAAAGGCAGGAGCAATCCTACCGGCCCGCAGGCCGGAAGAACACACTAACTAACATCAGCAAGAACATCATGTTTTATAACCCAAAAGACGAAGAAAAGATTTCTATTGGCCCTAAGCTGGCGTAGGGGATGAACCTTCTCCCCCCCCTCTAAGGATCCGGTCACATCCAATGTCCAGACCACCTTGCCTAACGTAAACAATGAAAAAAGTGTGTGTGTTGAATGGTGTGGTGTGAGTTCCAACCCCCCTTATCTTACACATCTGCTGGTTGACCCGCTGACCTTGCATCCTTAGTCAGAACAGAAACCGATCCCCTTATCAATACACACAGAGAAACTTCTGTTGGTCCGTGCGGGTCCCGACTCTTAAATCAAGTCCAGACAGGAACCCCCATCCTGCCAGACTGTCTCTGACTTGAATTCTTCAGCAGGACAGGGCGACATTTTCTAACTCAGCACAAAGAAAGAAACTTTTGATTATCAATCCCCCTTTTTACATAATTCATTATGTAAACCAAAAAATCAAAAGAAACGACTAATCTAAACGCTAAAAATCTATATCAGTGGGTATTGGGTGAATGCAGCAGTCGTGGAAATTTCTAAACATTAAAAAACACTAGAACCTATATCAGTGTAGAGGGTGTATGGAGCAGTTGTGGAAATTTCTATACATCACAAGAAATACTAAGAAATCTATATATCACATCTAAACCGAGCATAATAGACACAGAAATACATCCTAGCCCCAAAAACTATTGTTAGGGATTTAAGTAGAAGTGCACACCTAGTGGTGGGAAGTAGATTACGTGTAACAATGTTTAGTATAGAATAGTAGTTGGTGTGATGTTAGATAGTAGATATTACATGTGTATGTTAAATGAAGTGAATGTATTATAGACAATAACAATTTAAAGTCATATAAATCATATAAATACTGTACACATTAACATTCTGTCATGATGTAATGTTAAAACCTGGGGACAGAAGCTACAGTCTGTCTTGATGGATTTCTTCTACTTTTCCCAGAGAGGGTTTTTTGTAGAAGTTTTTTCTCCTGTCAGGTATTAATTTAGCAATTGGATGCAAGACAGCCGCATGAGGCAATGTGTTGCACCAGATAAACTGTGATAAACCATTAAGTACTGTGATCTTATATGTTGTGTTGTAATTGAAGTGTACTAGTTATAAGATGAAGACAAACTATGTATATGATGTTATTTTCACTCTTTGAGGCATAAAGCCAGATGTTTACAAGAGAATGCATTGGAATGTGAGGGAGAGAGAGACAGAGAGGGGGATCCAGAGTCACACGTGGCAGTTCACACCTAGGTGTGAAAAGGCTGGACCAGGATGGAGCCAATGACATTCGAATACACCCAGAGGACAACCCCCAGGAGCCTTTGAATCATCGAACTGGGAAAAGAACAGTTAGATTTTTCCTGCAGCCGTCCTGAGGAGTCACTTTTGACTTGGCCGGGGAAATCTCTATTTCGCGAAATATATCACTATTCACATTGTTTTTCACTTTGTAATTGTAGGCCTTACTCTTTGTTTAGTTATTAAATACTTTTTGATTTTTAAAACCCGAGCTAGTTGACTTTTGATTCATCGTGTCCTGCCTGAAAGAGAACAAAGGGAAGCTGGTCTCCCCTTCGGCCTTCAGAACCCAACACTATCACACCACCTACGTGCATGCATCCACTATATATGATGTGTGCAACAGTTAGCAGATTATCTATTCAGGGACGTTGACCCTAACGGGGTGTCTTCTTCAGGTCCATTGAAGTCGGTTCTTACAATATCAATCTCCTCCATTCTCCCACAGCCCTAACAATTGGATCCTTTCATGTAACAAAACCATCTTGTATGGCAGGGGCATTTTAGCATCTACTGCAGTTGTGATGCATTAAAGACATAATTGTCTGATACAGGGATCTAGCATCATCCACACAGGGTGAAGGCTACTATTGCTATACTATAGTACAAAAACAGTGACATTATCAAACCCTTTCATTGTCAAAAATGTTGACTTAACCAATTATTAATGGGATTGTCTATGCAAGAGTGTTCAGCTTATTTAAAGGGCATGGCTCTTAGTCTATTTAATGCTCTAGTAAAGGATCCATCTGGGGCAGAGTTATTTAAAAGGAGAGTGTCAACATATTTGACTATAAAAACGCCTTTTATCCCATGTGATGTACGTACAACAGTCTCGTGTTCCAGTATTAACTGGTCTATTTTAGTTTTAGTTAGTTTTTAGCTATGTTCTTTACACAAGTGGGATGCCATATTTCCATATTATCTAATTTGCCACTATATTGCATCAAAATCTTAATTCTTTAATCTGTTCTACACACCCCCTTTTGAAACAGAACAGAAACCACAAATCTGTTCTTTTCATAAACACCCAGATAAAAAAGTTACAATTTGTCAGTTAGGACACAGAAAAAACATCTGGTTGATGCTGGTGAAACATCTCTTGTCAGAGCCTATTGCATTAAACATAGTATTAAACATCAAATTTGGGGCGTTAATAGTGTGTTGACACCACAACTTAAAACTCAAATTGTGCACCGTATGATAGTCGGGCTTCTGGTTCTAGGGACCCGATTAATCAAGGTATTCCAGGGGAACCTCGTCTTTTCCAAAACGCCTGCATCCAGCAATCCATTTATTTCTATCCCTACTGCTTATTATCCCTTAAGGGGTACTAAGGACGGTAAATTTGGACCGTTCCATTTTCCTTTTTCAATTCAATTACCACCGTTGCAATTGGAATCAATCCCACATCAATCAAGCTCTCCCTTTCGTCCAAAATGTGTCAAGAAATCTACCATGAGTTGTGTTTCCATTGTCAGTATGTGGTTTCACATGTGTTTCTCTGGTATGAGTTTACTTCAAATGTGTGTGCGATAGTTTAATATTTGTAGTGGGCTCCCAGTCCGTGGCATCAACCCCCGTCTTTAACGATTGACCCCATGTTCTCAGCTTCTCCTCTGCTTTGGATGATCAAGGTGATGTGAGGAGCCGACGTCTCTCGTAGCGCATCTGCTACGCCTTGTTTTCCCCACATAGATGTCACAGACGTTGGATGTCCATTCAATCTCCAGTCGTAATCCACAGGATATCAGTCCTCCTCAGGAGACAACAAACAGTTAATTGTGCAATGTTCAGTCCGGTGTAACACCTTGAATCAGGAGCTCCAACAGTGAACAGTCTCATGTAGATCAGGTTGGTCTTCGTCTCTCCCACCAGACGTCTGCCTCTGTCTGTGTCTGCTGGACTTCAACTTGCAGCAGCTGGCTGTCAGAGTGGGGCGTGGATAGAAAGCAGCCACTCCTCTGATTGGCCCCGAAAATCCGGCACAGCATTCCTTGATGGTGGCAGATGGCATGTTCACTGTGGAATAGCACCAGAGTCCAGCATACATCTGTAATGTCTTCCATTGATCGTCAGAGTAACCTTGGGTTCTGGAACAGGTTACCATCAGCCATCGGATCTGGGCACCACTATGGCATCTATTATAGTGTGTATGGTGCTTGTGGTGGATGGACATCATGAGGGTATCGAGCTGTGTTGGACTGAGGCCTCTGGCCTTTAGGTGATTAGGAACCGGTGATGGATGCACTTTTACTGCGTCTGGGTTACTGATGGATGCACCGTTCTTGCGTCTGGGTGACTGATGGATGCACCGTTATTGTGTCTGGGTGACTGATGGATGCACTTTAATTGTGTCTGGGTGACTGATGGATGCACTTTTACTGCGTCTGGGTTACTGATGGATGCACCGTTCTTGCGTCTGGGTGACTGATGGATGCACCGTTATTGTGTCTGGGTGACTGATGGATGCACTTTAATTGCATCTGGGTGACTGACGGATGCACTGTTATTGTGTCTGACTTACTAATGGATGCATCGCCATTGTGTCTGGGTGACTGATGGATGCACTTTTACTGCGTCTGGGTTACTGATGGACGCACCGTTCTTGTGTCTGGGTTACTGATGGATGCACCGGTATTGCGTCTCGGTGACTGATGGATTCACTGTTATGGTGTCTGGGTGACTGATGGATGCACTGTTATGGTGTCTGGGTGACTGATGGATTCACTGTTATGGTGTCTGGGTGACTGATGGAGGCACCCGTATTGCATCTCGGTGACTGATGGATGCACTTATACTGCGTCTGGGTGACTGATGGATGCACTGTTATGGTGTCTGGGTGACTGATGGATGTGTTATGGTGTCTGGGTGACTGCTTAACATCACTAACTGAAGACACCTGCTGCGAGTCCGGTATCTTCGTGACTGTTTCATCACCCAAATTAATCAAAAAGAGTCCCAGTAAAGCCAAACCATGGGCTGATTTATTTTCTTTCTGCATTCATCTAACTCTTTTTGGAATATGCACTCATTTGCTTTCTTTCTGAGAGTCAGATGTGAGGATGGGTACCAATCTCAGGGGAGGGTACACCAAAGATCAGCTGCTGAACTTAATGGGCCTGTTTGCACTCTAATGTCATTTCAGAAATATGTTTTGTACATTGTGGCATATGTATCGAAGTAAAGCTTACTAATAATATACAAATCAATATCCTCATCTAGCTTCAACAAAACAGTGTAGTTCCAAATCCAACAGCTGCACTTCTGCATGTCGACAGGCAAAAAGAAGATAACACTTTTTCCCTCTGCCACTGAAGACCCTTTAATACCCTTTCATCATCTTTTGAACAAGATAAACACCACGGTTGTCTTTGGTGTCCTTTAAACAAGTATAAGAGTACTACACTTCTGACCATAGAAGTGGGAACTTATTCCACAGAACTGCAGTCTACGCAGAGGAAAGTATACTGGGTTATAAATAAACCAGGCTGCGTAGTACATTTTACCTGCATAGGTGCTAGTGATTCTCCTGGTTCTAAATGCAAATGAAGACCATGGCTATAAGGCTTCTAGGCTGTGTTTAAAATAGCCTATCCAGCTAAACATGTGCTCACTGTTTCCCCTAAGGCATATACTACAGTCTGGTGGGAAAGTGTAGCTAATTCCTCCCAATTCTTTCCACTTACATGGAGCCACATTTTCACAGGTCACTAGAGTTTTGTGTAGAGTGCTTTAAGTGCTCTGACAGGCTGACAGCTTTACACAACAGTTTATGCTGTCTTGGTTTTTGTCCTTTCCTGTTGGATATCTCTGCATTCTAACTGCTGTTGACAGATTTGACTTTCAAGCCAGAGTTTGTCGGAAAATGTGTAATCTTCAAACCTGTATACAAGTGAATAGGATTTTCAGGCCCAAAACTGCCCTGAGAGTTTAAAGGTGCTGATGTATATATGAGCAGAAGTAACATCTTTTAGGCTTTGAAAAGTTGTATTACACAAATATTAGCATTAGCACACTCACAGTGTGGGTCTGTGTGTGTGGATCTTTTCTGGTAATCCCATGATAAAAATCACTCCCAAAGGCATATCCTCCATGTGGTTTCATGTCTCTTGTGTTCCTGGGTAACTTCACTTCCTGCCTTGTCCTGTCCTGTCTTCCCCTGTGATTGTCTGCTGTGTCAATGATTGTTTCCACCTGTGTTCAATCACCTGCACCTCCCTTGTGTATTTAAGCCCTGTGAGTCTCTTGTCTCATGTCGCGTCATTGTTTCCTGGCTCGAGTTGGGCCCCGCAACGTACAGCGGGCGGCCCACCTTGGGCCCAACATTTGCCAGGGATCCCCAGCTGACTTCCTGGCGTACGTCACCAGCCTTCGCGGAGACGCCGGAAGGCGTTCAGGGCACTGCTCTCGCTGCCCCACGCTGACTTCAGGGGAGGTCGCCAGCGGACAGTTTCCGGCACCTGGACCCCCCTTAGCCTGGCGGCCCTTCCCAGGTGTCGACCCTGACGTCGACCCGGTCGTGACATTGGCTGCTCGGCTACAGGCCGCCTACGGCAACGCAGCAGTGTCAGTAAGGACCAAGCCCCCGCCGGCACCATGACTCTCGCCCGTCCCGACGCCCGTCCCGACTCCATGGTGCCTGTCTCAGCCTGTCCCGACGCCCGTCCCGATGCCCGTCCCGACTCCACGGCGCCTGTCTCAGCCTGTCCCGACGCCCGTCCCGTCTCCACGGCACCTGTCTCAGCCCGTCCCGATGCCCGTCCAGATGCCCGTTCCGGCTCCACAGCGCTTGTCTCAGCCCGTCCCGACGCCTGTCCGGCTCCAAGGCGCCTGTCCCGACGCTGCTGCTGCTGCTAGTGTGGAGTGAATGGACAGCAACATTAAAGCAACAAAGGGGAAATGCTGTCCCCTCAATGCTAATGTAAACCCTGGTTGGATGAGGATTCAAAAGGCCCGGGGCAAGAACCCCAGAGGAAAGGGGCCGCGCGGACTCATCTGACGGCGCTGCCAACTGGCAGCTGTCCAAAGTGTCGGCACTGGCTGACATGCATGGGCAGTGAACTAAAGAACTACACCATTAACAACTTATTCATTACAATAGCATGTTAGAACTTATTCACTGGCAACATTTTGTGTAAGGGAAAAGGCACGACTTTCATTTTGCAGTGAGAGAAGTAAAGCTGTGGTGAGACATCCACAGTGATAGAGATTACAGTTGAACGCTTCGCTTTAAAAGGTCTCCACAAGTTTCTACGAAATTGCAGTTTCCCACACGAGCGCAATGTGAACATAAATCCTTGTGTCTATGTTGTTTTCTTCCCCCTTGTTTATAGTTTGGGATAAATGTCACCCATCAGAATTGAAACGCAATGCACTGATGGCAAGCTGCTGTCAATCAAAGCCGACCCACACCCCCAAAGTGCCGACGACGGTTTGGTGTTTGATTATTGAATATTTCCAAGGAAAACGTCTTTCACTGTAAAAACTGGGATTGGCGTTAATTAATATCTACTAAATATTAGTACCCATTGCATAATAAAAATGTATAGTTTTGAATTACATTGAGCTGAATTTAATACATTTTGTTTATTTGTTAATTACATTTCATTTAATTTTGCTTGAGTAAAACCAGCTGTGAATCACTGAGTAGACTTTCATTATATTTTATCAGTTGCATTGATAATAATTCAGATGTATGTAAATAATCATTGTCCTTTGGTGTATTCTATGACAGATTTTTTTTTAGTACTACTGAAAAAATGGAGACTTACTAAATGCTTGGCATCTCCATCTGATTATACCAACTGACTGAATTAAGAGCCATTGATAAAGCAACCTAGAGTCCTTGTAACATAGTTGAATTGGATTGGATGACTTAGAACTCCAGGAATGAGCTTATACTATCATAGAGATTAGTTGACATATGACCAGCCTGTTAGTAAATGTAGAAGAAAATATTTGTGAATGTAGAAGTCATTTGGTAGATGTTCATCATCTTTTGGATGTACAGTGCATAAAACTCATCTTTTTGCTAATTCAGGATGCTGGTGAAGACTTTCACGGGACCTTGCCGTACAAAAGATGAAAATCTACAGAAACAAGACGGCCACGAAAGAGCGTCCAGACGTCAGCACCGCGTTGGACGGACTAAAAGTTGTGACTTGACTGCACTGAGGGACTTTCCAAAGTGCTGGTTGGGTTGTGTATGCAGTCAATCTTGCACACTTAAAGAAACTTAAACACAT
Source organism: Pungitius pungitius (assembly GCF_949316345.1). Taxonomy (NCBI): domain Eukaryota; kingdom Metazoa; phylum Chordata; class Actinopteri; order Perciformes; family Gasterosteidae; genus Pungitius; species Pungitius pungitius. The sequence continues at coordinate 6,082,418 of NC_084908.1, forward strand.
TTAAGGTGTTCCATAAAGTTTCCTTGGAGCTGGACTGTGCAAAGCAGCCTAACAAAAAAGTGAGGTTTTTGTTCAGTCAACTAATTTTCCTGAGTCAGTTCAACTAAAAAGTTGGGTGTACTTGAAATACCAAGTTCAGTGGTGATCAACTTATGAATTCAATTGTAATAGTGTGAGCAACACAGATTTCGCAGTTGACTCAACTGTATAGACGTGTGGCCCCTGCAAAAGCGCGTAGGAAACCCCACGCAGCCACCAACGGCTGACCCTACAGTGACACAAGAACACTCCATTTTGGATCAGGAGCTGCCAAGGTAAGAACGTTTTATCCTGCTTGTATTCATCGTTTGTTAAATTTAATCTTGAATAGGAAACTTGATAAATCCTACACATGGTGTACCTTGCTGCAGTAGTTTTAAGTGATTTTAAAAGCTATTGTTTATGGCCAAGTTTGGCTATTAGTAGTAAGCTAAGGTTAGTTAGCTTAAAATAAAAAAACTTAACATTAAACTATAAACTTGTTTTATAGTTTCTCTATTACTGAGTGTGTAATTTTCAGCTCATAAATAATTTCTTAAGTATAACTGAGGAAATCATGACAACCCATTTGCCAATAGTGCATGGCTATTAACTTAATTCACTGATGTTAGTGTCCTTTACCAGACTCTGTTAAAGGGCAATGATAACTTTAAGAATCAATTTTAAAACAGTAAGACGTCAATTTTAGCCAATAATTCAGCTGAAAACAATTTATTAAAATGTTTAGCAATATCTTATTGAAACGTTAGCCACATACTTCATGAACTAGGAAACAATGGCGTTAGACTTGTCATCTTTTAGGAGCGTTAATAGGGGGAGGGGAGAGTCAATCGCGGGAAAAGCTTTTTTTTTAACTCGCGCGGGCCTGTGATCTTGTGCTTGAGCACGTCCTTTTCTGACGCTATTAGCGTTTACACTACTGTTATTATTAAGCAATCATCCAACGCATGTGTTAATTAAGGTAACTTAACGTGCATTTGTGTAATAAGCTGTTAGGTAACTTGTGACGCGGAACAGAAAATCACAAATGCCCGTTTTACACGGAAGGTTTTGTCAGCACACAAAATGTTGTCTTAGCCGGCTAACGGTTAGTTTAGTAAACGCTCTGTTTTCACCCGAACGTGTCAGTTAGACAGCAGATCAAAACCAAATACAGTCCGGTCTCGAGCCTCTGATTCCACAATGCTGGTGTTTCTCGCTGCAGATGCGCATCCGTTCTCTGTCATGAACATACTGAAAAACCCTTAACCCCCGTTAGCCTTTTTACACACTTGTGCCTGTTCTGTAAAATCGAACTATTAAAACTACAGTTAATTAAATATTAACTATGAAATAAGTTTCTAAAAACTTAGTTCATAGATATATCGAAACACAGTTTTACAGGTACATTGCTTTGGCTGTTCAGTTTTGGTCCATGAATAACTGATACACAGAAAGAATGTTTGTAGTCATGTAACTCTAACTATGGAGATCTCATTCTAACTTGACTTTCTTTTTCTTCAGAGCTGGAGGTTGCACAGAGTTTTTTGGAACAACTTGTCCTGTGAGTCACATGAGTTGGTTCTGCAAGTTCTGCACAGTTTTTTCAACTAACCAACGCAGCATAATAAGGCATTACAAGGTGAAACACGGACACTATAATAGGTCTTGCCCCTTGCCTTGCATCTATAATGACTGTGTGTGCTCTTTTAGGACACAAGTTGCTCTTAGAAATCATTTGTTAAAACATGAATCAGTGGGTACTCCGTCTCAGCCAAGTGTTGCCCAAGAATCTCAGTCCAATGTCTTAACTCATCGGCTACAGTGTGATTTATGCCAGTTTGCGAAGGAAGGAGATTGTTGATGGTGAGCCTCCTATCTCTAAAGTTGAAGCACGATGGCCAGCACTGTTTTCAGAAAGACAGGTAATTATTTTGTATTTTAGCCATGTATGTGTGTTTTTATGTTTGGAAAATACTAAATTATCATTTGTTTTACTCCCCAGATAAGTGCTGAGTTCACACGCTTGGTTTCTACTGATCTCCATCAGTCATTTTTTGAGGGACTAGACAAATATGTCCCAAAACTCCTGGAGATGTACGAGATTCAAAGTCAGCGGTCTTCTAACCTACAGCGTCTGCTTCGTCGCATGGATGAACAAGTAAGGATGGCCTGATTTTGGTAGCCTTTGATCACATCCCTAAACCATCAGCAAAAGTTACATTGTGTAAAAATATATAAATTGGGAATCATTGTCAAATCTATTCTAATCTAACATAAAATAAATTGACAGAGCAACCATTTCTCAACATGTGCCTCACTGTTTAAGTACAGTTGTCAGTTTATCTGGTTGTTTTTGTGTATTGAGACCTCAAACCAGAAGAGAAGAGCAGCTGCTCTAATTGGGCTGCTGTACTACCTGAGGGAGGACTCCAGCCGGCATGTGAAACTCTTATTGTAAAAATATATGACAGAAAACTATAGATCTCTGATTTTACTTTTTATTTCACCAAGCTATGAAATTATGAATTAACTTCACACCTGCAAAATTGTCACTTTTTTGGCGATTTTGAAATCAACGCTCAGTTTTTTTCATCCTTTCGCTCCATGTGGAAGTTTCCGCTGGATACTGACACTGGAAGTTACAGCAATGAACACTAGTTTTGAGGTATCATTAGGGCCTAAGCACTGATGTAGTAAGAGCAGAAGACCTATTGTTCTTAAAATTTTATTATCGTAAGTGTTTTGGCGCAATCTATGATCTTAATCGATTCAGTTTAGAATTTGTCAGAAGAACCAACACACTGTAGTTATAAAAGCTTGAGGTTGTGGATGTGGTGGTGGAATTTTAAAATGACGCTTTCAGCCTAATCTGTATGATAGAACATATTGCAGGTATGTAACTTACGAACCAAAGAAAAGATCAACCTTCCAACCAATTTATTCTTGGCTAAGTTATTTTATTGGAATGTGTCATAACACAAATGGGAACAGGAATTCCACCAATATTGGACTAAACATATAGAAATATCTATATCCTAAAAACTAGTATTTAGCTGTCTTAATAGGATTTTTCTGTTGTGGTTAGGTGGCACCAGGATGTCTTGTTTTTCCCCATAAAGGGTTGGACGTCAGGTTTCTTTTTGTGATGCTACATGGTTAGTTACTAAATGTTTAATTGTGATTTTCAGACAAACAGTTCAGATACGGAAGCAGCAAAGGGAGTGGACATTGGCCTTGTTGTCTTTGTGGAAAACGGTGATAGAGAGACACACTTCCTGCAAGATATTGTCGATGTTGCGGTTGTGCTGGAGGGACGCGTAATCCTGCGCGAACTGAAGAATGTGGCCAGAGCCTTTGCCACTCTGATGGGACTCCTTTACAGCCTCAACATTATGTATCCAAAAGGACTGAGGTACACCTTTGAAACCTTTCAAAAGGTGTTCATGGGCATTGGCAGTGACAACTGTTCGGCTAAAATCAATGCACCGTGCGGAACAGGATGCTGCAGGTTTAAGAGCAATCAACAAAGTTAATAAAACGGCCTGATTTATAAAAGCAAAGGCCTGTTAAAGTTTTTTGATTACATTAGAATTGTTATGTAAAGTGTTTCATACAAGTATTTCTGCCTTGTATATTGTAGTTTTCAGACACGCCTCATGTTTTTTTAAATTCATATTAAAAAGGCCTGTCAGTTCCTGAAATAAATTGTTATCTACACGCTTCTTTTTGTCTGAATTATGTTTTGTGTACTGTTAAAAAAAGGAGATAAAGTTTTTTGGGCAAAGTAAACTTTAATTTGTTGAATTAACTTAACATTGAAAGTAAGATGAACTATACCTTTAAAAAGTAACCTGGCTGCCTTAAAAAGATAAGTTAATTGAACAAGATGCCGAGTTAGGGCAACTATATTTGCCCCACTAAAAACTACACATTCATCCAACAAGAAAACTAGTTTAAAATACTTTTGTTTTCATGTTTATACAACTCAAGAGATGAATTAGAATTACTAAAATTGTTGGTTCTACTAGTCATTATTTGTTGTCTCAACTTGGATTTAGGCTTGTCCAACTCAAGATGTCTTGTTAGAATGACTAAAAAAACTAGTTGGTTAAGCATACATTGTGAAGTTAAACAGACTGTTTTTTTAGACTTTTTTTTGTCAGCCCAACTAATTATTCTTAGTTACCTCAACTCATATTGAAGTACAAACAACCTAAGTTTCTTAGCTTCCCGAACACAACATTTCTAGTGTCACACTCCGGCTGGGGCATGCTGCAGTGAGGACTCAGGCGCAGAGTTTCTTCCATCCAAAGTGCTCTTTATTTTCAAACCAATAACGTGCTCCAACAACGAGGGACATATAGACAATGACGCGACAAAGGACAACAGGCACACAGGGCTTAAATACACAAGGGAGGTGCAGGTGATTGGACACAGGTGGAGACAATCACGCAATCACAAGACAAGGCAGGAAGTGAAGTTAACCCAGGACTACAAGAGACATGAAACTTCAAACTAAAACAGGAAGCGAGGCCAAACCGTGACAGAACCCCCCCCTTAAGGACCGGATTCCAGACGGTCCTAAAGGAGGGTGGAACCTAGAAAAACAGACAAGGGAGGGAGGGCGGGGAACCCAACAACCCCCGGCCGCCCAGGGGACTCCAAGGGTCGGCGGCACGGTGTCGGGTCCCTCCGGCCGGGATGACCGCCGGCCCTCAGGGTCTCGGGGGGCCGACCGCTACGGCGGCCGGGCCTCAGGGTCTCGGGGGCCCTGCCGCTACGGCGACCGGGCCTCAGGGTCTCGGGGGGCCGGCCGCTACGGCGACCGGGCTTCAGGGTCTCAGGGGGCCGGCCGCTACGGCGACCAGGCTTCGTGGCGGGGGGCGTCGGGCGGTGCGGCTCCGGCATCGTCGTGGCGGGGGGCGCCGGGCGGTACGGCTCCGGCGTCGTCGTGGCGGGGGGCGCCGGGCGGTGTGGCTCCGGTGTCGTCGTGGCGGGGGGCGCCGGGCTGAGCCCTGACCCCAATCCCCCTCCAAGGACCGGATTCCAGACGGTCCCCAGAGGGTGGGAAGGGGGGGTCAAGATCGGGCGTCGAGGGGCCGGGATGGGCAGAGACAAGACTCTGGGGGCCGGGACGGGCGCAGACAAGACCCTGGGGGCCGGGACGGGCGCAGACAAGACCCTGGGGGCCGGGACGGGCGCAGACAAGACCCTGGGGGCCGGGACGGGCGCAGACAAGACTCTGGGGGCCGGGACGGGCGCAGACAAGACTCTGGGGGCCGGGACGGGCGCTGACGGGCGTCTGGGGGCCGGAACGGGCGCTGACGGGCGTCTGGGGGCCGGAACGGGCGCAGGCGAGGCTCTGGGGGCCGGAACGGGCGCAGGCGAGGCTCTGGGGGCCGGAACGGGCGCAGGCGAGGCTCTGGGGGCCGGAACGGGCGCAGGCGAGACTCTGGGGGCCGGAACGGGCGCAGGCGAGGCTCTGGGGGCCGGAACGGGCGCAGGCGAGACTCTGGGGCCCGGGACAGGAGCCGGGACCGGGTTCGTGGTCTCCTCCCCCCCCGGGCTCCTTTTCCTCGGGTTGAGGAGGTCTCAAAGCTCGAGGCACATTTTCCTGTAGCCTCTGGGCCCGAGAACAACGTCCGTCTAACAATGTGCTAGAATGCGAGTTGATATAACTTATTTTATTCAGTAAATCATATTCAATTTGACCAAGATTAGTAGTATATAACACTCAATTTCACCCAAATAATCAGTAAATATAAAACCATTTCAAATAAATATTCAGTAAATGTAAATTAATTTCTCTCAAATATTAGGTAAATATAAGTCAATTTCACCCAAAAAGCAAGTCATTATAAATTACATAAGTTAACATGTATTCATTTTCCTTTGAGTATTTGAGTATTAATTGAGTAACCATTGGTCATATTTTTTAGAGTGCACCCAACAGTTTTCTTTTTAAATAAAACTTAGTCTCAGTGGGTTATTAACATGAAAATCCGTTGAAACGTTTAAAGGCAGCAGCACAAACTGTAGACTGGATGAGTCTGATTCCCATTCATCAATAGAGAAGTTCCTAATCAAACAGCATCATCAATATCCCCCTCCTACATGTCATCATCATCATCATCTTTTTCTGTTCTTTTTTTCACTGTCCAGCCCACTAACTTCCAGCATGTCCAAATCTGCTTCTTACGTAACCATGCAGATGATTTATCAACCAGGGGCCGCTGCGCTGATGAATGGAGACGAGTCACCGACGCATTCCAGTTCAAACAATAGCTCGCGCGTGCGTCCTTATTATTGATTACTTAATCTCCCCCATGGATGCTAAATCTAGCAGCTTGTACGAGAGCAATCCGTGCATGTACGGTTAAGCCACCACTATCATTTGCACTTAACTGTACCAATGTGGTTGGAATGAACGCGTTTCCATAGAGAACTGTGGCTGGTGTCCGCGTGCGTAAAGCCTCACTTGCAATCAGAAGCTCCACAAAGCAGATGTAAGGAGGTGAGGACACCACGTGTTACCTCAACAAGCCGGCGGCAGGAATACTGCGTCTCACTTTAAATTCTTGCATCACATCCACAGTGAGGCTGAAGTGATGCATATTCTATCAAATGCACATGCAGACGTACGGTTACGTCTCCGCTCACGCGCACGCACATACCACCTCACCAATGTGGCTCCGTGCACCCTGCTGTGGATCCGCTCATCCGACACCCACCGCCGCTCACATCACTCAGAAAACACGTCAGTACAGTTCACGCCGCCGTCTGTTGGAGGTGGAGGTCTCTCTGTTCCTCTCTCCCTGTGTCTTTGTCTCTCCGGGACTTGTGTCTTCTATCTCACTTTGTATTCTTGCGGGGCTCAATGAGCGCCGCCCGGTCGGCTGTCAGCGTGACGTTGGAAGGCAACCCACTACTTCCTGTGACGTCACACTGGGGCCCGCAGGCGGGGATGGGGTGTGTGTTTTTTTAACGTTTCCAATGGCGTTTTTTGTCACTTGGGAACGTTATAGCCCAACAAAAGGACCTAAACTGCTAGAAATTAAACGACATTTAAATCGCAGTAAATTAAAAAGCAGAATCTGAAATAAACAGTAAGCGTTCATTTGCTCAACCCTTCAAGATTTTTCTTTAAGAACAGGTTTCACTTCAAGACTTTCGATCGATTTCCAAGGAATTGTTTGAAAGTTATTCAAAATAATGGCAGATTAGGGTTACAATTTTACCAGTTAAAATTAAAGTAGTCCATGCATTTTTCTCACATGAAAAGGTTTTTAATTTATGTTAACTTTCTAATATGATGTTGTTGTTTCTGTAGACGGTGAGAAATAAATCAGACAAAGAACCAGAAGAGAGATAAGTAGATCCTTGAGGTTTATTATATGAACTTGTACATTCCAAATCTTTACAACGGTTATATCAGAACACAGAAAAGATAACACTATGCAGTGAACAGAGTACTGGCCACCTCTTTGGAAGACTTACTTTACACACTACTGCCCCTCTCAGGTTCTTCAGATCAACCACACCAGCAGGACTGCAAGAGGGATTTATTCAACTTCATACAATTGATTACAAAAGAAAAAAAAAGAGTTATATGTTTGATCTGAAAAATAAAACCACAGTTCACATTAATTTATGAGTGTGAGGAGATCTTGATTAATGTTGTTTTATTCAGTTTACTGTTGTCATTGTTCACGATTGCCACCAGTTTAATCTGCGAATGTGGTTGTTCACATTCATTATTAATAATAATGGAACTATACTAAAACTCTTGCAGAAAAGCATCAGTTACTGTATAGCAGGGGAAGTATTCATTTTAGTCCTTTATTATATCAAACAAACATTTTGCTTTGGTGTTTCCACATAAAAAGTTCCAGTGCAATGATTATATCAGGGCAATGACAACAGCCCACAATCCTAGACATGAAGAAATGCATAATATTGCTGTTTTCTTTGTCAATGAGATAGTAAAATAATAATGTAGATAAGATTGATAATAAATCGTAGACTAAATGTCATTTACACAAGTACCTCAGGACAAACGATATGAGTAAAGGTGAACATTACGTTGAAGGTAAATGAAGGTGACTCCAGAGTAGTGCAGATGCACAGGATTCAGTTGGTAAGGTAGTTTAGGTTTTTCTTCCTTATTCGGATCAGCACCATCCCAAATGCTGCAAGGGAACAAAGTGACATGAAAGAAGGTTTAAACCCGAAGTACTCCCAATATCTCCCAATGAAACAAGTATACAAAAGAAGCTTAAAGACGGTGCAACAATTTTAAAAAAAGAAAGAAAGAAGGAAATAGCTGAAATAATCGTCCGCTTTCTGCTGCCGATGCACTTTTTAATGCAGCTTTTGCGCTTTCTGAAGTTGTTGTCGTTTCCCCCGCAGCCGCTGTAGTGAAACATCTGGCATCTCTTGAACTTGGGGTTGAATGCGAATCTCCTCTCGGTACCTACCGAGACATGTCCCCCTGTCCACGGGATGGACGCACAGCTCTGCAGGGATCAAGGCTGTCAATCAGGTGGAGGAGCCAGATGGTACATTGGAGCTACTAAAAAATATTTGGGGATTTTCAACTCTCCGTGGGCCCAAAAGTGTTCCACATTATCGCGCATGCATCATCTTCAAAATGTTGGGTCATGCAGCATTTTGATCCCTTGGATCCATTCCAGCTCGGGGTGGAGCTCCTTAATAAGAACAGGGTCTGTCCTCCTAGCTTTTAACTGCTTTGAATGAGCCCTGTTCTAACTCAGCTGTGTGCTTACATTGAGCTCCCAGCAACAAGCCTAAGTCCAACGTCTCAACACTCATCCCCCTCTCATTCGCTCTCTGATGAATTCCTCTGGTTGGGCAAAGAACTACGTAAACATGTCATTCTCCAACTCCCCCCCAAAGCTTCAGCCTGACTAAATAAATAATTTTTTCTGCAGGCTTATCCATAGATGGACGGGGTTGTTGTAGTGACTCCCCAATGCTGAGTAAGCTTACCTCTTTGTCCGCTTCTCCAGCTTTCCTGTGAGTGCTCTTTGCCTCAAATGAAAGGACACTGGTTTTCGTACTTCAACAGTCCAGCATTACATCATTATGGTTCAATCTCTTAGGATTCAAGTGGGAGATTTTGGAAAATATTTAGTATCCGAGGATTGGATTAAATGTGACAAAATTCTCCACGAATTTAGAAAGAATTGTTATTATCATGTATCTAACAACAGACAAAATCCCCTTCTATTGCTCTTTTATTCAGTTGTAAGAATTGTATAATAAGAAAAAGAAATGTACAATCCAATAACACTTGGAGTGTACATCGCTGTGTAACCACAAGAGGTCAGTCTTTGGCTTGAACATTGCGATGCATGCAAATGTCTTCCATTTCCATAATACTTATTGTGCAACTTTTATGACTTTGAAATTTAAAGGCTCCATTTTAATCCTGTAGTAAAAACACAGAAGTAATTCTGGCATCAATCATTACCAGATTATCCGCTAAATCCTAACACACAGAAAGTTAGTGAGTGGGAAGTCTTGACGAATGGGCGGAGGGAGCGAGGCGCCGGCGCACTCGGTTCCTGCCTTGCACAGCAGAGGCCATTTTCATCTATGCATCGCTGTGACTTGAGTTTATTTGGTTTTATTAAAGTCTTTGGCAGCTCACTTGGGTTTAATGAATGAGCTAGATGTGCTTACATTGAGATTCAAGCATAACCCAGGATTCAGGTGACTGGTTTCTACTCTAAAGACAGGATGATGAAACATAATGATGGCTAACAAAAGTGAATCCCTCCCAAATGGCTTGTGCACTGGGTTTTTTGTAATCAATTACCTTTGCACTCTTGCTTCGGGGCTCCGTGTACAACAGATTAGTGTATATTGTAGCAAAAACTCAGTGTGAAGCATTCATATGTTTTTCCTGATTTTGCTCAGTTTTACTCTGTTTGGCCGTATGAACAGGTTCAAAGTGACAAAAGTTCATTTCCTACGCGTGTTCAGACAAAAAGCCGCAACTGTTGTGCAGTTTGCATTCAATCGGCACAATTAGCCATGTAGCAACCGTGCCGCCATTAGCTTTGCCAAGAGTAAAAATGAACTGTATAACAGTGTTAAATGGCAACACTTTAAAAAGTGTTACATTGACACTGTGGAGTGTGGACCCCATGGGACACTTAACAAAAGTGTTCAAATTAACTCCAATAGTGTTCATTTGAGTCTGTCCATTTTGTGTATTAGTACCAATTGTTATCCAAATCTTGGGAAAGGGTCTAAGGTTTGTCGGTTCGCTTATTCAGCCTCTTGGTGTCTGTAATTATCATTGGAAGCCATTGCTGTGAGACGCAAAATTATGGAGTGAAATGAAATAGAGGATGTGAAAACTGATGGTCGTACTTACAGCTGTTCATTCATTTTGTCATGGTCAAACAAAGAGAAACGTTCTTATTGATATCTGGCAAGTACATGAAATCTCATAATTCTGTCAATAACCACCTAATAATTGTATTGTCTGTTGTATACATATAATAGCAGTTGGTGACGGTTGTCTTCTGCAGCTGCGTTAAGGTAAAGGGAAGAGTCAGTTTAGCTTTCTTTGGTACTTACTCCCTCTGCTGGTACTGTTGCAAGGATGCACCAGTGAAGTGACAGGATACTAAACATACTAATAACGTACATCAATATAGATTTTCATCATGATCAAATTGTGTTTCATGCATAAATATGGGTTAACAGTGCCTAAAACCCCTAGATTTCAAATGTAATAAAAATGTGATAAAAGAAGAATATTAAGAGAGGAGAACATGGCAATTTCATATGTTGGAAATATGCAAGTTGGGTGGTGAAATATTATCAAATAAATGAAAATAATGCAGTGTGATTTAATTAAAGAAATCCTGAAGATTGGAGTAATAATCTGATGATGTATTGTTCAAAATACTTTTCTGCTTTTCAGATTCAAGAGCATCTGTGTTGACCAGGGGTGGGCATTGTACAGTCTGCGGGCCACATCTGACCCTTTGGCTGTCCGTGACCGGCCCGTGTGAGGTTGATTAGAAATTACAAAGTAAATATTTTTTTCTAATTTTATCTGATGCAATTTGTGGTGGCGGGCGTGGTTTCAGCTTGGCTGCATGGGGGAAAGAGGGGTAGTGGCTCGGGGAACAGTGCCAGGTGGGAACACTTTACAATTGACTGGTGATGATTGACATGTGTGTGTCCTCCCTCGCCCACCAGCGCCAAGGTAGTCCTCAGGGGCTTGGTGGCGCCAACACCTCAGCATGGACATCCGGGACGAATGGCAAGCACCGGCGCGGAGGTACTCTACAGGAAGGCAGCAACCGTTCGTGCAACTTACTGCTCGTAGTAGGCTCCTGCCTATCCACCGGCCAGCTGATGCTGAGTTCCTCAGCGGCTCGAGTGAGTACCTCCAGCAGCTCCTGGGCGGCGGGCGCTGCCTCCACGCTCACCACGTCCAATTCCTCACAAAGTGTGAGAGTCCCTACTCGTAATAAAGCGGGTGCAAGGGGGAGCACACTGGACAAAACGTTGCAACTCAGCCATAGTTAACCTCACACGCACTTGATGAAGGCACAGAGATGAATGGGCTTGCCCTTCGGCCCTTTATAGCTTCCTCGTCCTGGCGTCGCCCGCCTATAACGTACCAGCTCGCCATTGGTTAGATTTCACACGTGCTTCATGACGCGGTCATGCAGGGGCGTTTCCACGCAGCTTGAGTTCCCTGAGAGGGAACTAGGAGAAATGTGAGCAATTGTTTCTAATCAGGTGTCTTGGCCAACCAATTATCTGGGTTCATGGTCGGAATTTGCACAAAAGAAAAAATGAACTGACACATAAGAGTTGAAATAATTATTATAATATGAAAAAAATATTTTTTTAAAGGCTTTTGAGACACAATGTTTTGGTACAGATTAAAATATGTACTTTTAAACATTTGGTTTGATACAAACGTTTACTCTCTTAACGGCATGCAGAAGGCCCAAAAATGGATTCATTTTTTTGTTTTATGTAAGTCCTTTAAAACATTATATTGTCAGTGCGGGGGGTGCGAGGGCAAGAAGGGAGGACTCAGATGCGGAGTTGAGTAAAATAAAAGGGACTTTAATAATCAAGATTTCCAAAAAAAGGTAAACTCAGAACCACTCTAACCAGGAAAAGGGTTGGAAAAAAACATGGACAAGAAAGAACACACCAACATGAAATTGGAATTGGTTTGCATGGCATTACATGACGGCGCAGAGACTGAAGCACATGTAGCATAGACAATGACGCGACAAGAGACTCACAGTGCTTAAATACACAGGGGAGGTGCAGGTGATTGGACACAGGTGGAAACGATCATTGACACAGCAGACAATCACAGGGGAAGACAGGACAAGACAGAAAGTGAAGTTACCCAGGAACACAAGAGGCATGAAACTACAAAATAAAACAAGACATGAACCCAAACCGGGACAGATATCAAAAATAATGCAAGACTTCAATTGATAATTTATAATTTCCTTTTCAATTTGTAGAAAAGTCCTTCATGTAACTCTTTTGTTGGTGAGGTAAATTTATAATTTAACAGATCCTTTGTTTGCCCTCCCTAGTTGTGTCCTATAACACCATTGAATAAAGAAAAAATCTCTTGGTATTGTACAAACTGATATTATTTTTCTGTCTGATGCCTCCTCGGTTGTAAAACATGACCAACAGACACTTGTATTTCTGCTTTTTTATTGTGTCTCACACGAAACAATACAATCCAAGCAGACCCACGTGGCATAATTAATGTGTTTTCACATTCACAAAGAGGATGTTGCATGATCCTCATTTCTGACCAGAGCAAAAACTGGGTCACTTCAGAGAGTTCCCAATTCCAACTCCAACAAAATATAAGAATGGCAACGATTTAATTTTTTTTCTCTTATCTTAATCTCTGGGACATGTCAAAAAAGTTGTAGTTAAAACTGATCTTTCACACAGGACTCTTCATACCTATTTCACAAAATAATTGGTTTAACCGCATCACTTACTCTAGCCAGAGTAACATTTACCAGAAATACTGTTGTACCTTTGCTCTACTTTACAAATAGTTTTGATAAAAAGACTTAGGTTTTGACTAAATGGCAGAATACAAACCTGCATTCTTCAACTTCTCAAACAATTCTTAATTTTAAATCTATTTGGCCAAAGCAAAAGTGGGGTTCAACAAATTGTGATGGGTGAGCCCTCCCCAGAGTTTGCCTAGGTTCACTTCTGGCCTGCAAAGTGCTTTTTGAAGATACCCATGGCAGTCTCGAGGGCGGCGTCACCTGGGACGGGTATTTGAGCGGCAACGCCGGCTCCCTCCCAGGCCGGCCTGGCGGCAGTGTCACAGTGGACAGTGGGGATGCTGAGGAAGATGTCGGTCTCGCCAACTCTGAAGGTTTTCGGCAGGCGGGAAGCCCCGGCGGTGGTCTCTCCACCAATCATGGCGCGGCCGAATTTCTTCATGATGTAAACAAACTCCTCTGCGGCGCCAACGGTCGCCCGGCTGGTCAGCATGATCAGACTCTTCTTGGAGCCGTACCTCGTGCCTCAGGAAGAGGATGGCACAGAGTTGGGGTAAAGGGGTCAACGTTGAAGCGAAGGATAGAAGTGAAAAAGGATCCGTAGATGAACAAAATGGAACAATTACCAAATACCCGAAGAAGGTGAAAGGTGTGCGTGTAACACAACAGGACAACTTTTAGACCCGTCACTTATTCAAACAACACATACAGACAGTTTCACAGCGCATATGAAAAGCATTAAAGCACTAAATGTTGAACGTGCACCACCAACTCCTGAGGTGATATTTACTATGTTCACTATCTACTCATAAACCTTCATGTTGATATGACTTGGAATTGCCGGTGAGTTCAGGCATGCGTCTGGAGCCCTGTGATGCTCCCGGATGGTCTGTCGTACAGCTTGTCCAGCACAATGTGCTTGTCGCTGTCAAAGAAGTAAGAGCAGAAGCCTGCAATGGCACTTGTTGGGCAATCAATATTGTTCCTGTGTTCCTATGTTGACATAAAAGGCCTAAGACCATGATAATGTCAAAGATAAAGTTTGCAAAGCAGCATTCCTGGCGTTGCTCCACACGGTTAACGATCACTGACCCGCCAGTGCCCCGACGTGCAAAGGAGTAGCGAGGACCCGTCCAACGCTGCTCGTTTTAGTTTGTAACCTTGTGAGTGTTTGCATATATACAACTGCAAAATACGCTACTTCTTAATTATATAATTTGCGATTAATAACTATTAACTAATGTATATTAATGTTGCACGGCGTACCAGTACTAGAAATGTACGGTGGTACCCTTACGTTGAAAACGGTACAATTGAATATTTTTAGTACCGGCACTTAATTTTTCTTTAGCATTATTTTGAGATAATGTCCAAAAAATGAAGTATGTTTTAGCTGAGGCTGAGCGGTAGAGGCTGTAGAAATGTTACACAATATGATGTCCATTTTACCACAAAAAATGACACATACAGTTATTGGAGACAGAATGTGCTCAAAGTAATTTTGAACTTCTGTTTTTTATTTTTGTTGTTGTAGATAAATCATTTCAGTGGCTCACTTTATTACTATTTCTACCTCGCTGTGAAACTAATCATCAGTTCAGTGACAAACCCATAAAGACATGCAGAAGTGGTTTGCTTATGTAAATCAGTTTATTGCTAGAGGACCCCTGGGAACGAGGCCAACATCTTCATCACTGTGCCCAGAAGTCGTCATCAACAAAAAATAAGGATTTACAAACAATTCCAGCGACATGAGCATAAAAGGACAGTGATCAACTGAACAGTAACTGTTGTAGTCCTACATTCTAATAACAGTATAGACGTCAATAGAACTGCTCAGTTATTAGCTGAGCCTCCAAGAGACACACGTTGATCTTGGAGATGCATTCAATTATACACAAAATAATCGGAATAATGAATTAAGCATGCAAACCGAGCGGTGTGTATCAGAATGTAATTACTACCTGGGGATACTCCCCCTCTGCCTTCTCCATGGTAACGGACCGACACAGCTCAACAGCGCTCTCTAGTGGCTGGATATTAAAAGCTCTATTTAGTATGACAGTTGCCAATAAGAATCCTTCAAGGTACAAATTAAAATACAATTTACTTTGAACACATGCTGTTAACGAGGGTTTATTTTGGCTCAAGACAAGCAGGTGTTCAAGCCTTGGATAGACGGATGGTCCTCACCTCCCATTGTTTGTACTAATATGCAAATCCTGCAAGAACTTTCCAAACTCTACAAAATGTATAATTGATAAAGCGCTATTCTTAAATATAAACAACATCAAGCCAGTTTCCAGTACTTGGATTATATTTAGTACAATGTACATTCCAGTAAATACACTGTGTCCGTCCAAAGGGCTGAGACTGGTGGTTAGACATGATCCTTGAATAAATTAATTCATAAATAAATCATGATTATGTCTTCCCAGTAGCAGTCATATCTTGCCTTCACCCTAGAGACTGTGGCACACACACATACACACACACACACACGCACACAAGCAGACTTTTAAGTCCAAATCGTTTATACTCCTATTCTAAAAATACTTTTGGCTTTAATAAGTAACAATTAATACACTCAAACAGATTCTTAAACATGAATATGAGATCTAAGGACTTGAGGGAACTTTAAATTCAGTAGTTCTATGTATAGGGCACCTGTAGACGCTTTACAATGATAAAATAGTATTTGTAAAGTGACAGTGCTGGATGCTGGATCCAGGCAGATCCCTTCGCAATGTGTATGTGTCATTATATGAAGCCCTCATGTGTCTACGTGGGCCGTGTGTTAAACATCAGACTGTCAGTGCAAAGCTACAGTTGACCTGTGAGTACAGCATGCTGGGTAGCCGGTGCTGAGCGTGGGTCACATCTGGACCAGATCTCCACAGTAAAACACAGAATGACGTCACCGGATCATTGGGCTTAGCAAGCCAGTGGTCCCATTTATCAGCTAATATTATATTTATAGACATATATACACACAGAGAATGCCAGGTTTAAATTCAAAATAGCTAAACGGTGTGCTTATTCCCAAACCTTTACAAAGAGTAACAAAGAATGTCTTAGTGCAGCGTATCCTTGTCTCTCCAGTCAGTAGCAGCAGCAGTGGAGTCCATACAGTTTAGTTCCCTCCAGACAGACGTTTGGCTCTATGAGACATTTGGAGGCCATCTCTCTCTCTCTCTCTACGCGCCTCCTGTCCGGTCCCAACAAACTATCTACAGCTCTGCCCTATCACACCAAAGGTAAATCATACGCAACTCTATTTTTCAATTTGAAAGTAAAAAGGTGGGACTTGTTTTCGAGGCGCGGAGAAACTGGAAGCCAGGTGAGCTTTCCTCCATCGACCAGAAGGAGAAGAAGAAGATGCAGGAGAGGAGCGCGAGGGAGCTCAGTGGATGTCTCTGCACATGGGGAGGTTGACGAAGATGAAGACGTTGAACTCGATGAGGATGGAGAAGCACAGAAAGACGGCGTACAAGATGAGGCAGGCCAGGCCCAGTCGCCAGTCCAGAGTCCATTTGTTCAGATGGACGCCAAGGACCTGCAGACAGAAGGGACAGACAGAGGAGACAGCCAGAAGGGACAGACGTAGTGGAGGAGAACAGAAGGGAGAGCAGAGGGACAGACGGGAGGGACAAAGTACAGAGTATTGAAAACAAGTGAAACAAGGAGCCAGATAAAGGCCTAGTCTACATATTGCTTTCCCCCCCAAAAATCACATTTGACAATGACTGATGCGTTTTCAAGTAACAACAACAGAAAATGAATGAAAATGCTCTAAAAAAGTTACTTACTGTGACAAATACTGAAGCTAGCAGGAGTCCAACGGAGAATATGAGTCCTCTGCTGTTGAGATAGATCTGAGGAGGTCACAACACACATTCTATGACACTTACACCACGAGTGGGATCGCCAGGCCAAACAACACCTGATACGTCCTCTGTGTGAGCTGCTGCTGGACGGTGTGGCCTCCTGCTCTGCACTATGGCCCCCGTCCGTCATGCCCGCAGCTCTGCGGAGCCGAGCGGCACTCACGTTGGAGCCGTAGTCGATGCAGAGCGTCTGCAGAGTCCAGGGCAGGCCCAGGCCCACCAGGATGTCGAACACATTGCTGCCGATGGAGTTGGAGATGGCCATGTCTCCCATACCTGAGGCAAGGAGGGCAGCGCTGTCAACGTCTGAGGGGTACGACATCCGCTTCGTTCACCAGGGGTTCATTTCAACTTCCTGTGTGAGTATGTGTGTGTACCTTGCCGTGCCACTATAACACTAGCCATGCAGTCTGGGACACTGGTGCCTGCTGCTAGGAAGGTGATGCCCATGATGACGTCTGGAATTCCCAGAGTGAAGCCGATCACCGTCACCTGAAAGCAGACATTAACTCCATAGATGTGGCCCAGCAGAGAAATACAGCACCCAACGAAGGTTCCTCACAGTCATCTGCTATCAGGAAAACCTCTGGAAGGGCTTTGTATTTCTTTAAACCGATCCCAGGGGTCCTAAGCTCAGGATGCAGAGACGTAGCTTGCGATCGTCTACAATAATCTAATTCAGACCACAAATGAAACATCTGAAATAGAGTTTGTGAATGGGTGACAATCCCCCTGCTCGTGATTAAGACATCTTCTCTGTAACCATGGAAACACTAATGAAGTGAGTGTAGATCAGCTGTACCGTTCTGACTACGAGCAACCGCAGTCTCACAGATCTGTGTAAGATTCACCATTGTTTGGTTCTCAATCTTTTTCTGTCAGCCCCCCCCCCCTCCTGAACAAACAAAAAATAGGGTCTTTCCATCTTTGCTTTGAATTATTTACATTATAATAAATATAATCTAAAGTTGGGAACAGTGCAGTCTCTCTCTCTCTCGCTCTCTGTATCTCTATCTCTCTCTCTCCCTTTGACTCTTCCGCTCGTCATCTTGGCCGCTCTGGGCACACTCATATTTCCGTAAATGAGGCTCCGGGCTGATTGGACTGACCATCCAGACCATGATGTAGGAAAGACCAGCAATCCACATGGTCGCGGTGAAGAAGGAGACCATGAACCATCTCTCCCAGCGCCGCTTGGCACAGTTGGGCACGGTGAGGAACAGAAGCAGGGACAGCGGCCACATTGTAAGCCACTTGAGCTTGTTGAAGGCCCCGGCTGGAGGGACAGGGGACACAGACATGGTGATGGCCTCAGCCCTTTAACAACAAACACTTATTGTCAGGGGTTGTTTCATTTTAAAAAGTCCTCTGTGCTGTACCTGGAACTTTGAAAGGCGCGAGCGGGCCGTTATGGTCATCCTCTCCCTCTCCTTCCCCGTCGTTCTCGTTGTTCTCATTATCCTCATTTTCGTTTTCTGGCTTGTTGGCAGACTCCAGGCGCTGAAGTCTACACCTCCCGTTCAGACCCTGCTCAGCTCCACCCATCCCGTTCCCTAAGCCCCGCCTCCCCTGAGCCCTGGCGGCGGAATCATGGTCGCCGTTGATGCAGTTGACTTGAGTCTCAGTGGTGTTGATCACTCTTTGTCTCTATAAAATAAATGATAGAGCATAAGTAGAGATTACATTCTCCCCCGACAACACACACACACTCTTTTATCCGACCACAATACTTCCATAAGACGTGTTGCATAGCCATAGTATAGGATCAATGGTATTGGTGAGTCCCAGTTAACTACTCAAGTTTCTTTTCATTTGTCTATATCCTAGAAATCAGAAGAGGAGCTTTATTTATTTGTTGAAGCAGAAGTTGATGTTCTTTTCTTCCTGTTTGTTCTGGATTTACATCCAGACTGTAGTCTGCTGCAGACAGGTGTCTGAGAGGAAATTAGAATCCGTTCCACTCCTTCCCTTCATGCTCAGACTGTGGGACTCTCTTAAATAACGTCATCGTTATTGTGTGTGGAGGATGCATGTACTTCGTTGATGAGCATGCGAGAGGCCATGGTGAGGCGGGTTCTGGGGGAGAAGTGGCTGGTGATCATGATCCTCATGCCGGCCTCGGAGAAGGACAGCTGGTGGGGGTACGCAGACAGCAGCTCGTCCACCATCAGCACAGACGGCGTACAATGGAAGTTCGCTGGAGAGAAAGAAAACACACACACGATGATGATGTTTACTTCTTATTCCAGCTGAAAGCACAATTCAACCTCAGCCAATTATTATCTAAAGAAAGAAAATCATGTTTTGCACCATTCCTCTCTAAACGCCTGAGTGTGTGTGTGTGTGCGATTGGGGGGGGGGGGGCGTGGGGTGTTATGCATCGATTGACAGCTGGGGCTGCTGAATCCAGTTTACACGCTAATTAGCGTCTGGAGTGATGGATTATGCACAGTGTTTTTTCAGCAGCTTCCGAGTGCTTCTGCAGAACGACCCAGTCGCTATCCAGCCTCCAGATATCCACTGTGCAGATGACTGAGCTGGAGCTCAAGAGGCTCTCATGTGACCCTGACCCTCCGTACGGACTCTTGCTCCCAGTGAGGCATACAGCTCATTCATTAATCACTGGTATGTGATCCGTAAGTCCAAGTATAGGCCCTTGGTAGGGCTGAG
Source organism: Pungitius pungitius (assembly GCF_949316345.1). Taxonomy (NCBI): domain Eukaryota; kingdom Metazoa; phylum Chordata; class Actinopteri; order Perciformes; family Gasterosteidae; genus Pungitius; species Pungitius pungitius. The sequence goes on from NC_084908.1 coordinate 6,102,057, forward strand.
GAAAGTCGTAGGCTAGAAGGATGAGCACGGGCCTGAGGCAGCATCGTGTGCTACTCTCTTCTGATGCTATACTTTCCTCATCCTTCTGGTGACCAAAAACATCTCTGGTAGGGAAACCCGGGAGGATTTACAGGCAGACACATGCACGGTTAGCAAAACCAGATGGCAGGTGAATGTGGTCACTTTACTCATGTACCCAGTGTCAGATTGGGACTTGAAATCTGGTGGCTCTAAAGCACCGTGAGAATCTCTACTGCCAATCCACAAAGTCATCCTCACTGTCTTACCCTGGAGCGGAACACAAACGGATGCCTTGCATGTCCGTCCATGTCGGTGTGCACAGGGGATCGGCCCAGCAGTACCTTTCTTTAACAGCACTGCCGTAGCATCACACGAGACGTTATCCTCCAGATCAGTACTTCCTGTCAGCCCGTTGGACAAATTCCCAGAGCCCCCCTTTCGGCGGTCGAAGTAGCGATGCGCCCTACCGTTGAACCTGGCGATGACAGACGAGGAAGACGGGGGAAACAGCTTTTACAACTGGGGGCAGCGAATAAGCCAACTGAGAGTGGTGACACTCACTTCATGATGAGGATGTAGACTGCATACATGAGAATCAGGACAAGGGACTCCCACCTGCACACAGACACTAGGTCAGCTCAATGTTCACTGTAGACATACATGAAGTTATGGTTCTTGATTACTCACCAGCACACCTTCTCATCGTAGATGAACTAAAGAGACAAAGAGGTGTTTAGTGAAAGCACTTATGAGGTTTGCTTTGTAGCATTCTGAAGTCATGTATCACAGCATCCACGTGTTCACATTATCAAAGGTATCAACACCACAGAGTCCAATTACTCTTAATACTGCTGTATTCTGCTACCCAACTGCTACCCAAGTATACATAAGGTATTAAAATTATAATATTGACAAAACAACCCAATCAGGTAGTGTCATTCATTATATGTGCGACATTGTTTTGGTGGATGACATAGTGTACTAGGGCTGGTCCACTCAGAGCATACCAAGCTCAAAAAGGGGACTGGATCTGTTATCTGTAACATACTCATAACCTAAACAGGCCATTAATGATTCATAGTAAGTACTCCTGAGTATCCAAGCTCTTACCGCAATGAGGGCGATGATAGAAAAGGTGTAAAATATGGAATCTCGGAGAAGAGCCCAATAAGAGAGCTTCACTGCCTGCAAAGAAACAAGACATAGGAAGATTTATATAGGTGTATATATATATATATATATATATATCGTACAGTCTAATAGCTACACATCATTCATGCTCTGTTGAGCCATGTATTCCTTTTGGCCTAAGTCGTAATTACTTTAAAAACTTCAATGATTTTAATTAATTAGAGAGACAATTGATAGTATCCTCCCCTCAACCAGTGCCAATCTGTCCTCGGATATAGGAACCTTGGAGGTAGCTGTTTGTTGAGAGGACATGTACCACAGTCCTTCAAGGTAGGTGTGATTAAACCTCTTCTTAATTAGGAAACCTATCCAGAGGTGTTGGTTAACTATACACCTCTTATCTCCCCTTCCTCTCTAAGATCCTAAGAGAAATCGGTCCCAAATCAGTTGTGTGACTTTCTCCATAACAATGGTTTGTTTGGATTTAGAGTGCATCATAGCACACATGGTGAAAATTACGACATACCTACTACTCGACAACAAACTTGTGTCTGTTTTGTTTTCGTCTACTTGGACCTTTTGTGCTGCGTTTGACACCATTGATCATTGTATGTTGTTGCAGAGACTAAAACATTTTATTGGTATTCAGTGAACCATACCATGCTGGTTGAAGACATTTTTATCAGATCGACTCCAGTTTGAGTTCCTCAAGGTTCTGTCTTGGACCAATTTTATTTACATTTATATATACTTTATTTAGGAAAATTGATCAGAATACACTGAATAAACTTTCATTTTTATGCAGACGATACTGAGTTTTATCTATGGATCAAGCCAGACGAGACCAGCCAGGGATTTTGAGCATAAGGACATCAAACCTGGATGACCACAAACTTTCTGATGTCAAACTCGACCAAAACAGAGGTTATTTTATTAAGCCTGCTCTGGTATTCAGTGGCACGTGTGGTGCAGGGTCAAGGGTCAAGGGTAAATGGGTGCCACTACCCCAGTGTTTCCCCTAGGTTTACAACTTCAGGGGGGGTTTGGACCCTCTTGAGTAATTGAGCAGAATAAGAATAAAACTCCAACGCTCCATAAATGCTGGGTTACTTGTTCCATAAAGTAGGATGGGAGCCAGAGCCTTCACGTATCAAGCTTCTCTTTTGTGGAACCAGCTTCCACTTTCAGTCCGGGGGGCAGACGCGGTCACCTCATTTAAGACAAACCTTCAGACGTTCCTCTTTGGTAACACTTATAGTTAGGGCTGGCTCAAGGTAGCCTGGACCAGCCCTTACATAAGCTGCTATCTGGAGTATTTGTGTTTTCTCTCCTGCCTTGGCCCCGCTTACACCTGCTGATACAATCATTATTATCATTAGTCATATTACTGGCGTCATAAATGGTTGTTGCTGTGGTCGTCCTGGCTTGTTACTCAATATTTGAATCGTTTCTACGTCTTTTACGTTGTTCATTCTGTAAACATGACATCCATGCTCGAGAGGGATCCCTCCTCTACCGTTCCCTCTAAGGTTTCCTCTTCTCCCTGTTAAAGGTTTGGTTTTTCTTGTGCTGATGTGAGGGTTTCGTGACAGAATGTTGCATGTATGAAGAATGTAAAGCCCTCTATGGAAAAATGGTCATTTATGGCTGTACAAAATCAATTGAATGGAATTGAATGCAGCTCTGTGAAAGTGAAACGCCTCCAACATCATCACCGTAGTGGTGTAAACCCAGAATTACAGAGTTACCATCCGAAAATGCAGTGACTCACACTGTAACCCTCCTACACAGAGCTCACACTCCATTACATAAGTGGAGGGCCAAACATCACATCTTCATTGAGCCACTCCCAGCTGTGGAATGGTTTGCCATTTGGAGGCGGAGCAACGTGCAGATCAAAGATGTGAATGTTTTCTTGTACTCGGTTCCCCTGAACCTGAAACCCCCACACAAAAGGTGTGCAGTAAAATTGCAGTTGCAGTTTTAATCCTAAACTTTGTTCTTTCAGAAGGCCACATTAAATATAAGACTGATCTCTGAGATAACCTGAGGGTGGAACACAGCATGAACTAAAATCTACATCATGTGGATCACATTTCAAATGAAGACTTATCTTGGTGCAGTCGGGCTCATGGACTCTTGCATGCATAAATCTACTCTGTGTGTGTGTGTGGGGGGGTGTCCTGCTCCTGCTACAGAAACAGACCGTACACATGAGTGCTTTGTCCGTCCCACTCTGGTCTGTGGCTGAATATTTAAAGGTGACATTCACTGTTTGAAATGCCAGCAGGTCAGTGTGAGCATCGGCTGCAGCGGTGACATCATACCTGGCCGGCGAAAAAGCCACACACACCGATGATGCAGAGGATGTTGAAGACAGCTGAACCCACGATGGTCCCAACACCCACGTCACCTTTGGTGATGAACACACCTGAGGAGAGCACGAGCCAACACACACACGCACACACACACACACACACACACACACACACACAGCATCAGGACTCCATAGAGAGAACACATGATGTGTTGTACACTACTTGACATTTTCAGTGGCAGCACAGAGCTGACAAACAGATGTCACATGTAGCAATGCCATTTATCTCTCTCATGCTCTCCCTCCTCCTCTCACCCCCCCCCCCCCTCTCTCTCTGTCTCTCAATCCTACCTCTCTGTGTCTCTGCATCCCATCTGATTAAAAAGAACACACATCATACATGTATAAACATTTCATTTTTAAATATATATTCTTTTCCATTCGCACTAACAGGGATGTGAACCTGAATAAAAATGAGAAAAGACATAAGCTGGACAGTTGGATGATGTGGTTGTTGTGCAGCATTCCTGCTGGTTGTTTTTATTGTTATTGTTGTGTTCTTCTGGCCTGTATGAATGGGCTTTCTGCGCCTCCCTAATGCAGCTCCAGTGTTGTGGCATGTGTCTCAGATCGAGGTGAATACCTATGATGGAGGTGAAGAGCTCAGGAGCCGAGCTGCCAGCGGCCATGAAGGTCGCTCCTGCTACGTCCTCGCTGAGGTCGAGCCGCTGCAAGACAAAAAAACAAAAGCACAGTCTTGTTTTAAGTAAGTATTGGGTTGGTTGAGATGGTACATGTATGATTTAGATATCGAGCTATATAACCATGGCTCGCACCCTCACAGCCCGATGGGAGTACATCAGATCTATTTATGGGATTGTTGTGAAAATGTCTTGAATGCATCAGACACTTCACATTACTCTGTCATCATGAATCTATTGTGGTAAAACACCAGAATCTCGCACCACCACACATCAACACATCACCGCTGACCCTTTGTTAAAGAATGACTACAAACTTGTGAGTGGCTTATTTAGTCTTTAATATGTATTCATAATGTTAAATATTAAAGATCTGAAATCAAGAGTCTAGGAGCGTTAAATCCTCACATTCATACCTCACACAGCTTCTCCAGCGAGGGCACAAAGTAGTCGTCACAGACGAGGGCCAGGGCACAGAACATGTAGATGGTCTGCCGAGAAAGAGGCGCAGCATGAAACGATGATCAGATAGAATGCGCCGATACTTCAAATAAGCTGGTTACCACCTCCCCTGGATGAACACATGGATCCGGCTTCTGCTTATTGAAATAAACTGCGTGAAGCATCATGACCTCGGACCTGGAACAACACTATGGGGCCCAGTTAAAGAACGGCGGTATTATGAATCCGTGTGGCTTATTTTCATTCTACACAAGCGCTGCAAGCGTTCAGGTGAACATTCTGTTTTACCTTCGTACCGCGTGTGAGGCTCTTCTCCAAAGTGTTTCTCTACAGTGGATGTGTAGAAACAGACGGGAGAACCAGCACGGGAGCAAAGTAATGTGTATTTCAGACACCTAACAGAATGGACCTATGTATGCTATATTTAGCTCCACCTTGCTGTCAGGAAGTGCTTTCCATCAGGGAACTGGAGGCTTTATCACACGACTTTGCTATGTGTGTTGGTTCGGGGTCACCAAAGTCACATGATAACACTAACCCAGGAACCGATAGAGGCAGCAGTGGACCAGCATCTCCGTGTCGTTTGGCCGATGCTCAACACATCACCACTTTGACGTGTTTTCTTGGGCCGCTTAAAGCCTCTCTGTATTAAATTTGTATTCTTAGGAATTTTATAAATAAACAGTACAAAGCTCAGGCAGCGTGTTTGATAAGTTCACTACAAAATAAAGTTATCTTCCATATGGTCTGTCAGGATTCATTCAGGCTGTAAATAATCTACTGTGTGAAAGCTTTTTAATGGCTTCTTTTCCTGGTGGCTTATGCAGAAGAGATAAAAAAATCAGTCGGACTGGAGATAAGAGAGAAAATGGCAGGTAGTGACGACAGGCTGACGGGGAATGTGTGAACAAAGGACATGAAGAGAATATGTTTCACTTCGTAATGATGAAGCCTTTCAAAGGAGTTCCATTATTCCATTTTCCAATTGAGTCCCTTTAATTTACACCAGGAAATGTCCTGTTTCTCAGACTGAGCCACACATCTGGGGTCCGTTTCAAGAAGCGGGTTTAGTGGAAACTCAGTTTGTTAACCCTGAGATGAGGGAAACTCTGGGTTGTCTGTTTCAGAAAGGGAGGTAACTAAACCTCAGGGTCAGTTGCTATGGTAACTGAGCCTGTGAGCTGAACTGAGCCTAACCTGGTCGGGAGCAGGTTTGCTTCAATAAACCTTGAGTTTCTTTCACAGGCTCCTCCTTCTGACATCAGCCAGCCAATGACAGAGCGCTCCTTCATTTCCTCATTCATTCACACTCTGAATCCGGCGGATTTTAGCGCAGGTTCCACATATGAACAAAATAAGATCCTGTTACGTTAAGTGTTTTCTGGAACATGCATGTCCTTTTCTGGACGATCCTGTTGATGAAGAAGCGGTTTTACTTCGCAGGGTGTTAAACGTCGGGAGAGAATATTGAGTCCCGATATATATTGTAATTTCGAGATACAGGTGAAACTCGAAAAATTTGAATATCGTGCAAAAGCTCGAAAAGGGTGAAAGTCATATTATATATAATATCTCACTGTCCTCATATAACTAACGTCCCCCATCGTGGACATGCTCTCACATCTGAGAACATTCTTTGTGAAGCATTACTTTATCTGCAAACAGCAGTTTCCTTTACAACATCAGTGATGTGGAGAATATTAATAAAAGCTGCTGTATGCAGAGCCATGAGAAAAGTTTGAAATGTTTTTGTTCCTTGGACACAAACCAGTGAGATTAAAGACGATTACCATAGGATGCGCCTGAATAAAATACATTATAGGTTCAATACCAGTTTTTACCAGCGATATTATTCTTGTGATTAAATATGAGCATGGTGTGTATTTCAAGCCTGTGTGTAGTGCAGTAACAGTGTAAAACAAATGTAATTTTCCCACTGGGAATAAGTAAAACATATGGATTATGATGTGTGTACATTAAATATGAACTGACAACACTATATTGGAACTTAAGCGTTGACCCAAGCAGCAGTTTTCTCCCACGCTTCTCTGTCTTTTGCTGCAGTAGCGTGTTGCTTTGTTTCTAATTACGGTTCATACTCGCCGTACGCTTGCATTTATACTTCCAGCTCAATAGGGGTGACGTATGCCGACCTTTCGTTCGTGGTCGTTGCCATGGTAACTCGTTGTATCATGGCTCCATTCATGCTGCCTTCAGTGCACGCGCTCAACTCTGACTCAACCTACCCTAAACAGCTGCTCTGAAACCCAAAATTCAGAGTTTCCCATCTCAGGGTAAATCAACTCAGAGTTTAGGGTTTGACTCAGTTTGTTGAACCTCCTACCTGAAACGGACCCCTGGTTGTGTTGGTGTCTGCGTGTGTGTGTTAATGAAAGTACTACCTTTGAGCAAGGTCATCACTCACTGAGATGAAGATGTGTTCATTCAGGGGAATCAAAAGGTCAAAGTTCATTGGTCATCCCGAAAACTGGATTTAATCTTCAGAATTGAGGTGAAGGTGTTGCAGCGATGGAAGTAACACGTATGAGTGTGCATGTTTTATAAAGCATGCAGACAAGGCATACTGGAGGTGTGGCCTTTGAGAACAGATCTTTTCTAAGTATTGATGCTAGACGCGTTGGACTGACTAAGTGTTATTATTGAATTTTGGTGTTTAGTGTTGGGACTTCACCGTGTTGGGGAAACCAAAGGTGAGAGAGGCCTACATGTAAAAAATAAATAAACCTTGCCCAGCTCCAGTGAGGCATTGTCTTGCGCAGTGTGAGATCCCCTCCACTCACTAAACTGGTGCCTCATTGGACGAGAGCCACAGGAAGTAACCTCCATTTCACCCTGTACTGCTGGGAAAGGCTCGCTGTAAGTAGTGGCAGCGCCAACACTGTGGCAGCTCGGCTCATCTGGGAGTTCTTAGTGCTGTGTTTATGTGCCGCTAAGTTCCCCGGAGACGCTGCTATGAGCTTTCATTACAGTCGGCCCCTCAGAGACCGTCAGCGCTACACAACGTGGGTCAGTCTGTGCTGGAACATTCTGCCCGTGAAGTGACAGCAGAGGAGCTCCATCTGAGCCTTCACCCGGCTTATTGACGCCATGCTGGGCCGCGCCGGGCCATGCCGGGCCACGCAGTAGGTGAGGACTATTTCTAGCATTGTACTAATCCACATTTGATGCTTCAGGATCAGCAGGATAGTGTGTGTTCGTCCACTCCAGTTAAAATCCAATGATTCATCAGGCATCTGGGCGTCAAGCAGAAAGCTAATTGATGAATGAGTGCACCATGCGGACGAAAGATTAGCCAATCAGCACCAGGGGAGGGACTAAAGTCAAACGCAGGGCTCGGTACTGAGAGGGAAACTTACACACAGGACATGCAGGGCCACGGCTCCTTCTGTTCTTTCTTGGTGGGTGAACAGGTCTGTGGGGAACTCGTGCAGAGCTGGAAGAAAGAGACACACACTGTAGGGTTAGAACAGGGGTGTGTGTGGTACAGGGAACATATTTCGATGCACAACCCAAAGAGGAAGAAGTCAGAGAAGTCCTGTGTGCTGACAGGCAGCGAGAGGGAACTGGGGACAAAGAGAGGACAAAAAAACAGGGAGCACTGCAGAAATAGAGCGACATTTAGGGTACGGCAAAGATGGAACGGGTGGTGTTTGGTGGGTGGGGGGGGGCAGACTCCCACCAGGGTGAGAGAACAGTTGGCAGACACACAGAGAGCGAAACGGAGGGAAAGACGTCAAATGTCAGAACCCGGTTTGAAAGTTATTCTCCACCTCGCCACTTTCTTCATGACTTCCTTCCCTTCCTCCATAGCTCCACTTGCTCTTTGAGACTGCCAAGACTGGTGAGAGCGGTGAACGCCCCCCCCCCCCCCACACACACACACACACTCCCCCCCTCTCACCTCAGGAAACAAAGGCTGAAACCAAAGTGAAGTTTTGAGCAGAAAGGTCAAAGGCAAAGGTTATTACAAGTTGTCCTGAGGGGGACATGTCTGCTCTTCCTTCCTTCAGTAGTTAATGAAGAGACAGCATGGACCAACTAGGCCACTGTGAGACAGGGGACGAGGGACTGAGAGGAGAGGAGGACACAAGGTTCTAATCACTTGACAGAGGGCAGAATGTCTTCTGCATTATGCAGTCACCGAGTCAGTTTATCATTCCACCTACGTTTGGTTTTATTTCAGCCTCAACTCCCCTCGCAGAATGAGAGCAGAGAGAATTGTCCCCTTCTCTCCCACTCTCCCCTGTTTTGTCCTACGTTGACCTATTTGCATCTTCACAGTCCTCCTCTGCACTGCGCTCCACTGCTCGACACAACCAGAGCAGCCCGTAAAAAGACACGGGACGGGGCCCCAGCAGCGGAGCGGAGGGCCGTCCCACAGCTGGACGTGATGAATGTCTGCCGTACCGAACTGCCAGCTAGCCTAAACTCTGTGACACAATGAGGGCTAAATGTGGATGAAGTCTCCCAAGTGCTTTTTTACAGGCTGGACCTCTGCCTCCGCTCTCATTCACGTGTGTCACATGGCGCGAAGCGCAGCGGGATGTATTTTGTCTTAGCTTTGGTGAGTTCAAAACCGCGTCCTACTACGTCAGTTCGAATCCGATAAACCCGTGGGTTATTTTCTTGTCTGAAGTAAAAATAAAAAAAATCACCAGAAAAAGTGATATTCATCAGTGAGAAAAACAACAAAGAAAACAAAATGATCAGACTGCTGAAGCTGAATGTCTCCTGCAAATGATGTCCTCAGGGACCAGGAAGTGCATATGCAGATGGGACACAGCTTCTAAATGTGAATCACTAACACATGCTTGTGGTTCTCTGCCAGGCCTCATTCTTGTTTTGTCAAAGGTTGACAGAGATTTTTCATAACGCGTCACAGAAAACAGACGCACAAGACACAAGAAGAAGGAGTAGAAACCAAAAGGGACAAAATGATTGGTGTCAGCTGGCATCATGTCTGAATGCTGGGACCTTTATGCACCAATTACTATTTTTACGTTTTAAATTCCCTGTGGCCATTCCTTCTTTGGAGGTGGACTCAAAGTTGGGAACACTCACACACCTTTGTATTTCGTGCCCAGTGACAGTACAGGAAGTAGGCAGAGTCCCTGCTGTGATTGGGCGACACAAGATCGTTTGCAGCTTTTCACACTCCATGATTCCATGATTCCATGTTTCCAGATTCGGTGTTTAGATGGGCTGGACTGACATTGTATTCACACTTTGAGCTATACATCAACCCACTCTCGGTCTCCTGTATCCTTTCATCACGTCGGGGCAGTTGACCGAGCACACCCTATTCCACATGTGTCACTGCTCACTACCGCTGCTTGTTCGTGGTCTCCTGATGAACCCGAGGGAGGGTTGAGCAGGAGGTCCAGCTGCCCTTCCCTCTCTCTGCCTGGTGACTGGTAAGGTCTTCACACAGCAGAGCCGGTGATGCTGCTTCTGGCACAGTCTGTCCGAAGACGGATACTGTGAATGTATACTCAAACCTTTATTGTTGTTAGACCTCCTATCTGTGGGGAATTAGCTCTATCCATTACGCTGAATTATTTCCTTTTATCTTTTTCTTAATACTGGGTAAAGATATTGGAATCGTTGCTATTTCTCACTGGGAGGTTAAAAAGATGAATTTCCACCACGCACCTCTGGGTTACCAGCAGGGCACCAGCGATGCAGCTGCTAATCACAGCGTGCATCACTTCAAATGGTATTTCCTGTGTGGAGTCCTACTGTGTCCACTATGTGGTGCTAGAAAACACACACACATATTACTCATCGTGTCGCTGGACAACATGAGGAGATCACGCCATGTACATTTCATCGATCCGGTGATTAGGTTGACTTCCTGTGGTCAGGAGGTGGCGCTATGACTACGACCCAATATGGGCTGTCCCTACCCGTATTAGCCTAAAATGTCATTTGCATATGACCTACAACATCTTCATTCATGGTATCGTACCTAACAAAGCCTTTGGGAGGGAGGAGTTTAAAAATGTTTGTCTAAAATACATGAACAACTCAATTTGTTGTGAAATACAAGCGAGGATCTAAGACCTAATCATGATGTGCCCTAAAATAATGACCATGATAAAAACACCAAACAATCATCAAGCACATGATTACAATCGTCATACCAACATGAAATCTGAGCTCTGCACTTAACCCGTCTTGATCCTCATCATTATTCTCAGCATCATTATGATTACCATCAGCATCAGGAACATCGGGCTGCTGTGAAGCTCAAGGGCACTTAGGCATGTGGCAGTAGAAGCCTGCAAAGTAGCAGCCCCTGAGCCGCGGACTGACGGTATTCATCGGAAAAATCGCAATGAGATCGCAATGCCCTTGCGAGGTTTTGATAGTCTGTCCTTATCTGTTTATTCTGCAGAGCAGCGAGACCGCATCCAGGAGGCTCAGTCGTTCGCACTCACATCTGCCCACTTTGATTGGTTTCATTGATATCACAACTCCTGCTTGGCTGCCGTGTAAAGCGTGCCCCAAAATATCCGTCTTAGCACATGGCCAGACAGCGAGGCGCAGCGTGTTTAAGTAGCAGAGAGCTGGAGGAGCCGCTCTGAGCCGGAGCCCTCGATGCAGTGCATTATCCATGCTGTTTGGGCATTGGTAATAAAGAAAAGAGCATATCTGCCCCGATGTACCATGGGATCCGTTTTGGGTTGACGGTCAAGAGCGGACTGCTGACCTGAAAGCTCAGCAATAAGAAAGGAAGCAGAAAGAGGGAACTAGCTGGTCTGGCATTTAGCTAATCTGTAGGTGAGGGTCACTGGCCCCAGCTACACCTGCTGGCTGTAGTACACACACACACACACACACACACACAATGAAGACACACTCCAAGGCCAGAGATTTATCCCACTCACCCTCTTCTTCTATACTGTGCACTAGTGAGAAGTGGCAGACAATGAATCAATCAGCAATCAGGCTTCAGATCAATCGGGAACACGTCATTCTCGCCTCAGATGCTTTATTCCAACATGGCGTCCCAATGGTTCCAGTGTTAGTCGCGTTCTCGGATCAAACACTGTAGAGGTATTTGGGCTTCTGCCTTTTGGGGCCACAGAGGATGTGAATAAGGACCGAGGTGTTAATGGATCAAAGAGTCATTTGAGACCATGAACGCGGGTAGGTTATAGAGAGGGACATCAACAAGCAGTCGGTGCTTATCCAGCTCTGTGCTTGGAGCTGTCCTTCGCTCATCCACCCAGTGGCTGGGTGCTCTCGTCCGCTTCAACCTCGTCCTCCCTCACTTCCCCCACATTTCACATCTATTTATAACCATCACTAAAATGCGGGTGGGAAGGTGGAGTAATGCTTGAGAGTCTTTGGGGATTTCCTGTTATCTCTGCTTTCCAAATATATCATTTAGAGGCAGGAAGCCCCCGGCCTGCTGACGTTCCCCCTCACTGCTGTCTGCTCGGGGCTTTTTCCTTGCTCATCTCTTACCAGAGGAACAAGAAAGCTGAAACCACTGCATTTTTAGTTTAACATAAAAAAATAATCACAACTAATATCTGTTTACTCAATATGTATCCCAGTAAATGAGAGCGAACAACTCATTGACTTGAATGAAGGAAGCAAATGTAACAGCTAGGAGTTATGTATCATCAGAACAACATGCTGTATTGATAAAGGACCTTGAAAGAAGTTGAAACTTCTAATGCTAGCCGCCAATGCTAACGTTTCATCACTGTTGATCACAAAAGGTGTGTTAAAACAGCCAAGCACCTGGGTGTGAACATGGTGGAAGAATGGATGGATTACTGACTAAGACTACGTGAACAGGTCCAGGGGCCCCAAAAGAGACACATACCAAGTGAGTGTTGGGCCAAGGTAAATGATAACATTATCATGTGTTCATATGTAATCTCGTTAAACACTGTGTTGGTGATAACACACACATACACAGACACACTAACAGTTAAACCAACACAAACGACATGTAGTCATGAAAGCTAAGAATCCACGATGTGGACGGTCTTCATTCATTCTACGGCGACAGCACCGAAGCGGGTCTTAGCTTTGCTGTTTACTCATCAGAGGTGGTGTTCAGGGGCATGTCAACCCCATGACAAGCCTTTGCACAAAGGCTCCTTAAAGCATCGAAAAACCTTGTCCTTAGCTTTGAATTAGAAATCACACTGTGTCCCTGTACTTATCTAATTGTGCAGGCACTGAGCTGGAATACAGACCAGTGTACTCACATAGACCAACGGCTTCTAGTTTTATTTGAATGGGGACATGAATAGGGCTGTGACTAACTAAAGCTAAAGACAAATGCTATTTAGATTCAATCAATACCCATTGTGTTTGACATTTGCTAGAAACCATTTCTAATGAATCCAGATGTAGGATTGCGCCTACTGAGGCTGATGTTCACATTTTGGGATATGAGTCTCCACGTGATCTGGGCTGAAACTGTAACCTTACAACCAGATTTCCATTCTTCAAGTGTACAGTTTTTGTATCTTTATCAACATTCAGAAAGTCGTATACGGATGCTTATATACCTGCAGAAATCTCTCAAATGCATTGTTTCTTATGATGACAAAATTATAGCCCTATTCATTCTGGGCATTTTTTAGTCTCAGTGGGTGAAATGGATGGGAATACATCTCCCACTGGGCTCTCTCGTCATGCTAACATCAAGTGGAAGCTATCCAGCCCTTCATGAATGTCTCTCACAATTCTGGGTAATTACACTCAGTGGGAGATGTTTTTCTGTGTGTGTACTGATTTTGTGCTTTCCCCTCAATGAAAAACACAGAAAATATCTCCTAAATGATGTTTGGCTGTAATTACACAGTGGTGGCTGAAATTAGAGCTTTATTATCGCCTGGTACTGAGCACTCAAATGACTCCAACCAAATGAGACTTTGGAGGGACTAGTGAGCCACATGTTTCAGTAGCTCAGTGTGTCTCGGGTGAGATTCATTCCAAAAAAGCATTGCCCACTTCCGACCAGCTGTGTGTCATAGACCTCCAACAACCAGCCCAGTTTGAGTGTGGAGGGGAGACACTGGCGGCATGAAGGGAGGCTGGGCGCCACACAACATCTCTCGTTTCTCCCTCCTGGGGGGGGGTCGTCTGACCGTGGAAGGCAGAGCTGTAATGTTAAGAGGACTCTTGTCATCTCCCGCCTTGACTACTGTAACTCTCTCCGTGCAGGTCTCCCTGCTACCGCCATTCGACCACTGCAGCTCATCCAGAATGCAGCAGCTCGACTGGTCTTCAACCTTCCGAAATACTCCCACACCACTTCTCCGTTCTCTTCACTGGTTACCAGTGGCTGCCCGCATCCAGTTCAAAACATTGGTACTGAGGTACCATGCTGTGAATGGATCGGGTCCAGTCTACATCCAGGACATGGTGAAACCCAACCCGCACACTCCGCTCTGCATCTGCCAAACTGCTTGTTCCTCCCTCTCTGAGAGCACAACACTGGACACAATCACAACTCTTTGCTGTCCTGGCTCCCAGATGGTGGAATGAGCTCTCTGATGACATCAGGACTGCAGAGAGCCTTTACATCTTTAAACTAAAGACACACCTCTTTAGACTCTACCTTGACTAAAACACTAGCAAACCGTAGCACTAACAAATCGTAGCACTTAAATTGTACTTATAACGGCACTTTTCTATAACATGTTTTTGAAACTGCTTATTTGACGAAATTGTACTTTCTTGTCTGTTTTCTTGTTCTTCTGAGTTTGTATCTCTATGTGGAAATGAACTTATTGTAAGTCGCTTTGGATAAAAGCGTCAGCTAAATGACATGTAATGTAATGTAAAAGAGGACGCTAAAGACGATGAGGTCACATCCGTCCTGTGGAGCCTTTAGTGGCGCCGGGACAACAAAGAGCGAACGCTGAGGACAGCAGCAGCCAGGGGTCTGATGGCGCTCAGCAAAACAAAGAAGGGAGATTAAAGTTGCATCTGGTACCCTCGGCGATCTGTACGAGCTCATCCCGTCCGCATGCCGTGCATATTCAGAGCGCACGTGAAGGGCTGGGGGCCTGTTCTGCACATGCTCAGTGGGCGACGGTGATGCGGGCTGACACATCGCATGTCGCGAGCGTACTTACCGCGCTGAGTAATGTGACATTTAAGGACTCGCGCTTTTACCCTTCCACGCACAGTTTGCGACACGCACGCTGTTCACGACACCTACACACAGATGTGCTCACATGCACACACTACACACATATCATGAATGCACCCTTCAGCAGAGGAGTAGAAAACAGTTATTGCATGTTAGAGAATGACACATCAATCTAGCTCATCACTACATGGTTATTCTGCCCCATTGATCCTCTGATGAGGATCCGGGGATAACAGTGTTTCGCTGCTACCAATTAAGTCACTCCATCAAATCAAAAAGTGAGAACAGCCGTCAGCAGGGTCTTAACCAAACTCAAGTTACAGAACAGAAAATGACGCTCAGTCAGCCCTATCACAAATGGAGGAAATCAATTGCGGTTTCAACTAAAAGCAACACCCTGGTGGTCTTGGCTAAAGCCTGAGCTCCTCTCTCAGCATGTGCCATGTGATCAGGGTCCCGGGATGTCCTTTGTTCACCTCCCTGATGGGGAGATCAGCTGCATGTGTGTTTCTTCTGCACCTGCACAGCAGGTAAAACCCCCAATTTAGCAATTTACCATCACACCGCAAAACCTTGTGATGCTACAACTACGTACTCAACTAAGTACACAAGTCAGGCTTGAGCCTTAAAGCCAGTAAGAGAAAACTCTGATGGATGGGGATATACATAAAATGGATTCAGTGCATGTTCATTTAACCATTACAGGATAATGAAGATGTGCAATCCAACTGTAGCTCTGTGAATCTGTCTCTGAGCGAGCAGCTGAACTACAAAAAGCTCCAGAAGGCTAACGACTGTGTCATCGATGTGTATGAGTGGGAGAGTATTTAGATGCTGATGGCGCCACTTATGGGAACCTCTATCATCAGAATGTGAGTGTAGAATAGCTTTCTCCACCAACCCCATCAGGTGTCACATCCACCAGCACATCAGTAGAGGTTAGACCCAAACTCACAGGGCTCAGTTTTGGTACCACGCTTGCCTTCCATACAACACAGATGACTCACTTTAAGCCAGTGTACATCGCCATGGTAACACAGGCTGCACAGCTTTCTGTGAAGCAGGTTAAGTTCTGTCTATTGAATCCATGTGTGAAGCTTAACTGCTCGAGGATCATCTGTGCTGCTATGAGACCAGTGAGGAGAGAGGTTCCAGTCCCACAATGCAGCACTAGGTCTGAAGGACAGAAGAGAGAAGAGAAGAAGAGATGTGGGTTTGTTGCATTTGTACCCAAACAGTGCATCCAAGAAGCCGCACGGCGCCTACAGCACATTATTGCATTATCAATTATGAATGAAAATGAGTGCGGCTGACATTGTTTCACATGAAGGACTGGAGCATTAGATTATACACACATTCCCTCAGCATGAGGCCAGCTCACTGGATACAGAATCAACAAAAAAGACATCATGTGGTATTGAATAATGTCATAATTTATAATTATCAAACCTTCATGGCGTAGATCTGAGAGGACAAAATGGGTAAGAGAGATGCATTTGCTATCATATAATATCATAGAAAGGTAAAAAAAAAAACACCTGCAGCAATACTTTGTTTCTGTTTTCTATTTGGACAGCAGCAGTAAAAGGAGGACAACTGCTTCAACACTCACAAGGACATCAGCAGAATGAATCTTTAAAAGGTGCATCGTGCCCCTTCTGCTGCCAGAAACAAGCTGCTCTCCTTTGCTCAAAGAGACAACAGCAGCAGGCATCGCCTCCTTGTAGGAAGACATAAAAGAGAGACATGCTGGAGACACGGGACAACAAACAAGCAGGGAAATAATGGGAGACAAACAGGAAGTGCGTTGGATAAATGTAGTGAAGAAGGCTGAGAGGGAGCAGGAGCTGACTCTAACCGAGCTCTTGGCTGTGATGGCTCTGGGCTCCTGCACCAACGCAGCAAACACACTTGACAATCCGCAATGACTGCAACTGTCAATACAGCGTTTGTCATTGTGCCCACTCCGATAATATTGTAATATGGCAGAATTTGCATTTGATTAGTGGCGGTATTAGTGAGTGATTGTGTTTCTAATTCGATGGATTCATCAGCTGTATTATGGCCGTGCTTACTTACTGGGGGATATGTGGAGGAGCCAGGAGGAGGACTTAGAGAACAAACGTGCTCTCACCAGGCCAAGCACCCTCACATTCATCAATATCAAGGCTGCACTCCTAACGGCTGATCCTGCAGCCACCCACATTCACACACACACACACACACACACACACACTTCTGACAGAGCAGCCCTGGTTAAGTCAGAGCGGCCTCCTTTCCTAAAATGGAGTGTTGCGTCGGAGCCGAGTTGAGAGGATGTTTGATAACGGAGGACTCGGGGGACACCCCCCCCTGTGGAGAGCACTCACATGATGGGGGTACCCAGACCACTGCTGTACACAGCTGCTCAGCGGCTACTGTGTTTGAGAGAAGGGCCGACAGAGGACCAGTGTGTACTGCAGATAAAAAGACACATGACCCATCTGCTCTCACATCTTCAGAAGCAAATACAATCAACTTATTTTCCACCCTAAAGGTGGAGCATCAAGGACAACATGGCCTCAGGCATTACATATTGACAGTGAAGTGAATGAAATGAACAACTCCTGCTTACCATGATAAAGGGAAGGTTAAGAACAGAACCCCCCCCCCGACCACACATGCACACAAATACACATGCTCTGTGTGACCTCAGCACCCTTCTCTAACCAGGAAACCCTCTCTCGTATTTTCAGCAAACAGCTGGCCCCAGAGGGCGGGAAATACTGACTGAAAGTTACCTGGATGTATATATCGCTACCAACCAATGCAAGCTTCCCCTCTTTTCTCCTTGACTGGCAGATGAATGACAATTAAAACCAGGAAGAGGAACATATGGGGGAGGAGGGGAAACCTGCTCTCTCACTGTCTCTCTCCCCCATATTTCATCACTTAATCTACAGGCCTCCGACTTCAGGCAACAATCAGTGGGGGCCTCCCCCAGGAGCACAGAGCTGACGGCGCTCCACTCTGTGGGTGGTGGAAAGACACATGCACAATCACTGGGTGTGCACACAAGTGGATCACACGCTCAGTTCATTGGCCAATTGACAGAAATCTAAAACACAATGTTGATGATCAATGAATGAATCCATTCCAACACCTTGGCCCAGACTGGAACAAACTTTAGAACATACTGGATGGATCAGGAGTAGACATTGGTGGTTCCAGTATGGAGCATGTGTAAAGATGGACAATATGACAGCTTAGCTAAAGCCAAAACATCTGGATCGCCCACTGCTGGCTGCAGCAGAACTCATAAACTCCGCCCCCTTCTGCAGGGAAATAGAAACACACTATCTTGGCCAAACTAACGTGAGTGTATATTCATGCATGTAAATATCCATCTGTATAACACAGTGGGCTCTGACGGAAACAATAAAAATCATAATTAAATAATAACCTTACACGGTAAATACATTTCGTCACAAAAATGGTTTAGGCCATTCGTACCATGGTGACATTTGTTTAAGTGTTAATGATTTGTGATGAGTTATAAACTAATCAGTGAGAAGTCGTGATTGACAGCTGCTGGGTGTGGAGTAGTTGTGGACTGGTTAGTAAAACATGTGTGAATGTGATCATGATTTTATTTATACACAGACAACAGTTAGCAGGTGTGTCTCTGTAGCCAGACAGACTCAATATGCTGTTGCAAATAGAAGAGCAGCTCAATTCTTTGTAAAGTAGGAGGAAGTGGAGGTCTATGGGATGCCCTCACCTCCTCGAGGGCCACTGTGAGGTTGCCATAGATTTCAGTAGGAAAACCTCAGCCAGTTTTTTTTAGCCGTGCTAGAGATCCCTTAATATTGGGTATCTACCCAAACAGAGTCTGAACCGAAACATGTATTCCTAAACATTTGTGCGCTTTCTGTATTTTCCAGCAAACCGGAGACTCCTGGACTGAAGGTGTATCACTCTGTGTACACTGGTGGTTAATGACTTCCCTCACCAAGGACCTTTGGATGAGAAATGATGTCAGCATGTCAGCGCTCGAAACGTTGTTCTGCTCAAAGGCAGTATTCAAGCGATGGCGTGTGGACTAGTGATGACAACTGATTTGTGAGACGGAGCTCAGTGAGTCAGTTCACTTCCCCAACAACTTAGCTAACAGCTCAGCCTCACCGCCTGCTGTAACACTAACCGTGACGTGGTCAATACATAACTTGATCTACAGGCCTCTGGCTTGTTAGCATGCCGATGTTAGCATTTAGCTCAAAGCTACTTTGCCTATCTGCAGCATGCCAGAGGAGCTAGCGAGTGTTGGTGTGATCTGACTGGTTCAAGCATCCTGGTTTGCTATTGGAGGGTGATGGAGAATCTGAGGTTCTGGGAGAGAGAGTTCCAGACGGACGAGGGGGGTGCAGGCCTGGAGAAGGCACTGTCCCCCCAGGTCCAATGATTGGACGGGGGTGAGACGGGTGGCAGCGACAGGTGGCCTGTGCAGGAGGTCTCAAAGGTACAAAGAGGTTCATGTTATGGTATAGTCAGGAGATCCTTGGATTGGATTCTTTGCGCCAGGACTTCGGTCTCTTGTACAGAATGTGAGTTTTGGATGTATTGTAGTTTGCTGAAAACCTTTGTGGATGATTACATCTGATAAAATACTTTTGAAATGTCTGATGGCAATATTTTATTAGCTAAAATGGCATGGTAAAAATAATCCGTCAAGGAGACTCAAGATGGCTGGAAAAAGAAACCAGAGATATCGTCTTCTGTATTCATTATTCAGCTTGGACAGAGATCTGAGTGTGTTCTGCTGGTAGCGATGCCTCAAGCTGAGATCAGCTGCACAGGTCTGCTAACATCACTTTTTTCACACAGTACATCTTTAGATGTTTCTACTTCTCCAACTGGGCTGTTTCTTTAGACAGCTGGTTAGACAAAACCTTGGTCAAACCTAATTCACCTCATTGAGGGTTTCTAGAAAATTCAAACTAAATTATTTTTTAGTTAGTTGTCCACTAGCTTTTTGAAACACACATATTATTTCCTTAAAATCAGTTAAATACAGATTGACTTAATAGAGCTTCATTTTTTCATTCCAACCAGAGAAAGGAGCAGAAATCAGTTCAGTGAAAAAGACACAAAATGGTCTCTATTTCAGTGAAGAACTGTCAGTCCTTCAGAAGGCAGCCGGGCCTGAAGCCATCGGGGTATGTGCTGTAAATTTAGCCTGAGACAAGGAAAGGGCAGCTTCTGTATAATAAGGAGGGTAAGATGATAAGTCCATCTTTGACCTACGCTCCCTCTATGGATGACAGCAGCGACCTTGGGAGGGTGAGAAAGGAGATTGATGACAAACATTTTCCTTAAAGAGCGAACAAGAGAACCGGCCCTCCCTTTGGACGCAGGTCAGTGGTGTCCGGTCCAAAGTAAAAAAGACGAATGTCAGAGCGACTTGTAGTGAAGCATCGCTACATGCTACCTGGTAAACACCAATTATACCAGAGGAAAACATCAAATGTCCTTCTGTCTCTGCCTACATCTAAAAATAGCGACAGATTTAACTGATGGAGACAGATTTAACTCTTGGAGACAATGACAAATAGTGTAGTCTACATGACAAAACATTGTTGTATCTAACTTTAAAGCATTTTATTTAATTATTAATTTAATAAAATCACCTCCAAGGGGCGTTTTACCTGGACAAAAAAAACGTTCAGAATGCCTTCAGCATCCTCACAAACTACCCTTTAGTGCCTTAAAGAGAAGTATCTGGTTGATAAGATAATAGGTCACCATGGAAACAGGGATTTCTTACTGAGATGTAGCCACAATGAGGGAAAACATTAGAGAAACAGAGGTTGGAACCTGAGAGATGAAAAAATAGTTTTAGCGAGAGAAGTAGAGCAAAAGCTGGTTGGAGGACATAGGCGTAAATCTGCAGGATCCTAAAAAAAGGTGTGACAGAGTCTGAATAAGGAAAGCGCTGAGGCAGCCAGAATGTCACCTGCCGTTGTAGTCTTTGCTCATGGGAAATCATCTGACTCCACTTTCTGGGTTACCCCATATCAGGAAGAGAAAATAGGGGGACAGGAAAGGGTAAAAAGACCGAACATGGGAAGTGATTTTTTGTGGAGGAAAAGGGGGAGGGCAGAAAATGTGGGTGTCCTCGTTCGTCCGTCCTCTCTCTGTCCTACCTGGAGTAGTGCAGTTTTTGGATTCTTCCTTCTCCATTTCCTCCAGGCTGCTGTTGTCCGTTTCCTGCAGTAATCTTCTCCCGCCCCATCTCTCCTGGTGGTCGCTGCCGTGGCTGGAGACATGAAAACCTGGAGGATGTTAGTCACAGTAAAAAGTTAAAAATGAGTCACGGACGTTTCATTGCAGGTACAGCGTCTAAGACGATTTCAAGACTCAAATAAGATTCTAACTCAAAGACTTTAGACAAGACTGTAGCTCAGAATATAACACCAGGTGTCTGGCGTGAAGACTTCAAAATTGACCTGGACATGGAGAATTTAAGACTTTACATGGACTCTAGGTGAAAGATATGTGACCTGACCTGGACTGCTTAAAGTTGAGACTAGGAATGTATGTTAAAGATTTGAGTTGACTTGGGCTCTAGCTGACGTTACCAGGATTCAGTCCCAAAGACTTGGGACTTGTCCTGGACCCTAGCTTAAAGACTTGGGACTTGTCCTGGACCCTAGCTTAAAGACTTTGGACTTGTCCTGGACCCTAGCTTAAAGACTTGGGACTTGTCCTGGACCCTAGCTTAAAGACTTTGGACTTGTCTTGGACCCTAGCTTAAAGGCTTGGGACTTGTCCTGGACCCTAGCTTAAAGACTTTGGACTTGTCCTGGACCCTAGCTTAAAGATTTGAGAGTTGACTTGGACTTTAGCTGAAAGGTTTGATGCTTAAACAGGAATCTAGCTTTAAAACTTGAGACTTGGCTTGAAACATGACACTGGTTACATGTCATTTAGCTGACGCTTTTATCCAAAGCGACTTACATTGCATAATAACCCATGCGTTTCATTTTGCCTGGAGAGTAATTTGGGGTTAGGTGTCTTGCTCAGGGACACTTCAACGTGGCACGTGGGGCAGCCGGGATCCGAACCACCAACCTTGTGGCTCCCAGCGCAACACACTACTCCATGCACCACCATCACCATTGGATACTTGATCAATCAATCCCATCAGTCCTAAAGATGTGTGACTTTACCTGCGATCTAGCTTAAAAACCTGAGACCCAACTGGAGATTGCATTCAATGGGTTGTCTTGAATTGGACTAAAGCTGTAATGGCCTGCCTTTTGATTTCCTGTTTTCTGTGCCTGGGACTCCGCTTCCTGACTCACACGTTTGTTCCAATACAAAACTTTCCAGACTTGTGTTGTCTTTTACGTTGTTTATTTTAAAAAAACAAATACAATTTAGGTTTATTTGAGTAACAGAGTGGACAACGGGAGGTCAAAAGACTGTGCCGATGTCCCGCCCAAAACAAAAGGAAGCCCCGTGACTTGACCCCACCCCCTCCTCTTATCCGTTAATCCTCGTCAAGTCAATCTAATAAATCATAAGAATTAAAGTTGTTATGAACTTAACATACATTAAGGGAATACACATAAGTTCTACCAACAAAATCAATTAAAAGAAGAATTGGGACTTGACTTGGACTAGCTTAAAGATGCATTTTTGTAATGGAATCTAATGCAGATTTTGCAAATGAAGTTGGAGATGATTACGC
The DNA here is from genome assembly GCF_949316345.1 of Pungitius pungitius. Lineage (NCBI taxonomy): Eukaryota > Metazoa > Chordata > Actinopteri > Perciformes > Gasterosteidae > Pungitius > Pungitius pungitius. The sequence goes on from NC_084908.1 coordinate 6,124,571, forward strand.
CAGCTCGCCCCCCTGCTTCATCACATGGATACACTCCCAGTCAAAAGCTTGGACACATTTTCTCATTCAATGCAGTGGATTATGACAACAGTAACAAATGGCTCAACTGTTGATTGAGTAATGAATTAGTTCAGTCGCAGGTCTAGAGGCATTGTGGACGTCAGCACACACAGTGTACACAGTGAGCGGAATCAGAGCAAGCAGTCAGTCTCAACTTACTATGTACGAGGACACAAAAAAGACTCAGATTGTATAAGTACTGAATATTTTAGGGCTGGGACTGGAGTTTCTATTCATTTTCAAGTCTTACAGTATGTCAATTCTTCAAAATCCACATATGTTCAGTTTACAATTCTCCCATTTAAATGCACCGAATGAAACCAAAGGTTTGTCGTTAAGTATTAAATTACAAAGATTTTTTGTATTTTTTTTCAGTTTTTTGTCAATCAACCAATTGATTGTTTCTGTTCTATTTTACGCCAGCACATTCACCATAATACTCTTATTGTCATGAACAGTCCTTTCTTGTCATGTTTATGTATAAGTTACATGTTGCTGTTGTAGTTTTGTTGGTGCTAGAAATGTGTGTGTTAAGTAATTTGTTTTAATTTGATTATTTATGTAATAGTGGGATAGAGAACAGCTGGAGGAGTGCACGACAGATGTTCCAGTTTGGTATCCCGCCCTCATAAATTCATACACTAAAGGGGAATTTCATGATTTTCCAAAACAAAATTCTCTTGGGGGGGTGGAGCAATAGTACAGCGCACAAAGTGGGGCTCCAACTGTGGCTACATCTGCACATTCTTCAAGAAAGCAGCCACACCAAAGAATTAATTTCATACTTCAGAGAGCTCAGCAGGAGCACTCTGCTCTTTCCACCCTGCCAACACTAGTCTGGCCTAAGCAAGGGATCCAGGTAGAATTAAAAAGCCCAGTTATTTAATACTCCTCAGGGCCTGACTGAACTTCTCACCTGGCCTCCCCTTATCTATATCTAACACGGCAGCTGCAGCCAGAGCTACAGCAACAGCAGCAACTACAGCAGCAGCAACAACTACAGCAGCAGTAACTACAGCAACAGCAGCAACTACAGCAGCAGCAACAACTACAGCAGCAGTAACTACAGCAACAGCAGCAACTACAGCAGCAACAACTACAGCAACAGCAGCAACTACAGCAGCAAAAACTACAACAACAGCAGACACTACAGCAGCAGCAACGACTACAGCAGCAGTAACTACAGCAACAGCAGCAACTACAGCAGCAGCAACAACTACAGCAGCAGTAACTACAGCAACAGCAGCAACTACAGCAGCAAAAACTACAACAACAGCAGACACTACAGCAGCAGCAACGACTACAGCAGCAATAACTACAGCAACAGCAGCAACTACAGCAGCAACAACTACAGCAACAGCAGACACTACAGCAGCAATAACTACAGCAGCAGCAACAACTACAGCAGCAAAAACTACAGCAACAGCAACTACAGCAACAGTCGCAACTACAGCAGCAACAACAGCTACAACATAAACAACTAGAGCAGCAGCAACTACAGTCGCGACTAAAGTCGCAACTACCGCTGCCGCAACTACAGCACCAGCAGCAACTACAGCAGCAACTACAGCAGCGGCAGTGATGTTTGCGTGCCAGCACTCTACTCTACTCCCTTTGTCTGCCTTTTGCTATCTTACACACGGAAGAAGAGGAGTGTGGTAATGCTCCTCTGTGAGGAGGTGTTGAGTGCTCCGCTTCCAGCTCCACAACATCACGCTCAATTTAGAAGAACTTAATTTAGTGCGTCATAAATAATCAACTCTAATTGATATTCTGGCAAGCTGATTAACAGTTAACTAGAACACATTAGGGACAAGGGAAATGCATTAAGTTCCACCGAGTCATGTTGGGCACATGCAGGAAGTAGCACTGTTGCGTTTTCCATGTAACTAGGATACAAATGTATAATCCCACCGACGATGCACATATCTTCAGTGTGTGAATATTCATGCAGGCCCCCTGTCCATATAAAGTGATAAATACGTTCTACTTTAGCTGATGCTGACTCAGTAATGGAGAGAAGTGTTGGGGGCAGAGTGGAAGATGGGTAAAAAGGGGTACAGATGTTTGCTGTTAGGAAGTACAGCAGCAGTTACCCTTTATCTGATTGAATTGGGGTTTGTTTGGCAATAATGATTAAGCCAGAAGAGTTTAGGGATGAAGTTGGAGAAACACAGGCAATAACCTGGAGAAGGTTATACAGCGGTACATACTCCAGTTTGTACCCCTGGAATATACTGTACACTGCCGTTGACCCTGGGGTATGCCGTAATGTATTCTCTAGCTCAGAGGTCACTAACTGGCGGACCGCGGTACGGATCCGGACCCAGAAGCCGTCCCATCCGGACCCAGACCAAAAGCTGAAAAAAGACAGTTGTGATTTAAACGTGACAGCGCACTTTTCGACTGTGCAGCTTTACTTGTCTTTACGGAAGTGGCTTAAAGCACAGACCAATAGCAATCGAGTTAAACCCTTCCCACGTGATACCACTCGACCAATCGAGGCCAATGATATCGTCTCAATACTGCGGAAAGAGGTAGCGGCCGGCAAATAACAAATAAAAAGAGAGTAGGAAGAAAAGAAAGATAGTGAAATTTGAGAAAAAGACAAGTGAGACAGCCCTACTTTTATTTAGTCAATTGAGAGAATATTATTTATATTTGCAGTCACACATATATGTTCAGTTCAATATTGTCAAAAGAGTTTTAGAATGATACTGAATTGATTTGATTTGTTAGTTGTGTATTGATTTTCATGCAGATATTGATACAGCTCTATTCCTCTATTTAATCACACTAAGTAGTGACATTATGATCTTCCTGACCTTTGCTTCTGGAAATTTTACATTTTAGTTGAAGACCCCTGTTATAGCTTATACCCTGTTTTTACTGTTTATCCTGATGTACACCCGGGTTTGTACCCGATAGTAACCCAGCACATACCTTCGCCTATACCCTGTTTTTTGCCCTGGTGTTACGGTGATATACATCGTGCGGTATACCGGGTTGTATACCCGGCTGTGTGTACCCGACTGTTTGTACCCAGCTGTATACCCCACTGTATACCTGGATGTATACCCTGGTGTGTACCCTGGTGTGTACCCGACTGTCTATACACTGTTTTGGGTTATGCTAATATCCCAATACTTGGAAAAATAACCAAGGAAGATGTTAGAGTCCCTATAGGTACATGAAACCACGAGAATACAATTCATTCAGACGCTATAAGAGGAACAAATGGCACCAAGTGAGAACAGGTTTCATCATTTCCTCCTGAGGCTGAATATGGTAAAGTCTCTTTACAAGCACAGTGGGAAGCTGTGTATTTGGTATGAAAATGGAGAACTGTTAAAAAACGAAGCTTAGAGACACCAAACAAACAAGCAAACTAATGGAAGAATTTAGCTCCCCGTCCCGGAGCTTCAAACAGCGGCAGAACGAACGGATAAATGCTCACCTGAATGCTCCGCAAAGTAGGAAAGCCCCTTCACGACCAGCAGCAAGCCGCCGAACAAACATATCTGGATTAAAAGCAACTCCTTTCGTCTCTTCCGCCTCGCCTTGACCTTCCTCTGGTTCGGCATCACTTGCATCGGTCGATTCCGGAGTCGGACGCCCGGCAGAGACGTCCCCCCTGCCGCTGCCACATCCATGCGGACCGCGGGAGTCTACGAACAGCCTCCGGTCCCCCCCGTCCCCTAAAGCCAGAGAACCGCTGTGCCCCCCCCGGGAGCACGCGACCGGCACAGCGGGGGTTTACAGCGAGTTGTAGGTTGTCAGCGGCGGGATGCTGTGCGCGTGGAGGCGGGTGTCGCTTCTGGAGTCATGATGGGATGCGGCGGAGGAAGAAGTGAGGGAGTGTGGAGAGCGAGGCACGCGCACGCACGAACGCACACACACACACACGCGCACACACACACACACACCTCAACTCAAAGTCAAAACCAGGTCACAGTAGATCCATTTGCTGGAAACTTAACCATCATTTGAGGTGTCTGCTGCTACTTTTACTATTAGTATACATTCCCTTTTATTCCATGTGAAGGAGGACCATTGGTGAAGCTGTGGCCGCTGGCAGTGCAACGAGCTGGAAACCCACCAGTGAGGTTAAGACGGTCATTGTGTTCGATACCAGTTCACACAGTAAGCACACACACACATTGGCATATTACCAATAGGAATATTTAGCTAAATGCTCCAATGGGCTCAGCAGCTCCACACGCCTCTCTGCTGTTTGCTCCAGGCTACAAACATAAACAGGACGCACTCAAAGGCCATAAACCCGTTTTATTCTGATATCAAACAAACTACATATGCGTGCAGTTCAGCCATGGAAGCACATATGAGTCAGAGCATCAACCATGAAAGATGGAGATCGTACCTAAACCCATTTCAGATCTGTAGAACTCCCAAGCGATCAGTTTTAAATGCAGACCTTTCTGCGTTTATTATCTAGCAACCATTTAAAGAAGTCACCAGTCAACACGCTCACTGCTTCAACTGAAACACTGTGCTGCCAGGAGAAGATGTGACAAGCAGACATTTAGAGGCTGGGAACCCTTCAAGCTGAGAAACAACACTTCTGTTGCTAACATACACACACACGTTTTTACCTGTGAACGGTCAATACAGCAGTGATAGAGCCCAGTAGTCATGAGAGATGATGAGAGGGAAAGGACTTCTGCCCTAGAAAGCAGAAGATATTTAAGGTTCTTATGAACAAAGGAGTGAACATATGTCAGTCTATTTTTAGACGCATGTACAATTTACTGCATAACTTTGTCAACTAATAGATGTCATATGTAATATAATATATGCCATTCTTCATATATATATGTACATTCTATTGACTAGTCCAATCTTATAAGTTCAGGTTCATGCCCAGACTTTTGGCCTCTGCTGGGAATGTGTAATTGATGAAGGGGATGATGTAATGGTGTTGCTCACACAGCCCTTAGACATCGTCTACGTCTAACGACACAATGGAAGGTAGGTCTTACGGATCGATTGCTCTCGTGGCTACATGTTGGGATTTCACAGTGCGCGTGCCATTTGAGGAAGGGAAGTATAGCTCCAGGATGGTGGATGAAACTTTTTACAGGCCAAATTGGTTGGTTGATTGTTGGGCCTGAGGTTTCATATAAATAGCAGTGGAAACTTTCCAGCAAGAATGGAAAAAGTGGCAGCGGCTCTAAGCAACTTGGTTTTGTGTGTTTTTAACCCTTTGGTGCATGGAGCTTGGAGCTTAGCGCGATAAATAAAAGACTGGAGCTCTAAAAGCTGCCATGTAACCTGGCCCTTCCGAAATGCAAAGGGAGCGCAGACAGGGCATGGAGTTACCAAGAGAAATGAATTCCCAACCTCTCAGAGGCACACAGAGTAGGGGGAGAAGAAAGGAGGAAGGAGGGAGGGCAACAACTTAAATCCACTTAAATTGTTTTTCCATAGCCAGTGGGCTTGGCAAAGGACTCTCACACACGCACAAGATGTAAGATACGTTGTGGAGAAGACAAACCAGAAACAGTGTGGAGGAGAATGTCTGGAATTTAACCCACAGCCAGCGGTCTGAGCGTCCACGCCCCGCGGCTCAGGGCCTCCTCCTGCTCACACAAACACAGGTAACGCCTGAGACCAACCATGAACATCTGCTCTGCTCACACTACCTGTTCTCACCCTTCCTCAGATGTTTGGTACAGCCCCCCCCCACCCCACCCCCCTCCTGCCCTACAGTCTACTTCCTCCTCGGCACCGTTGAAGCCTGCCTGGCGTTGGGATCACAATGGAGGCATCACAGAGCACAGCTGCAGTTCCTGCTCACCTTGAAGCAGCACAGAGCCAATAGCAGACATATTAAGGTCATGTTCACCATGCAGTAGCCCTTCTCCACCTCAGCTCAGCACCACTGGAGGGACGGAGGAAAAGGGTTGCAGGGATCCAGCATGGTCAGCCAGGAATAGCTCCTTAAACTAAAAAGGAGAAGTTGGGACACAATAGACGGGCCAGGTGGTGGTGCTGAGTGCAGGAACAAGGACTGCGCCTACGTCACACAAAGCACAGTGGAATAAAGCAAAGAACAGCGTGGATCACTGGTGACGTCTTTATGAGGTGGAAAATCAATTTAGACCGTGTAATAATCCTTCAAAATAAATAATATATAATAATGACAATAATACATTGTCCCTGTGTTTCTGGGAGGCCCAACCACTGGTCAATGATCACACCGCTGGCCGTCCTCACAGGGGACCCACGTGTCATTGAGACAAACTGAGCTGGAGTTACTCCGTCCGAGGAGATGAATGGTGCGCTGTCAGAACGATCATGTCCTCGTCGTGGGTATGGTGTGGGGCAACAAGGAACAGTGTAAGCCAGACATAAGCTCATTTTCAGGTTAATATTGCTCTTCGTCTTCTTTTTTGAAGGTTTAAATGTTAAAATAAAAAATCTACCAAGACTACCAAACAGTCTGATTGAATATTCATGGGTTCATCCTGCTGAAAAAAACCTTACAGCACCTGTCTCTTTAAGTCCCCACGCCCCCTCTTCATGAAAAGGCATTTTAAACCAAAGGTAGATCTCAGGCTTTGGCTGATATATTCAAATGAGTGTATGTGGCACAGGAATAGAGGCCACATCTGATTGGCTTTTTGGATCACATGATTTCTGATCTAGCCTGACAGTTTCCTTCCTTCACAGTGGGTGCGTTGATGGGCTCTCCAGATACACAAACCTATGACAGCATGCATCGTCGAATAAGAGAGACATTGAATTCAATCTTTTATTCTCAGGTCAAAGTGAAATCACCGGCAGGATTTATTCAGTCTTTTTTCCCCATTGCTAGATACATCACCTTTCAAGACAGCCTTCATGCGTACTGTGGCAATAAAAAGCAAAGCCGCCAGGTTCATTTTCATACTTATGTTACTGTCCTCATGTTCATTTGCCAAGGACTCTGAGCTGAGTTATGCTTCAAGGACAGTCCCATGTCCCTGAGCGGAGAGGGATGGAGGCAGCCAGGGATGATGTGAAAGACAAAGTTGAGTTGAGGTAGACACGCACAGTGAAGGAGGATCAGCAGTCCGAACCACTGAGGACGGAGGGAACTGTCCACAGTGTGAGATTGGCACGGGAGAAAAGTATTAGGCTGCTAACATTACATGTCATTTAACTGATGCTTTTATCCAAAGCCACTTACATTGCATAATAACCCATGCGTTACATTTTTGCCTGGGGAGCAATTAGGGGTTAGGTGTCTTGCTCATGGACACTTCAACATGGCACATGGGGCAGCCGGGATTCAAACCGCCAACCTTGCAGGTCCCAGCGCTCCACACAACCCACAAGCAGCTACTGGTCATACCAGAGCACGTTTACCTTTTAAGGTCGGAATGACAATCAAACGGTTAAAGGTAGCAAACATATTACACACCCAGCATTCCTTTGGTACAGTCTCCACTCGGTTTATGTGAGCTTGTGTGTGGTGCAGAAAACCAAAAGCAACTGGCTGAAAGACACTCCAACGGTGCTCTGTGCTGACTAAATACTGCTCATAAGGATTAGCACCGCAGCAAAGACAGATTCCCTTCAGACATCATGAGTGAACAGTGAGGAAAAATGGTCAATAAACAACCTTTTTATTGTTCATTCAGTTTCCCAAATAAAAGATGTCTCTCTAATGGTTGAATAAACTGAACACATACAGTACACTGTGTGGGATAATAATGGCTCCCAGCGGACATATTTATGAAAGACATCCTCATCTGAGCATTGCAACAAGGACTGAAGACCAAAGATAACAGAGCAGTGTTTCTCCTGCCATTTTATCAGGCACCTTCCAAAAAGTCTAGAATTTCATTTTTATTATTTCAACGCATGGCAGTTCCGCCCCGACACATGCCAGCATATGTCCGTTACTTTGGACTTGGCTGCTAAATGTTTACTCAGATCAAGATTTCTAGCTCCTCCTATTTCTAAAGGCTTTAAAGAGGAGAGGACCTCTTTGTATGATCCTGCAGATAGGGATTTTATAAATCAGTGAACTTGTGACAGTGATGTGATCACTTGAGGGAACCTAAAATAATGCAGGTGGTTTGCTTAGGAGAACAGACTAAGCTGTACCAAATACGTCCAAATACATGCAGCGTTTCAGACGTTCCCACTGGAGACAGGAACAGGAAGTACGACTGGCAGAGCTCGGCTGCAGCCTGCTAATCGCTCAGAGGGACTCGGTGTTCTTTATCCTCCTCCTCCTCCTCCTCCTCCTCCCCTGTTTGTGCACTAGTAAACAAACACTGAAGGCAAATAGGAGCACCCCGAACCCCTCCACATCCCCCCCGGGGGGAGCAAACACCACAGGAAAAACAGACAAGAGTCAACACGATGAAAGAGAGGCAGGAGGAGAGGGCAATGTGGACAACGTGCTCCTCTCTCCTCGGTGCACATTTAAAGCTGCCATATTGTCCTTTACCCAATATACTAATGTATAAATGGGAGCAAAGTTCTGGGACACTTCAGGAAAAAAATATTTTAGAATAAAAACAGCTGTTGTGGCTGTATTTATGTCCGAAACAAATATCGAACATAATGCATTCAATTGCCAAACGCATACCATGTGGCGTGGGGTTAGTTAGCAGGTAAAGAACTTGAGTCTTTGGCTGTGGACAAACGTCATTTTTACAAAAAAGAATGTCAAGAGACGCATGGAGACTCCTTGACTGCTCCACCATCAAGCGTAACCATGGAGCCCACGAGGGCACTCAATCAATAAACAGGATCACATTTGGGGATTCCAGAGAAGAAGGCAGAAGGCTTTATATATCCAGATGTCAAACTGATTCCAAGGAAACCGATGAAATGAAACACCACATAACCAGGTGATCGAGAGACAACACATTGGAATGAAGATACAGAGCCCCTGGAGCCGGGTAGCTCCTTATTCATTGTCTTCATCAGAGACATGGAGTCATGCTGAGCTTTTGGAGGTCGACCTCGGTGCGTGTCGTGGTTTGGCCACAGCAAACTCTGTCCGAGAATCGTTCTTGGTCCCAGAAGGGGCCAGCGGTCATTGGTGGACTCTCCTGTCGCATCATCAAACATGGTCTTGGGATACTTTTAGGGATCCTGAAGAAGGTCCCCATCACATTAGACCAGATACGGCTTGCTCTGAGAAGTTCCCTCATTAGCATCCGCTACCGTAGAAAGATTTGTTTTCTGTTGACAAAGGCTCCACTAGTTGGTGTTAGTTAGCTCTCTGCGGTTCAGGTTCAGAGGGTTGTGTTTACCCATGAGAGAGAGGAGCCTCTCAGCTGAGTCAGCCAAAACACAGTGAGATGTATCCTCGGCCATAAGACGCCATTTTCACAGATGGAAACACAAGCAACATGATCAAAGGCGTTTCTGTGGCATTTCACCCCCAGCCACCAGCCAATGTAGGACCGTAGTTCTTCCTAATCCTGTAATCAAACATTTACAGCGATAATAATGCATATTTAATTTAGTCTCCTGCTTTAAAATGAGAACAGACATGACAATATCAATACCCATTTCTCTGTGTTTGAACATTGTTGAAACGTTTAAGATGATGCACGTACACAGCAACAAACCTTTAGGAGATATCTATCCTTTGTAACAGAGGTCACTAAGTGGCGGTACGCGTTCCGGATCCAGACCCAGAAGAGAAAAAGACTGCTGTGATTTACACATGACAGCAAACTTTTTCGCTGCGCAGCTTTACTCGTCTTTACGGTAGTGGCTTAAAACAGACCAATTGCATTCTAGTTAAACCATCCCACGTGATACCACTCGACCAATCAAGTCTGTTCCTGTTCATACCCACTGCAGCACTAAACCAGTGTCTCATATGCTCAGAACCCGTTGAAACGGCATCATGAGGCGCAATGAGCTCCTCCACGTGAGGAGAACGGCCCTGATGCATTCAGGCCCGAACCTCCTTATTTCTCCCGCTTACCACTTTTTTGGTAATATATTCTATTAAACCATTCAATTGTCAAAATGTGTTTCGGTTTTATTATTTGCGGTTTCCCCCCAGAAAAGGAGACATTCAAGCTTATCTTCCCATTATTTTATCTAAATTGAAGGACTTTATTTGAACATGAAGAAATTTTCACATTTTATTTATTTTAGTTTTTAAATGCTGACCTACTTTTGGTTAATTGAGAACATTACATGTGCGGTCACACATATGTTCAGTTCTTTGTTACATAACAATAAATATTGTCAAAGGTGTACTGAATTCATTAGATTTGATACAACTCTATTCCGCTCTTTATTCACACTAAATAGTCACATTATGATCTTCCAGACCTTTGTTTCTAGAAATATTCTGACTGGACCTCTTCACATTTTAGTTGAAGACCCCTGCTTTATAATAACATGGAGAACCATTTATTCAGTGATTTAAGACCTCAGATCTCACTTCTTAACACCTGCAGACAGGGAGTTTGTATTACACGTGCGCGCCCCTCACTCTCCTGACCTAGGGCTCTCTGTCCGACGACACGTCCCCGTCAGCCCCACTGCTGGCGTTGGGGTCCCGTTTGGACCGCGCAGCCCCCTTCTCCCTGCTCGACTCTGAGGGGCCCTTGGAGCGCGTCTTCTCCTTCCTCTGCTGCTGCTTCTCCTGCTTTGACAGCTGAGGAAACACAAGAACTTGATTTAAAATAAGGACAATCTTGCATAATCACACGTGCTTTAAAACTGCCCTGAAGAACATCCAGGTGTCTCTGAAGAGGAAACGGAGTTACATTCAGTTCCCGTCAAAGAACACGCCTGAACTTTGAAGCTGTGTGCTTTCGAGGTGTCATCAACATCATTGCAAAACTAGAGCCGAGGCCTGCGCTTGTATATTTTTAGATCGTAGCCCAAAAGTATCTCTGCTAAGTAACTTCACGCTATCTTGTCATGTTTTCCCATTAGTACAATTAAGATAATATGAGGATGGCAAGACAAAATGTTTTCCCTTTCCCGCTGGTGAGAATATAGCTACCACTACGTGAAGAGGCACTTTACAATATTGTGTAGTCCAGGAGAAGCTTGATCAAGGAGTATCAAGTGTTTGAACGGCACCTGAACGCACCGCACCACACGCTAAGGCAGTGCACACTGAGCGGTTTGCAGAATAAATTTGGATGGTCTGTCATTTTTATAGGTACCCTTCAACTGTGAGTGATGGAATCTAAAACAAAAATCCAGAAAATCCCATGTATGATTGAAAAAATATTTTTTGCACTTTACTGCATGACTGAAGTATTTGATACATCAGAAACCTTTGTTTGCAAGTACAGACATTATACATTTCCTGTAGTTCTTGACCAGGTTTGCACAGACTGCAGCAGGGATTTTGGCCCAGTCCTCCACACAGACCTTCTCCAGTTCCTATCAATGGGCAACACAGACTTTCAGCTCCCTCCAAAGATATTCTAGTGGTTTCGGGTCTGGGGACTGGCCACTCAGGGACGTTGAGATGCTTCTTACGAAGCCACTCCTTAGTTGCCCTGGCTGTGTGTTCGGGGTCATTGTCTTGCTGGAAGACGACCCATCTTCAATGCTCTTACTGGGAGAAGGGGGTTGTTGACCAAGATCTTGCGATACAGGTATTGAGTAGGCAACAGGAGGGCTTCCTAAAGACAAACTAACAGGTCTGTGAGAGCCAGAATTCTTACGGGTTGGTAGGTGATTAAATACTTGAATATGGGATTTACCTGATTTTTGTTTTGGATTCCGTCACTCACAGTTGAAGAGTACCTATAATACATGCTTGTAAGTGTAAGTGGGAAAACCTGCAGTGTATTAAATACTTGTTCTTCCCATTGTATGTGGAAATGTTTAACAAAAGGACTGCACAACAATCCAGTGTCTATATTAAAAATGACACAGAACATTTGGATATCAACAAAATTCAAGAAATCCCTCCTTGGGAAGAAGGAAGTTCATTTTGAAAAGAAATTGGAAGCAAGACCTCATCACTCTAGGCTTCCATGTGCACATCATGAATGTATCATGACCTTTGCTGTGTGTTCAGTTCCCCCCGAAGCTTCCGACTTGCATGACAATTAGTGGAGTGAATTAAACAAGGAGGGAGAACCACGTGAGCGCCACAGACCCGCTCACCACATCTGACAACCACTTCTCTCCCCTCATCAAGAGCTACCCTGGGTCACCTTATGCTCACTTCAACGAGCCTGTAGTTGGGTCTGCATCTTCTCACGCACTCCTAAACAACCTCTCACAGTGCCACTCTGTAGTCACAACTGCAATCAAGCCCTCCTCTCCTGAGCCCATGTATCCCCCCCTCCATCTGAACTGGGCCTGTAAACATAGGTGCTAAAACTTTAATGGCTGCTGGGAAATATTTATGAACTAAATGTCATGTTGAAAATCCAAAGCCTTGCATAACACATTACATTATTCAAAGGAGACACAAAAAAGAGAAAGTTGGTGTTTGAACCCATTAACATGGTATCGAACCTACCACTGGTACGTATCCGTCCCTCTTCCTGCCATCAGGTATTCCATCGCTAATGATGAAGGATTTATTTTTCTGACAACGTGTTACCTTGACTTTGGTGAAAAATACACAAAAACAGCAATTCGTCCTGATGAATTAAAGCAAACCTCAAAACTAAGTGTCTGTCATCCTGGAGTAATAGGACCATAAAGGGGAGTAAGCCCAGTTGATACAGGGCCGTGTGAAATGTGGTGAAGATCAGCTGACATATTCTCATGCAGGATCCCTGTTCAAACTGCTTCAGCCTGCTTCCTCTGCAGGCCGCCTGTACGCAGCCCCCCCCGCTGCGTGTGACTTAACCAATGTCACTTCTGTGCCGGCTCCGTTCTGTACCCCCGGGGGTCTTTGCAGCTGTTCTCCCTGCCTGATCACGTAAGCACAAGGAAGGGCGGGCAAATATATGTTCAAGCAAATGGAAATCAAAGTTGGCTTTGCTTAAAGTGGTGCAGACTGAATTGTCTTTTTTTGTTTTAGCTATAATCATCAAAACGGACCTGACTTGATCAAACATTCTGTGTAAGCTGGGTAAGCAGGGGAACAGGCCCCCCCCCTCTGCCATCGTCCCAAAGGCAGCACTTCCATTGCTCTGGAGAACGCCATCGTTTGCTAGATACTTTATTACATCACAAGTCATTTAGCTGACATACATTACATTTTGACCCATGGCTTACATTAGGGGTCAGGTGTCTTGCGCAGGGTCACTTTGACATGGCACATGGTGCAGTCGGGATTCAAACCCCCAAAGACAACCATCCAACCAAGTTTTTCAACCTGGGAACAACTGCAGCTGGAGAGGGAACTTCCAGACAGTGATCTGTTACCGATGCCTTTTCTCAACAGTGCAAATATAAACGTTAAGAAGCGTTTTATAACCAAAGAGATGCAACCATTAAACACCCAAAGAGATCCTGCCTTAAGCCCCACAAGGCAAACAATGAACAAACGGATATGTTCATGCATCTGTGTCTTTGTCTAGTTTTTGGTAACCAAGGTGTATTTATTATTTATTTCTTTTGTTTTATTTATTTAGAGTTTCATTTTTCACATCCCGATTCTAATGTCTAAATATTGAGAAGAAGTAAAATGTTCTTTGAAAAAGCGTACTTGCAATATTATGATACTATATTGTCATATTGACATTAAATGATCAGTGGCATAAAATGGTCTGAAAATTACAATAATATTGTTTATCACAATTCATTGTTGTGCAATAAAAAGCTGACAGAGATCGCGTGTCGGAAAAAGTTTGTATACGTTTGTTCGTTCAACAAAATCATTATTATGAAAGAACACAAGCGGCATCAGTTACTGCACACAGAATGGGGGGGTGAACGGCGCCACCCAGTGGTTCACATTGTTATAGTTTAGTTTAATTTATAGTTTTGAATCATTTTAGGTTGGGTAGAGAGTGGCAGTTAATTTGTTTATTTAAAATAATAAGTAAAATTGTATTTTTTATATTTCATCACCAACGGTCCTCAACGGGCTTTAAGAAGAAGCAGGTCCCATAATGACTCTGAAGTTGTACATAACTATGTAGCTCCTCTTACTAGCGTTAATCTGAGATTTAAATTAAACCATGGCAACTGAGCCATCTCCACGACAACGGAAGAAAAGCCATCCACGCTCTACGGTTAAAAGCTCCAGCAGAGAGCCAATAAGTGGACCTTGAGTTCAAAAAGTACCTGTTTGGGGTCAGAGGGGCCCGTAGGTGACGTCAGGTCGATGGTAACAGGTCCATCGTTCTGAATGTGGACCTGCATGTAGGCCCCGAACCGCCCGTCTGGAGACACAAAACCAAAAGGGACTTTTAGAAGAGCCTTGAAGAATGACACGTGGACAATCATCAAAGATGAAGCACACTGTCCGGTTCCTCCATCAGCCCAAGTAGCCGCTGCCTCCCAATCCAACGGCATCACACCCTGAGGCGGCACATGAGGACACAGGTGGACCTGGACCCTCGAGACTTTGGGGACGAAAGATGAAGGGGCAGGAGATTTCAACTTAAATGTTGTCTTTTCTTTAAACAGGGTGCCGGAGATTAATGACTCCATCTGTGAAATGAAGCTGTGGGCCGCGGTGGAAAAGCGCTTCATCATCAAATTTCCTCTCTGGAGTATGGGGGGGGGGGGGGGGGACTAATTAGGAAGCCTTACGCCTGGCTTGCTGGGACAAGGTGTGCTGCACACCCGCTCCCCGGTGGGATGACCCAATTCACAGCCCCCACCACCAGGAAGTCAGTCAGAGCCCCCCCTTCTCGCTGCAATGTAATAGGACAAGGCACCGATTTAAACTTATGAGTGGGTGGTGATAACGGTGACCTTTGACACCTTCTTTTTAATAAGCTCATCTTGTCCTCCTGGGACTTCACATTTGCGGCAGCTCCTCATTCTGACCGCCACACTGTCTACTCCGACCGCAGGAACCCACACGTGTGATCTCCTCCTGCTGCTATGCACACAGCTGGGGAGGGGGACCCGGGACACTCTCTAAAGCCAGGTGTCTGGAAGCGATGGGTACTCGCCCTTGATGAGCTCCGGCTTGTAGCTGCTCCTCATGTTCTCCAGGATGCTGTTGTAGAAGGGCTGGGCCAGCTCTGCAGGCATGGCCAAGTGAAAGTCCGGCTTGTTGGCCTTCAGAACACACTGCAGGGTGAACTGGCTCACGCACAGCACCTCAAAGTCCCGGTCCACCACGCTCTTGGTCCAGGCCCGGCCTCCCTCGTCCTCAAACAGCCGCAGGTTGAGGATCTTTCGGACTCTGAAAACACACGAGGGTCAGTGGCTTCAGGAGCTCTGGCCAGAGGCAACACAACGGACACGTGGTTTATTGTCAACGAGTACACTACTCCAGAGGTCCCCAAATACCGGGCCGCAGAACAGTACCGGTCCGGTATTTGGTACCGGCTGCACCACAGAACTTTTTTTTAATGTCCGTTTTTTAGGGGAATTCTCTTAATTACGTGTGCGGACAGAGAGGGCACAAACTCAACTGACTAGAAAAGAAATGCAGGGGACATTTTAAAGTTATTTGTCATCCCTCGGGGAACTCACTCGAATGAGGACATGTGCTGACATACACTCACCGGCCACTTTATTAGGTACCCCATGCTAGTAACGGGTTGGACCCCCTTTTGCCTTCAGAACTGCCTCAATTCTTCGTGGCATAGATTCAACAAGGTGCTGGAAGCATTCCTCAGGGAGTTTGGTCCATATTGACATGATGGCATCACACAGTTGCCGCAGATTTGTCGGCTGCACATCCATGATGCGAATCTCCCAAAGATGCTCTATTGGATTGAGATCTGGTGATTGTGGAGGCCATTTGAGTACAGCGAACTCATTGTCATGTTCAAGAAACCAGTCTGAGATGATTCCAGCTTTATGACATGGCGCTTTATCCTGCTGAAAGTAGCCATCAGAAGTTGGGTACATTGTGGTCATAAAGGGATGGACATGGTCAGCAACAATACTCAGGTAGGCTGTGGCGTTGCAACGATGCTCAATTGGTACCAAGGGGCCCAAAGAGTGCCAAGAAAATATTCCCCACACCATGACACCACCACCACCAGCCTGAACCGTTGATACAAGGCAGGATGGATCCATGCTTTCATGTTGTAGACGCCAAATTCTGACCCTACCATCCGAATGTCGCAGCAGAAATCGAGACTCATCAGACCAGGCAACGTTTTTCCAATCTTCTATTGTCCAATTTCGATGAGCTTGTGCAAATTGTAGCCTCAGTTTCCTGTTCTTAGCTGAAAGGAGTGGCACCCGGTGTGGTCTTCTGCTGCTGTAGCCCATCTGCCTCAAAGTTCGACGTACTGTGCGTTCAGAGATGCTCTTATGCCCACCTTGGTTGTAACGGGTGGTTATTTGAGTCACTGTTGCCCTTCTATCAGCTCGAACCAGTCTG